>NW_022900934.1:24137367-24148414 GCF_012274545.1 Fukomys damarensis
GACTGTCCTTGGTTTAATCTCTGGATTATCACCCAAATCTTCCTGATATAGTTGCGCCCTACCTTCTGTGTCTCTAATGACCCACAGACATTCTCATCTTCATCACATCAGAGAAAACAGCTCATCAAATCAACCACAATGCTTTAGCCCAACTGATACAATCAGCAACATATTGAGATCAAGCACAACTTGGACACTGACCACCTGTAGTAGTCACTAGTCTATCACCCTTAAATCATTTGAATTAAATTGAAATCAAGAAGCAGTCCAGAACATGTCTGCAGTGAACAACATTTCAATATAGTGTATTTACCATTTAATGGCTCAGACAGAGCGAGGATGTAAGACCCCTGGTCTCAGTTAGCTGATGGCTGAACCCGGTGATGCTGACTGACCTCGGGCTGCAAGGCCCAGATTGAATTTCCCCAACCTTGAAAATGGTTGAACTCCACAGTGTTCTATTACAGGTTTCCCATGCCCTTTCTTTAAAGATGTTCAAAGTTGGGAACTCAGAAAAATACCCTTGATGACCACCTCTGCCTCTGCAGAGTGGGTCCAAAGACTGGCACAGTCGGGAGGACTGAGAGTGCGGGGGGGGGCTTATGGGGGTTCAGGGGCGCCCACGCAGCTACCTTCCTGGCGCTGAGCAATGGCAGCTGGGTGGGGAGCAGGCGTGGCTCTCCTTCTCTCCATTAATTTTGAAAGAGTTTTGCAGGGTACATCAATCTGAGTTGGAGACTGTTTTCCTTCAGGGATTGAAATATGTCACTCTGGGCTCTTCTTGCCTTGTGGGTTTGTGTTGAGAAGTCTAATGTGATTCTAATGGGCTTTCCTTTGTATGTAATTCATTTCTTTAACTGCTTGTAGAATTTTGTTCTTCTGTTGGATTTCTGGAATCTTAACTATTATATGCCTGTGTGTAGATTTTCTTTTTTTTTTTATCTTGACTAGCTGGAGTCCTATAAGCCTCACTTATCTGTATGTCAGGTTCTTTTCCCCTTTGGGAAGTTTTTCTGCCATTTTTTTTTTTTTTTTTTTTTTTTTTTTTTAATGTCATCTGCACTCTCTCCTGTTTCTTCATTGACTCCTATCAGTCTTATGCTATTCTTCTTTGAATCATCTAGCAGCTGCTGAATTGTTTTCTTGTGATCCCTTACATTTTGTTTTATTCTGTTTTGTTTTTTGGAGGCAGAGTCTCACTATGTAGTTGAGACTGACCTGGAACTCACTGTGTAGCCCAAGCTGGTCTCAAACTCACAGCGATCCTCCTGCCTCAGCCTCCCAAGTGCTGAGATTGCAGGCATGTGCCACCATGCCAGCCAGTCCCTTACTATTTTTGAGAAATTTTTCTTTTCCTGGTCACTAATTGCAATCCTATTTTCCATATCTGAAATTCTGTCCTTGCATTCCTCATTCTGGTGCATAAACTTTCAATAGAGTTTTTAATCTCCTGGAAATCTGTTTGCATCTGTTTTATGGATTCCATTTGTTTCTTATGTTTGAATTTCATCATGTTTCTCATGCTCCTTTATTTTTTTTTTTAAATCTGTGTCCACTCTAGATTTATTAATCATGTCTTGTACTATGGGCACAATCTGTGCTGTTATCTGAGAAATTATTTGATTTCATTTCTACCAGGTCCTCTTTCATTGCCAGTTCAGGGAGTCCAGGTGGTTGAGTATCAGATTATTCCATCTCACTGCCCTTTGGTGTTTCCTTAAGTGATCTGGAAGTCTGGTTTTGAGACTTATATCCATGTCTTCTCATTTCAACAGATGTAGTCTGCTGTGCCTTTGTTGAGGCAACTTTTTGCTCACCCAGTGGTCTTCAATTTTCATTAAGCCACCAAGCAACTTTTACTCTGCTGCTCACTGGTACACCAATTCCTTGGTTTAGAATGGTGGTCTTCTAGATCCCTGAGCTGAACTGTTGTCCGGGTGGGGTTCTGGCTGGGGCCTGTGAACACTTGGGATGGTATCTAGGTGTGCCTCTGGCTGAGACCCCTATGAAGCCGTTGTCTGGGAGGGCCTTTGCCTGGGGACTGTGCACCCCTGTTCCTGTTGTCTGTGCAGGCTTTTGGCTAGGGTCTCCACACACTTATCAATGGTATTGGGGTGAGCTCTGGCTTTTGCTTGTGTCTGTGTAGTTCTTTTCCAGGTGGGTCCCTAGTGGTGGCTGGCAGTAGTGGGTCTCTGGTTTAAACTTGTGTGCTTGTGCAGCTCTTTTCTAGGTGGGCCTGTGGCTTGGGCAGGTGTGCCTCTACCTCTGGGTTTGTGGCAGGGCCCTAGCTGGGATTTGCCTTCAGCTGGGCCACTCTGGTCCACACAGCTGCTCCCTGGGATCTGTGTACACTTATGGATGATATGGTGGGACTCTCTTCCTTTCCAATTTTATGAAAGAGTTTGAGTAGTGGCATTACATCTTTTCTTGATTTCTTGTAGAATTCAGCAGTGAATCGAATCCATCAGGGCCTGGGTTTTTCTTTGTTGGTAGTTTTTAAATTACATCTTCAATTTCATTGTCCGAAACTGGTTTAATTAGAATTTTTATGTCTTCTTAATTCTGTTTGGCAATTCATTTGTATCTAGGTATCTGTCCATTACTTCTGCATTTTCCACCTTGTTCACATAAAGGTTCTAGAAGTAGGTATTGATGATCTTCTGGATCTCTGTATGATCTGTTGTGATTTCATCCTTTTTATTCCTAATTGCATGGATGTGAGTTTTTTCTTTCCATTTTCTGTATGTTTTTGTTTTTGTTTTAGGTACTGGAGATTGAACCCAGGACCCTGCACTTTTTCTTGAGGCAGGCATGGTACCACTGAGCTAAATCCCTGGCTCTTTTTTTTTTTTTTTTTTGGTAAGGTTGGCTAAGGGTTTGTCAATTTTATTTAATCTTTCAAAGAACCAACTCTTTGATTTATCAATTCTTTGTATTCTCTTGGTTGCATTAATTTCCATTGCATTAATTTCTGCTCTGATTTTTATAATTTCCTCTCTTGGGTCATGCTTTTTATTTCATTTTATTTTATTTTTGATTCTGGGGATCAAACTCAGGACCTTGTGCTTGCAAGGCAGGTGGCAGCACCACTGAGCTAAATCCCTAGCCCGGGTCATGCTTTTTATTTTTTTATTTTTGTTTATTTATGTTTGGTTTTTTGAGACAGGGTCTCACTCTGTACTTGAGACTGACCTGGAACTCACTATGTAGCCCAGGCTGGTCTCAAACTCACAGCATTCCTCCTGCCTCAACCTCCCGAGTGCTGGGATTATAGGTGTGTGCCACCACGCCTGGCTTTGGCTCATGCTTTTTAAAAGACACTGACATATAATACACTTATGCTTGAGAACCATTAGTTTTATGCATATTCTATGCACACTTAGGAGGAAGAACCACTGGTTTGGTTTTACCTTCTACCTGCAAATGGCTAATCAGTTTTTCCCAAACAGGAACAGTCCTCACTCTAAGAATTTTTAAGTCATTTGTTAGGATGATGTAAATAATACAACAGTTACCTACTATGAAAGAAGTGGGTATGTGCTAAGCATTTTGTATTTCATAAGCTTGTTCAGTGTTCATCCTGTGGAAGATGTTTCAGTCCTTATTTCTTTTCATGATGTAATAAACGTATCTCCTTTTTAACATTAAAAAATGGCAACGTTCATATCTTTAGGAAAAATGGCATGTACTTGAACTATGTATCCCAGGCTGGCCTAGAACTTCTGGAGCATGGTGCAGTGGTTGGCATGGAGGAAGAGCTCAGAGGCTGTTCCTTTATTTCTTCATCTCCTTCTCCAAAACAGACCTGCTTCTCCCACCATTCCAGAAAGCTATCATCCCTAAAACCAGTTTTCCATTCTTCTAGCATCTTGTTTCCATTTTTCTTTTACTTATTTGGTTTGTGATTTTACTTTTACTTATATTATGATGATGATGATGATGATGATGATGATGATGATGATGATCAAATCTCTTCAATTACCATAAACTCTGCAAGTCCATAAAGGCAGGGGCTGCAATGTTGTTACTATAGTATTCTCTAACATCCAATATAGGGCTTGGGATATACAGGCCTTTAAAAAATGTACACCCATACAAGCACAAATTCGCAATGATGAATGTATACCTAAAATGAACCAATAAACTTAATGGAATAAAAAAATGTACACCCGGCCGCCACATTACTTTCTGGTTTAAAGTTCTGCAGTGGCATATGTATTGGACTTTTTTTTTTGGTGATTGAGACAGGGTCTCGCTATGCAGCCCAGGCTGGACTTGAACTATGTATAGCAGGCTAGCCTAAACAGGGTTAAAAAAAAACAACAGGGTTTTGCTATTAGTTCAGGCTGGCCTTGAACTCACTATGTAGTCCCAGGATGGCCTTGAATTTAATGATTCTTCTGCCTCAGCTTCCCAAGTGCTGGGATTACAGGTATGCACCCAACCAACTGGTCTACTTGTTTCCTTCCTATCCTTAAATACATCTTGCTGTTTTCCCACTCAGTCTGTTCCCTCAATTTGGAAGCTCTGATTAGTTTGTCATTCTGTAGGCCTCAGTTCAAATTTTACCTCTTCCTAGAGCCTTCCCTGGCCATTTTGTTATGTTACCACCATCCTTTTGTCCATAGTTATTCTCAGTCATGCACTGTTTCTTTTTTGAAATACATTTTTATTTTCAATTGACAACCATTTATATATTTATGAGGTACACTATAATAATTCAACACATATAAACAATGTATCATAATCAGATCAGGATAACTGATGTATCTATTGTTTCAGATGTCATTTCTTTGTGTTGGGAACATTCCAAATCTTTTCTACTAGCCATTTTGAAATATTCAGTTAGCTGTTGTGAACATGGTTATCCTACTGATGCACTGTTCTATTTTCTTCACAGATCTGAAATTTCCTTGTATAATTAATATTCATTATTACACCTAATATTTGAGCACTCACCATAGCACTTTTCATACATTAACTAATGAAGTGGTAATGATTTGTAGTGCTTGCTGATTTCCCTTGTGTAAATACTTCCACTTTAAGGGACTTCAAACTACCATTTTGATGTGCCTGAGAAGAGCAGTAGTAAATCATTACATAGTATTTGCCATACTGATGCAGTAGTAGTAAATAGCTCAACAGATTAAATAAAAATTTGGTTAAACAATTAGGAATTGATGAGTTTAAGTACTTACCCGTTTTTAATATAATTTAGCTGTAAATTTATATAACTTCATTTTCAATAACAGCTTTAAAAGCGACTGACAAAATCTCTAAACATTCCTTAGTCATCTCTAGTCAGCGTACAACTAGCACAACGGTTAAGCAATTTGAAGGTCGAACAGCTAATAAATCTACAATACAAAATGTATCCTCGGAAGACAAATCTAGCATAGTTAGCGTTCTATAAACAACTACAAAAGAAAACACTCTCGAAAAAACATAAAAGGTAAACAACTTAACACATGCGTGAAACTATCGTTTCTTTAAAACTCTCTCACAGTTCTAGGAAGAGAATTACAATACTTTAGCTTGCACCCGCGCATTTTTTACAGTTCGCCTGAGTTGGAAGAAAGCGTTTCCCAACCCTTTACAGAAAGATTGATAAACTCCACTCTCCGTAGTTACACCTGTCTCGCCGCGAGGCTTCATGGGAGTGGTAGTTCTCATGTTTGGCACCTCCAGCGGCCGCAGTGACTCGCGTCCGGCCGCCGAACTACAAAGGGTGGCGCTCAAAATGCGAGATTCTTCCGCCTCGTTTTTTTCCTCCCCGCCTGTGCGCCCGCCCTAGTTATCATGGCGGCTCCCTTGGCCCTGGTTCTGTTGGTGGCAGTGACCGTGCGGGCGGCCTTGTTTCGCTCCAGTCTGGCCGAGTTCATTTCTGAACGAGTGGAAGTGGTGTCCCCACTGAGCTCTTGGAAGAGAGGTGAGACCACCCGCCTGAGTGGGCGGTCAGGCCCGGCCCGCGTTGTCCCGGCCTCTGTGAATGGGAGGCGAGCGAGATGGCCGCAAGTGCGTGGTTTTCAGGGAACCGACTCGCTCCCGGGGTCCTCGGAGACCTGCGGTCGGATCTGTGGAGCGGAGGGGCCCGAAGGAAGTGTTGTAAGGAGGCCTGACCACCTGAAGGGTGTGTGCGTGAGGGGGCGTGTCCCGCTCAGTACTCTGAGCCCAGCGTGATTCGTGGAAGCGTTGCTATAAGAGGAAACGGTTCTTGGTGGAGTGGGGTTTGTGAAGAGCATCGGGTTTGGCGAGCCTTGATCTATGGGGTACCGCGTGAGGTGTGAGGGGGGCAGGAATGAGGGGACCTATAAAAGTATGAATGTGCTTAGTCGCCCCTGCTAAGTCTAGGACTTGCGGTGAAGTTTTTCTTACTTTCCTTTTTATTTCTGTAAGTTCTTCATGACACATTCTTTTATGTTAGCGCCTACAGTGAGGCACTTGGGCCGAGGGACCCTGAACACATAATAACGTAATAAAAATATACTTTCTATTTCGACCCAGTTCTTTCCTTGGTGTTCTGACCCTTAATAAACTACTGCTTCCTTTTCCATTTTCCTAAGGACAGGGGATTTAAACTGACGTTTAAAAGATTTAGGGTTTGGGAAAGGAGACTAGAGAAAACGGGAGTTCTAGGAAGCAGAAGTCAAACAGGATCAAGAAATGATCTAGGTGTGGTGGTACACACCTGTAATCCTAGCCCTCGGAGGCTGAGGCAGAAGGCCTTCAATTACTATTGAATAAGTATGGAAAAAAGAAAGCGTAAGATAAACAGGTTGAAGCAACACTCTCAAAAATAAAATGAAGAGGGTTGAGGATAAACGTCAGTATAAGAGCACTTGCACAGCATGGATGAGGCCCTGGCCTCAATTCCCAGTACCACATAACAACACCATCAACAAACTGGCCTTCATAACTGATAGTCTAGGTGTTTGTTGTGTTCAGGCAGGTTCTTCCAAGGTGCGAACAAGAATGACCAACACTAGCCTCTAACTTTCATATTGTCTTGGTTTCACATCCAGTGAAAAGTGCTCTTCTGTTAGCACAGCAAAAGCCCTGGAATCAAGTCACCTTGAACTAATTTGAGTCATATAGCAATTCTTCAATTATTATCAGGTGATTAACCTGATTCATGTACTTTGGAATGGACAGCCTCATGCAAAACATGACGGGGAAGATACCCCATAAGGAAAACCAGGGTACTGTTATCAGAACAAGGGAAATTGATGCTGGGAAGATAAAAATAACTGTTACAATAGGAGAGAGTTCTTTCTGTGTCACCAATTTCTGCAAACCCACATCCTCACCAGCATTTATTGCTTTCGAGTGTGTGTGTGTGTGTGTGTGTGTGTGGTGGGAGAGAGGTAGTACTAGAGTGTACAGTCCCAGCTTTAAAAAAAATTTTTTGAGACAGAATCTCCCTAAATTGCTAAATTATCCTGGCTGGGCTTTCATTTTGGAATTCTCCTGCCTCAGCCTCCTAGACTGCTGGGATTATAGGTGTACACCACCATGCCTGGTTGCTTTTCGTATTTTGATGATAGCCATTCTGACTGGGATAAGATGGAATTTCAGAAGGGTAGGAATATAGCTCAGTGGTGTAGCACCAGCACAACGTCCGAGCTCAATCCTTGGTATTGGGCAAAAGAAAATGGAATCTCAGAGTTGTTTTGATTTGCATTTCCCTAATAGCTGAAGATGATGAACATTTTTTCATGTGCTTATTGTCTTTTGAGTACATTTGTACTTTGTCTTTTGAGAAGTATCTGTTAGGGAAAAAAGGAGGAAAAACAAAGCTACGAGCTCAACAGGACAGGTTTATTTCAGAACAAAACTGAGACTGCCCTGGGGCTTAGACCAGACTGGCACTTTTCATATAGGCTGTGAGGTCCTTTATAGGGTCATGAGCATAAAAACAGGCTATGAAAGGAAAAGGTCAAAATGGAACTTTCAAGGGGTAGAGCTCAGTGAAAAGGAGTTGTGGCTACCTGCTAGGCATAAGACCTGAGAAAATACAGGGACTTGTGGCTGCTTGTCAGGAACAGGGCTGAAAAATGATGGGAGTTACGGGCTGTAACCATGGTTACTGAGCCTTATGAACCCACATTATGTATCTTTAGTGGGTATAATAAAATCATAGCAGAATGGAAGAGGTTTAAATTAGTCTCTGGTCAACCTAGAATGTTGGTCACACTCCTTCAGTGTCTATTTTGTTCACTTACCCATTTTTTGATTGGGTTTGTTTTGGGGTGGGTTTTTATTTTTTTTAGTTCTTTACATAGTCTAGATATTAGTCCTTTATAAAAGAGTAGCTGGCAGAACTTTTCCATTCTGTAGCTTGTCTTTTCACTCTATTGGTTGTTTCATTTATTGTGCAGAAGGTTTTTAATCTGATGTGCTCTCATTTGTTGATTTTTTGTTTTGTTTTGTTTTTTTGAGACAGGGTCCTACTATGTAGTTCAGACTGCTCTGGAACCCACTGTGTAGCTCAGACTGGTCTCGAACTCTGCAGTGATCCTCCTGCCTCAGCCTCCTGAGTACTGGGATTACAGGCGTTCGCCACCATGCCCGGCTTATTGCTTCTTGATATTATTTCCTATACTATTAGAGTTCTGTTCGGGAAGTCCTTGCCTGTGCCTATGGCTTCAAGTGTTTCCCCTGTTATCTTCCAGTTGTTTCAAAGTTTCTGTTTTTAATATAGGACTTTAGTCTATTTTGATTTGTTTTGATTTCTAACAGGGTAACGTATCTATTTTCAGTCTTCTGCATGTGGGTAACCAGTTTTCCTGGCACCATTTGTTAAAGAGGCTATCTTTGTTTTTTTTTGGTTTTTTTTTGGTTTTTTGAGACAGGGTCTCACTATGTACTTGAGACTGACCTGGAACTCACTGTGTAGCCCAGGCTGGTCTTGAATTTACAGCAATAAAGAGGCTATCTTTTCTCTAATGTATGTTTTTTATCCTTTTGTCAAGAATAAGATGATTGAAATTGCATGTGTTTGTTTTTGTGTGTTTTCTGTTCCAGTGGTCTGAATGTCAGTTTTTGTGCCAGAACCATTCTATTTTTGTTACTATAACTTTGTATTGTAACTGGAAATTCAATATTAGGAAGTGTTCTGCTTTACTCTTTTTTGCTCAGAATTATTTTGGCTAGTCTGAGTCTCTTGTTCCATATGAATTTTAGGATTTTTTTTTTTTTAAGTTTTGTGAAGAATGTTGTTGGTATTTTAATTGGGATTGCATTAAATTTGTAGATTGTGTTTGGTAATATGGCCATTTTAATTGTATTAATTCTGCTGATCCAAGAAAAAGAGATGTCTTTCCACTTTCTAGTGTCCTCTTGAATTTTTCTTCAGAGTTTGGTAATTTTCATTATGAGTTCTTTCACCTCCTTGCGAGGTTGATTCCTAGGTATTTAATTTTTTTTTAACTGTCATAAATGGAATCGTTGAGGGTTGGGATGGTGGTGCATGCCTCTGATCCCAGCACTGGGGAGGCTGAGGCAGGAGGATCTCTGATAGTTTGAGGCCAGCCTGGGCTACATAATGAGTTCAAAGCCAGTCTGAACTATAGAGTGAGACCCTGTTTCAAAAATACTTAAAAAGGGTTGGGGATTTAGCTCAGTGGCACAAGCGCCTGCCTGGCAAGTACAAGGTCCTGAGTTTGATCCCCGATACCCCCCCCAAAAAAAACTTTTAAAAAATGGAATGTTTTCTTGGTTTCTTTTTTGGTGGATTCATTATTGGTGTATGGGAGTGCTATTGATTTTTGTTTGTTGATTTTGTATCTTGAAAACTAGGAATCTATAGGCTGTTCTGCCATAGTTCACTATATTCCATCTTGTTCAGAAATCTGCCAGGAACCTTTTCGTCATTTTTTGGTCTTTCCTCAGCCTTTGACCTAATGATTAGGAATTAATATGAATTTATCTTCTTGAGTTCAGGGTAGAGTCCAAGCTATTAGTGCTTATCTAGAAATTCACCTCTGTTTAGCTGGATGTGGTGGCCCATGCCGCTGATCCTAGCACTTAGATCACCAAGAGTTCTAGGCCAGCCTGAACTACATAGCAAGTATGTCTTTAAAAAAAAAGGAAAAAAGTAAAAGTAATTCACCTCTAATGCAGGTGTGAGAGTCAGAGTCAGAAGGAACCCTTCTGATATCACTACTTCAAACCAAAACAAAACTCTTTCTTTATTAAACAACATAGTAAACAACATATAGCACTGAGTTGCACAATGAATTATAATGGGAATACTCTTGTAATCAACATCAACACGAAGAATGAGAGCTTTGCCACTCCAGTGAGTGCACCCTTCCCTAGGTATCATCTCAAACATAGCCTCCTCACTGTCCTCATGGGTAACTGTTAGTCTGACTTTCATAGTAATGACATCCTGTAATGTTTTTAAGTTTTAGTACCCCAAATGAGTATCCCTAAACAGTATTAATTTAAAAAAAATATTTTTTTTGGTATTGGGGATCAAACTTGGAACCTTGCACATACAAGGTAGGCGGTGGAACCACTGAGCTAAATACCCGGCCCTGACTATTATTTAATTTTGCCTTTAAAAACTTTTTGATGTGTAAATACCGAATAGTTTCTCTGGTGTGAAAAACTATAATAGTACATAAGATCCTAATGAGATAATTGACAATGTGGAATAGAAAGAAAAGGGCTAAAGGTATAGGGAAAGTGGGAAGGGTAGGGGAAAAGAAATAATAAGGGAAAAGAAAAAAATATGAAAAAACGGAAATAAAGTGTTTGTAAATGGGGAGGGGAGGAGGGGGTGAAGGGATGGGAGGGACAAGGGGAAAAAATGAGAACCAAGACCTGTCATGGAAATTGTCAAGATCCCAATAATGAATGTAACTGTACCGTATACCTAAAATGTACCAATAAACTCAATGGGAAAAAAAAAACTTTTTGTATGTCTTATAAGTTTCTCTTAATTGCTAGGTCTTCATTTGATCTTTTATTTTTCTTAGTATTTATTGGAAGAATCTATATCACATTACCTGTAGAATCCCCCAAGGTTTCAATGCTTTAT
>NW_022900934.1:24150243-24175447 GCF_012274545.1 Fukomys damarensis
AATAGTGACAATTAATGAGCTCTTATTCAACTATTGTAAAATATTAAATGTATAAAAGAATCTCACAAAGTGCTGTTCAGTTACTCTGTACATCTTACATGTTTTAATTTGGAAAAAGAATGATGTAAATCAATGGCTTGTTTGGGCTTTCCTGAGTTTTTGTTTTTTTCTCTAAGTAGGATTTTTGTCAAACTAACTTTAGAATTAGTTTCCAGTATATAATTGGAACCTTGTTAATATATATTAGAATTTGACAGCTCTGACTATTCTTTTAAACATAGAGTAGGTTCACTTTGTTTATTCATTTATGTATTTTGACAGGGTCTTGCTGTGTCACTAAATTGTCCAAATGGCTCAAATTTACAATTCTCCTGCCTCAACTTCCTCAACTTTCCAGAGTGTTGGGCACCCACAGCCAGCTGATTCACCAGTATGTTCTAAAGAGGATTTTGGTACGCTCAGAGCTCAGGTGTCCCCAGATGCACCGTAGGCGAAGCCAAAATGTTCATTCTTTTTTTTTTTTGTTTTTGTTTTTTTTGGGGGGACTGGGGAATGAAACTCAGGACCTTGCACTTGCAAGGCAGGAAGCAGCACTCCTGAGCTACACTTTCTATACATTTTAATGTTATAGCAATGTTTTCGTTGTTGTTGTTGTTGTTTTGTTTGTTTAAACAGGGTCTCACTATGTAGTCTCTAGCTGTGTAGCTCAGGGACTACATAGCTACAAAGTCTTGCTGTGTAGCACAGGCTGGCCTCAAACTTGCAGCAGTCCTTTTGCCTCAGCCTCCCAAGTGCTGGGAATGTTTTTTAAAAGTGTTTTTTACATGAAGTTGACCCTTTCCATATATTATCAATTATTCTGTCCGTGAAGCAGTATAATACTATGATCAAGATAGCAGAACTTCATACAATGGTAATCTCAGTGCTTGGGAGGCTGAGGCAGGAGGATCACTGTGAGTTCAAGGCCAGTGTGGGCTACATAGTGAGTTCAGGGGTAGCCTGAACTACATAGTGATATCTTGTCTCAAAAAGCAAACAAAAAAAACACAAGGGCCAGGGATTTAGCTCAGTGGTTCTGCTGTCTACCTCACAAGTGCAAGGACCTGAGTTCAGTCCCCATTAACAAAAAACAAAACAAAGGTAGCAGAATCACATTCTAGACACTTGGCAGAGAATTAACAAACTTATTGATGTATAATATTTAGCAAGACATCTGAGTCCGATTACATTTAGGCAATTGTCTAAAAGTGCCCTGCCCTCTGTCCTCTAGCTGCATGGCCCGTATGTATTAAACCAGAATTAGTGATATTTCCAGACAGCCTTATATTGGTCCTCTAGAGTTGCTTTTACTGCTCTGGTGAGATGCTGTTGATTTAAGTCGAGGGCTGCCTTATAAAGTGGGCTGATGAATCATCTCTGGGGGCTCCAGTAAAGCTGTGAAGGATTTAATAGCTTTGTTACACAGCATCCTCTTTATGCTGCTCCTTGAAGGACTTTTTCTGGTTCCAGAATAAAGGACCAGTTACAATCATCTTGAGCAACAGGCTTTGTTTTTACTTTATGGCCACTGTGAATTGTGTAAATAGATTGCCTTTTTTAAGATTGGTTAATAAATTTAAGATGTATTTATGACCCACTCATTACAAATATATAGACTTTTTGGAACCAACTTTGTAACTTTGATTTTATTTTTTTTCCATCTATTTATTTTTGAATAGTAATTCAATCTCAGTTCAAAAGGCCTTCTTGCAAAAGGCTATATGATTAGAAAACACCTTTCTCTCTCTTTTTTCCCCCTTTCTTTCCTTTTCTTGAGATGGGCATCTAGCTATTTTTATTACCCAGGCTGTTTTTTTTTTAAACAAAGTTGCTGGGCTGGGGATTTAGATCAGTGGTTCCGCCGCCTGCCTCACAAGCATAAGGTCTGAGTTCCATCCCCAGTACCAAAAAAGAAAAAGAAAAAGACAAAAGTTGCTGAGGGCAGGGTGATTTAGCTCAGTGGTGCCACCACCTGTCTTGCAAGCGCAAGGTCCACAGTTTGATCCCTGGTACCAAAAACAAACAAAAAAAAAGACAAAGTTGCTGTGTAGTACAGGCTGGACTTGAATTTGAGGCAATCCTCTTTCCTCAGCCTGCTGAGTACTTTGATAACAGGCATGTCCACACCCTCCGCCCCGTTTCTGTTTTTATTTGAGACAGGGTTACACTGTGTAGCCCAGGCTGCAACTCATATTCCTCCTGCCTCAACTTCCCGAATGCTGGGATTATTGGCCTGCCCCACTATTCCCAGTTGTCCAGGCTGGTCTACTACATCGTGAGACCATATCTCAAACAAAACAAAACAAAACACCATCATTTTAGAATCAGAAGGCATATAACTAAAAGTATATATTGCTGTGAAGAAAATGTGATACAAAGGTAAGAAACAGCGTAGAAAAGTGACTGCCCATTGCCTCACTCTGTAAGCACTGTTCATCACCAGGTTTGGGTTTCTTATTGTTTTGGAATGGGACAGAATATACATAAATTAATCCTTTCTAGGGCGAGGTAGAAGTTACAAGAAGGTTGAAGTTTTTACAGTTTAACATAAAAGTTTCTTACAGTGAATGCTGCCACGCAATGGAAAGGGTGCTGTGTGTGAAAGTTTGTTTTTGGTAATGTTCAAAACCAGATTTAAAGCCAGTTGTGGAGGATGAGGCAAGAGAGATTAAAATTTGAGGCCCTTCTTGGTTCTAGGAGTATGTAACATTTTAGTTGTTGTTATTGTTTTGAGACAAGGTCTTACTATGTAGTTTAGGCTGGCCTTGAACTGGCAATCCTTTTGCCTCAGCCTCCCAAGTGCTGGGACTGCAGGTGTGTGCCATCACACCAGCTGTAACATTTTAGTTTTTGTCCATCTGTTGATGTTTCTGAGGTCTGAACTTCAATGTCTTATTTTTTCAGTGGTCGAAGGCCTTTCACTGTTGGACTTGGGAGTATCTCCATATTCTGGAGCAGTATTTCATGAAGTAAGTATTCTTTTCTTTTCTGGGTGCCAAGAGTAGTTTACAGTCACAGATACCAAAGCCTAACCTCAGTTTTTGTACAAACGTTTAAAAAGGTCTAGTTTTGAAAAAAAAATTTAGAAACAGTCCTTTTTTAGATGTCCTTTGCATAAGAAGGAGGTTTCACAATTACAGTGGAAATGATCCAGGATAAGATTGTAACTTGGGGAAACAGATGAGGCTTCTGTAGAAGTGACTATTTTTAATGGCAAATAAATTGTAACAGTTCGCAGTCCTTGAATAGGTTGTCTGCTGAGTGGCTTATAATTGGTTCATTGAAACATGCTTTCTTATGAAAATTGTACAGCAAAGTTGGTTTCTTAGCCTACCAAAGCTTATTTAACCCATAAAATGAGTTCTTAAGACTAGAAAAAATACTCTTAATTAGTTTATCATCACCTCTTGGCTGAGTTATTGCAACAGCTTTCTGATGAGTGTTTCTCAGTTCAGTCCTGCTCATTTACTTTTTAATTTGTAGTCATGGCCATTTTTCTAAAACATGAATCTAATTTTGTCTGTGTCTTGCTCAGTACTTTTGAACACTCACTGGTGACCTTAGCATGGAGTCTTAAATACCTTAGTAGGGCATACAGATTCCTGCAGACCCTCCTAACTATAGCAACTACATTTCTTTCCAGTCTCTTTTCTATTTTTATTGGTCATATAATTTTAAAGTACAGATCTTCCAGTTTGACAATTTTCCCTATAATTTTTATATCTTCCTCCCTCATACATACTTTGAGAAAAAATTTTAAATTTGTCTTTTCTGTGTGATCTTTCAAATGCAATTAATTTGATTATTAGGGAAATAACTGTCTTTTACATTCGTATTTTATTTTCTCTGTAGTGATGTCTAGTCAAACTGCAGTAACAACAGATACGAACAACTATTATTGGGAACAGAGGTGTTTGGCATGCCAAAGAGTAGCTCACTAGCTTGGGGCCTGTGCTATGGGCCTTTGGCAGTATGTTTTTTAAACATTTTAAGAACCCCTGAGAGAGTTCTGACATACTTTCATTGCACTGTACTATATTCACTTGTCTTTGTTTATGCTGTTCTCTCCTCAGGGAAGGCCATTCTTCCCTCTTTTTATAGTTGGTTCTATAGATGTTAGCTGAGCCTTTCTTTACCTCCTCCAGAAATCCTTCTTCACCTTAGATTAGATTAGATGTTACTCCTATATCTTCCTAAGAATCTCATGCTTATCCTTTCTGTGGCTGATTTCACACTCTTGAAATTGTCTTTGTACTTTATTGATTATAATATGCGCTTTCCTCACAACAGGTACTGGCACCTTTTCAATCACTTATTCCTAGCGCCTACCTCAGTGTTTCTGTTTGCATCCCAACACAGTCCTCACTTGTCCCTTTCCTTTGTGAGACTTGTTAAGTACTTACCAAATGCTTTCTAGTGTGCTGTGTGCTAGGGATACAATGTAAGGCACGTCCCCTGGCATCATGCTGCTTACATTTCTAAAAGAATCGTAATAAGTAAAAAAGTAACATTTCAGAGCAAAGAAAATCACCAGGAATACATAATTTCATTTCATGCTAGAGGGGTCAGTTCTTTAGAGGAGATAACAATCTTAAATGTTTATAAAATATATTAAAAACATATAAGATAAAGGCTGAGAATACAGTGAAAAATAGGCAGATCCACAATTAAAGTCAGGTTTCAGTATCTCTCTCTCAGTGCCTGACAGAGCAGGCATATAGAGAATCTGTGAAGATATGGGAGACTTGAATAGTGCTGTTAACCAACTTAATTGAAGAATACTTCTGGGCTGGGGATTTAGCTCATTGGTGCTGCTACCTGCTACCTGCCTCTCAAGCACAAGGATCTGAGTTAAATCCCTGCTACTGAAAAAAAAAAAAAGAATACTTCTTCAATAATAGAAAAATACATATTCTTTTCAAGTGTATGTGGAACATTTGCAAGATAGACCATAGTCTGACCCATAAAACAAGACTGTTTACATTTATTCCAATTTTTTTTTCTTGGTACCGGGGATTGAACTCTGGTCCTTGCGTTTGCAAAGCAGGCAGCAGAACCGCTGAGCTAAATCCCTGGCCCAAGACTGTTTACATTTAAAATAATTCAAGTCATGTGAAGTATATTCTGTGTCAACAGTGGAATTAAAGAAAAATAACAAAGATACCTGGAAGATCCTCAAATATTTGGAAACTAACATATTCCTAAGTAACCACCTGATCAAAAAACAAATAAAAAGGGAAATTAGACAGCAATTTTAAAGTAATGAAAATGAAAACATAGCCTATTGAAATATGTGGAGTGTTACTAAAGCAGCTCTGAGGGAGAAATTAATAGTATTAAATGCCTATGTTAGAAAATAAGAGGTCTTATCAATTATTGCTGTTTCTGCATTAAGAAAGGAGGAAAACATAAACTCAAAATAAGCAAAATAAATAATAAAGATCTGAGCAGAAAAAAGATAAACAGAAAAATAAGGTGAACACCACTGAAATAAAGCTTGTGTTTTGGGATGAACAGTAAAATTGAAAGGGGAGTGGTATGTTCATTGTCTTAATTGTAAAAGTTTCCTCGGTATACGTGTCGGTCAAAACTTGTGAAGTTATACACTAATATGTGCAGTTTACTGTATGCCAGTTACTCTTCTATAGAGCTAAAGTTTTAAAAATGTGACTTCAACTAATAGTAATTAGATTTAGAAAAATCTGGATAAAAGGATAATGAGTGATGGTCTTGTTTGTGGCTGGTGTGTTCAGAGAAGGTGCTCTGAAGAAGTGAAATTTGAGTAAGATCGAAATGACGTTAGGAGCCAGGTCGTACAGAACTTTTTGTAAACATAGATGGGTAAATGCTCGCTTCGCAGCACATATGCTAAAATTGGAACATAGATGGATAAGAGTTTGGGTTTTATTTGTAGTGTGATAGGAAGATAACTGGAGACTTTTAAATTAGGAGATAAATGATCATATTTCTAATTTATGTTTAATATTTCTGTGGATATTGTGAGGGAAATTAACTATAGGACAAGAAGCAGGGAAAATGGCTAGGATTCTATTGGTGATAGTGCTTTGCACTAGGGTGATAACAGTGAAGATTTGTTTGTTTCAGACAGGGTCTCAAAATGTAGTTCAGCCTGTACTTGAACTCACTATGTAGCCTAGGTTGGCCTTGAACTCTAAGTGATCTCCTGCTTCAGCCTCTCAAGTGCTGGGATTAGAGGCATACACTATCACACCCAGCTTGAAGATATATTTTAATATAGTTTCTCCAAGTACCAAAATATAAATAAAATTATGTCAAGCCAAATGAAAAGAACACTTTTAAAGAGAAACTTTATCATGGCTTTGCATTGTTTGGTTTTAATCTTGAGCAGATTTTTATTATTTATTTCGTAGTAAAAGATAAAAAGTGCAGAAAAAAAAATCAACACAAGAGAGACAAAGGGGATTTAGTAATCACGGATTAGATTTTGACTGCCTCTAACAGATGTTTTTGTTCTCTGTGTTTAAGCCAAGTACTGATGATAAAAATTATGACTTCATCCACTCACACCATACTCCAACTGGAACATAAATGAAGATGGAGCATAAACACACATTACATTCATTATGCGCTTTTTGTTCTTTCTTTTGGTACTGGGGATTGAACTCGTGAGTTTGTACTTGCAAGGCAGGTGTGATGCTACTGAGCTAAGTCCTTGGCCCTAGCACACACTTTTGTATAATAGTATGGCATGGTGTATACATATATATACAGCTACTTGCTGTATACATGTTAGTTCAACATGGAAAATAGCCCATTAGCTGATAGGCTTTTTGGAAACTGTTACAGTATTTTTGATACTTAGGGCCATTCTAAATTATCTGTAGCATCAAGACATTTTGATAGGAGGCTACTGATAATGTAAATAACCTGTTACTGCTTCTTACTAACAAGGATAAATGCAAACCAAAATCCATTAGAAGACAGTTATAATCTTTTTTAGAACTTTGCAAGGCAAATTTGATAGCTCTTGATTTCAAAAAGAGGTAAAAAGTTGATCTCAGGTAGCTAACATATGACATTTACTATGTACTAGGCACTATAAGTACTTTGGACATATTACCTCACTCAGTTCTCTTAAGAACTCTGTGAGATAAGTTACTGTTCCTATTTTGGAAGAGAGGAAACCAAGACTCAAAGGAGGGAAACAATTTGCCCAAAGCAGGATTTAAACCCTGGTCTGGCTCCCGGCCTTTGTTCTTTCTATAGTGCTAATTTGATCTCACTAAAGAGCCTGTCCATGACTTTTACAGTACCTTTTACAGGACACATTTTTGCATGTGAGTTGGGCTTGGAGAAGGTGCTCCTGAGTCACCAGCATGAGCTCCCTGAAACCAAGATATGCACTTCTTTTCTGGTTCTGGTGACTTGGTGGACTGGCTTGTAGTAGCAGGCCAACACTCCTGCCAAGAACAACTAGACAAGCAGTATCAGTGTACAGCATATCTTGTTGAAGGCATTGGAAAGTGCCAAGATTACCAGGACTTGAGAACAAAGTACAAAAAGTGAGACCAATAGTCTGAGCTGCTTTCTTCTTAAAGCATTTACCAATTTGTAAGTGGTACAGGCTGAGAAGCAGAGAATAGAATAGGGAATATGTAGTAATAGGCCAAGGAGCTAAGCAGAGCTATTGGTAGTCTCAGGGTGCTGGAAAAATAAAAGTTTCAGTGTAGTAGCAACCAAGCTGGCAAGGCTCTGATAAAGGACCTCATTTTTCAATTACAGCCTCTGAAGGATTACACTCTAGCAGTAAAGGTGGATCAGATATAGACCAGTCTTATAAGGACCAAATACTGCTTCTAAATAGCTCAATTCCTAGTTAGATTATAGGGCTCTATTCTAATTACTTGGTCAGAAGCTTTGGAGTTGTTTTTGTTGTGGTTGTTGTTGTCCTAGAAGAAAATAGCCTCATCTACAGCCTCTATAATTTTTCATAGGCAGTGTCTATCATTCAGTTAAACATTACCAAACATAATAAAAGATAGATAAAAAGACAATAAAAGTTTCATCGGTGAATTCAAATACTGAAATTATCAAACTTGGACTTTAAAATTACCGTGAAGGTGATGTACACCTGTAGTCCTATCACTGGGGATGCTGAGGCAGGAAGATCACTGCAAGTTCAAGGCCAGCCTGGGCTACATTGTGAGTTCAAGGCCAGCCTGGAATAGGTAGTGGGACCATAAGCAATCAATCAATAAAATTACTGTGATCAATTATTATTATATTTTAAAGATGGAAGATAGAATTTAGTTAGAGAACTAAGATATATAAAAATGAATCAGATCTAAATTCTAGAACTGCAAAACATAACAAACGAAAAATACAGTTGATGCTGGTTGTTAGCATATGTGTTAGCATATGCTTGTAATTCCAGCTGCTTGGGAGACTGAGGGAGAGGATCACAAATTTTTCTTTTCTTTTTTTTTTTTTCAGCTTTAATTGAGTTTATTGGTACATTTTAGGGATACAGTAACAGATTTTTCTTTATTAACTTTTTTTATTAGTACATATTTGTCATACACATTGATCACATCATCATAGGGAATTTTTACCTGTACATAATGTATCTTAATTCTTCTTTATTTCTGATTTCCTCCCCTTCCCATTTACACAGGCTTTGGAGGATCACTAGTTTGAGGCCAGCTTGGGCAATTTAGCAAGACCTTGTCTCAAAAAATAAGAGTTAGGAGTGGTGGTACATGCCTTTGCCTGTAATGTTAGCACTGAGGAGGCTGAGGCAGGAGGATCACCATGAGTTCGAGGCCAGCCTGAACTACATAGTGAGACCCTGTCTCAAAAAACAAAACAAAACAAAAATAAATAAAAATTTAAAAGCCCCGGGGATATAGTTCAATGGCAGAGCATTTGTCTACCAAGTGAGGCCCTGTGTTCATTCTACAGTACCATTTAAAAAAAAGCAATAAACCAGTTTCATAGATTATACAAAGCTAAAGAGAAGATTTGTGACCTGGAAAATAAGATCTGTGAAAAATTCCTAGCCTGAAGCTTGGAAGGAAAAAGACAGAAGCTGGGTGCAGTGATACATGCCCTTTTATCCCAGCTGCTTAGAAGTCGGAGGTAGGAGGATGACAAATGCAAGGTTGTCTGGACAATTTGAGACCCTGCCTCAAAACAGAAAGAATTGTCACTTAGTTCAATGGTAAAGTGTCCCTGGAGTCCATTCTCAGTCCACCCCACCCCAGCAAAAAAATCCAAAACAGAAAACAAAGAAAAAGCCATAACAGACTATGAGATACAGTGAAAAGGCCTACTATATGTAGCAGTGGAGTTGCTAGAATGGGAGAAGGGACAGAATGAGACCAAATCAATACTATTATTATTTATTTTTTTGATACTGGGGATCGAACACTTGCGAGGCAGATGCTAGAACCACTGAGCTAAATCCAAGGCCCTTCAATATTTGAATATATTAGAGGCTGAAAAATTTTTTAAAAATGTACCAAAGATTCTAATTGAAATTCTGTAACCCTGATATGTCCTATATGAAATTAAATGTTCAGAGGTTTTTCTGTTTTCTAGGAAGTGGCAAAAATAATCACTTATACTCTAAAGTCACATGTTATGTCATAATCCATAGTTTAACCACTAAAAGAATAGTGGTAGATGTACAACTTACAAGTAGTAGGGGGGAAATTACAGTAAAATATAATACAGAAAAAAGCAAGAGAGAAGATAGAACAAGTGGAAATTAAGTTATAAAATTATATACAAATATATTAGTAAATACATTTAATGTAAATGGATTTAAAAATTCAACAGACTGGGCTAAAAAAAATGTTATATACTCCTTTTAAGAAACATATCTAGGGCTGGGGACATAGCTCAGAGTTAGAGCACATGCTTACCATACACAGTGTACTGGATTCAGTTACCAACACAAGAAAATAAAAACAAAACAGAAACACATCTGAGATATAAGGACACAGGTAGAAAGTAAATAGAAAAAGCTATATTATGCAGTTATGCAAACATGGCCCAAAAAGGCTGATATAGCTGTAGTAATAGATTTTATCACTGAGCTACATTCTCTTTTATTTTGAGGTAGGATCTGAAATAAAGTTGTCCTGGCTCACTTGGAACTTGCAGTCTTCCTCCCTCAACCTCCCAAATCATGGGATTATAGTTAAGTACCACTGTGACTGGCAAGATAATTATTTTGTAATAAGATTCCACCCAGAATACATAGTAATTCTATATAGAACTGCATCCAACTACAGTTTCAAAATATATAAAGTAAAAAAGGCATAATAAAAGAAATAGACTAATCTATAGTCATAGTGAATGATGTTTAAGGTACCTCTCTCAGCCCATGATAGGACAGATCCACATACCAGTCAACAATGATATAGAAAACCTAAATAAATCATTGGCAAACTTAATTCAAGTGTACATGGGTCACTTACCACAACTGGTTAGATCATGGGCCATAAAGCAAGTCCCAACACATTTCACATGACTGAAATCTTTTTTCCCCTCATTAAGTTTATTGGTACATTTAAATCAAACACTACAATGACATTTATCATTGGGATCTTGTACCTTTACATGATATGTCTTGGTTCGTTTTTTTTTTTTTCTCCCATACCCCTGCCCTCCGTTCACCTCCTCCACTCTTTTCCTGAAATCATTTTTTTATGATCATGGTAGAAATATTAGAAACTAATTATTAAAACATGAAAAGATCATAATAGAATTAAGTATCATAGTAGAATTTATGATCATAGTAGAATTAAGTGGTGGCACATGCCTGTAATCCCAGAACTTGCGAGGTTGAGGCAGGAGAATCACCACGGGTTCAAGGCCAGCCTGAGCTACATAGTGAGTCTGTGGCCAGCCTGAACTATACAGTGGGACCCTGACTTAAAAACAAACACAAAAGAAACTATAAAAAGAAAACTTCCAAATATTTGAAATTAGGGCTGGGGATTTAGCTCAGTGGTTCCACTGCCTGCTTTGCAAGCACAAGGACCCAAGTTCAATCCCTAGTGCCAAAAAAAGAAAAAGAAAAAAAGAAATTAAGCCCTATATGTTTTTTTTTTTTTAATTGAGTTTATTGGTACATTTAGGGATACAGTACAGTTACATTCATTGTTGGGATCATGTACCTTTACATGGCAAGTCTTGATCCTCATTTTTTTCCCCTTACCTCTGCCCTCCCTTCACCCCCTCCTCCCCTCCCCATCTACAAACACTTTATTTTCATCTTTTCATTCTCTCATTTTTTTTTTTTTTTTTTTTTTTTTTTTTTTTTTTTTGGTGCTGAGGTTGAACACAGAGCGTCACATGTGCTAAGCACATACTCTACCACTGAGCTACATGCCCAGTCTGTATGCTTTATTTTACTTATTCATTTTTTTTTGAGATAGGGTCTTGCTATGTATTCCAGGCTGGCCTTGGACTCACTATGGAGCCCAGGCTGGTCTCAGACTCATGGCAATCCTCCTGCCTCAGCCACCAAATGTTGGGATTGTAAGCACTCATGCCTGGCTTGTATGTTTTAAAGTAGTGTCAATTTAAGGAAGAAATGTCAGTGGAAATTAGAATATATTTTCAGATGAATGATATTGAAAAAGCCCAGCATATCAAAACTTGTGTAATTCTGCTAAGCCATACTCCGAAGAAAATTTGTCGCCTTAAATAATAAAAAACTAAAATATTATGTAGAAGCTTCTGTTACTGAGACAAAAATTTGCATGAAGTGGACAAATTCCTAGAAAAACTAATCTAAACTGATAAAAAATGCAGCAAAATTGAATAACGTTTTATCTGTGAAAGAAATTGAATCTTAAATTTAAGTCTTAAAAAAAGCTCATGCCAAAATGGCTTTATAATAAGGGAGTTTTCTCAAATCTTTGGGAAAGAACTAAGTTACCAGAGAATAGAAGGAAAAACATTTCCCAGGTTTTTTTTTTGGTTCAGTAATCTTGGTCCCCTGTGGAGTTCCCTTGACAGTCAGGTATGTGTCTTAGAACTAAAATTAACCTCATAAATTACTGTGTAAACAGTTCCTAACCACATACTTATTTTTGAGCCAGGGTCATGCTGTATTGTTCAGCTGGCCTTGAACTCCTGGCTCAGGAAAAATCTACTGGGCTCATGCAATCTTCCTGCCTCAGCCTACTGAGTAGTGGAAATATAGGTATATACCACCATTCTAGACTAAACAGATATTTAATACACATTGGGTTTTTTAATCCTCTTTGCTCAACAGATAGTACCAGTGCGATAAAATGACCCAGGTACTAAATTTTTCTCTCCTGTATGTACACTGGTCAATTAGCATAGGACAGTATTCTAAGAAGGAAAATAGATGAATTGTTTTTTCCTCTACTCCCAACTCAGAAAAATGGTAATTCATTCATAGTAAAGGTTTTTTTTTTTAGTAAGATTTAACTTAATTTCCTTGCATGTTTGTTTTTTTCCTACAGACTCCATTAATAATATACCTCTTCCATTTCCTCATTGATTATGCTGAATTGGTATTTATGGTAAGTAACTTTTCAGATAAAATCAATACATATGTATTATTAATTTTACAGCTTGTTTTTAAGTAAAATCTTAGTAATTTGGGAACTCTCAGAAAATAAAAATAAACACTTGTATCTTTAATTTGAAATTTTTGGACTTTGGTAGTATTATAGAAGTGTGAGGAACAGTTTCTGACCTTTGACCAATTCTAATTCTATTCTTCTGTAAAATTTGGTTTCTGAACTATATAGTTTTGAACTTTGTAACAGCAAGATTCTGTAATTGGCTTTAATTGTGTCAGTGTGGGCATCCTGGGTTTCCCAAGTGCTCTGCCAAGAGAGTCTGCAAAGATTACATAGGCCTGACAAGACTTTCAGGGACTAAGTCTTGAAAATTGAGTTGACTGAGCTAAATTTTGAGAGCCTGAAGGTCTAGGGTTGAAGAATCTGGGTCAGGAAATACCCAGGAAGTCTGTAGGGTCTCCCTTAATAATTATTATAGCTGCTTTTAATTGAAGAATTATTATGTGCTAGGCACTGGACTTACATGAGGTTTGTGAAATAGTGGATATTATTCCCATTTTACAGACAACTTAAGGAACTTGCAGTTCTAGAGCAGATGTGGTACACCAGATTGAAGTGGCCTCAATAGGTGCTTATTATCTTCAGATTTCCAGTAAGGCCTTGCTGAATGGCCCATCTGTTTCAGTAGTCAGAGGGCTGATCTTCATTTGGACTGGGTAGTCTGCTGCCATTCCAGAACCTCAGGGCCTGGCAGCACTCCATTACTCTTGCACTAACAGAATTGTTTCCTATTACTTGTCTTCCTTTTGACAGGTAACTGATGTACTCACTGCTGTTGCCCTGTATTTTGCAATCCAGGACTTCAATAAAGTCGTGGTAAGTAGTTAGTGGGTGGGATAAAGCTGATGGAATTTGTTAACCCACTGTTCTTTGTTACTGTAGGGAATCAAAGGTCACTACTTAAGAATACAACTTTAAAATGCTCAGAAGTGGGAGTGAAGCTTCTGGTGGTTCAGCCAACCCTGGAATGACAAGCCTGAACCCACAAGACAGCTCTGCTAGTCCATACAGAAAGGTCATTTTAATCTGGGTAGCTTATTAATATCCGCGCAACTGCACAAGTTGAGACTTTCTAGAACAGAGTTGAATGCCAGTGATGTTAATGAGGTCTCTTAAAAATCTTCCATTCCTTTCACCAGTTTTTTCTTTCAAAGGAAAACAGATGGAGCTTTTAACTTGTATTAGGCTTATCTGATGTAAAATTGGATCCCCAAGTGTTGATTCTGTTTCCCTGGAGAATGATTTTTTTTGTGGTTCTGGGGGTTGAACCTAGGCCCTGTGCGTGCTAGGCAAGTGCTCTACCCCTGAACTGCACCCCCAGGCCCAAAAGAGTAATTTTAATTAGAAAATTTGGCATGTATTAAGTGCCTGGTAAAAGTATTGATATAAGCCCTAGTCTTAATCCATATGTAATAGCCAAAAGGTATTCTATATAGAACTATCCTCCTTTTCCTGAGTTAGCAGATTAACCATGTGTACTATTTATGTAGTTATGTTAAAGTATATATAATATTTATATTTTTTGTTTGTTTGTTTGTTTTTTGGAGACAGGGTCTCACTATGTAGTTGAGTCTGACCTGGAACTCACTATGTAGCCCAGGCTGGTCTTGAACTCACAGCAATCCTCCTGCCTTAGCCTTCCGAGTGCTGGAATTATAGGCATGTGCTACCATACCCAGCCATTTATATATTTTTAATAAATATTTTTTTACTGTAAATTTTTTTTTTTTTTTGGTTTTTTTGAGACAGGGTCTCACTATGTAGTTCAGACTGCCCTGGAACTCACTGTGTAGCCCAGGTTGGTCCCAAACTCACAGTGATCCTCCTGCCTCAGCCTCCCAAGTGCTGGGATTACAGGCGTGCGCCACCACTCCTGGCAATTTTTTATTTTTTATTTTTGGCTGCCAGCCCCTGAGAGGACTTAGGTTGGGGTAAGATAAAGTTGCATCTCATTGGGATTACCTGTTTGTGGTGCATTTTTACTTCTGTTGCTGAGTAATACAGCCATAAATAGCAGTCTGCCTTTCTATAGCACTGGTCATCAGTAACAAATAGAGGGGTTGGCTGGGCATGGTGGTGCACATCTGTAAGCTCAGCATTCTGTAATCCCAGCACTTGGGAGGCTGAGACAGAATTGCCATGAATTTGAGGCCAGCCTGGGCTACATAGTGAGATCAGAGCCAGCCTGAACTACAAAGCAAGACTTGTCTCAAAATAAATTTATAATTTTAGACCTCAGATCATATCTGGATAAGAGTTCTTAATTTGGAGGTTAATTAATTGGTTTAATGGATCTATAAACCCTTGCTTTGGTGTGAAAAATCATCTGTGTATGTGTGGGTATCTTTTTTCCCCCAAGAGTCCATTGCTGTTATTGGTGCTCAAAGAGTCTTTGACTCCTGTCCTGAAATATTAAGAGCTACCCTTAGAGGCTCAGTATCATTAAGATCTTCTGGTATATATCTTACTAATGGAGCATAACTTGAAAATTTTAGATACTGAGATGAAGTGCTGCAGCAGTATTTCCTTGAGGGTCATTGATGAAATAACTAGGAATGAGATTCATAAACTGAGGAATTCAGCAGTGGCTATTTTCTTCTCAAGATAGGTTGTATGTGGGGCTGGACTTGTGACTTGATAGAGTGTTTAGCATCATGAGGCCTGTGGTTTGATCCCCAACATTGCACCCCCCCCAAAGCCTGTGTGAAGGCACACACCTGTAATCCAAGGACTCTGGGAGGCATGACGATCTCAAGTTTGAGCTCAGACTCAAGAATCTCTAGACCCTGTCTCAAAATAAAGCATTTGTAAAAAGAGCTGAGGACATAGCTCAGTGTGAAGGCTTTGAATTCATTCCGCAGTAGGGGGTGCAATGTGGGGAGTAGGTTGTAAATGTATGTTTATTTGAAGTTTGTAAACTATGGTATCTAGGGATGAAGTGGCATAATATCTATAGGTTATTATTTTTAAAATTTTTTTTATCTCTACAGTTTATTTTGTTTATGTGTGTGTGTGTTTTGTTTTGTTTTGAGACAAAGTCTCACTGTAGCTCAGGCTGGTCTCAAACTCACAACATTCCTCCTGTCTCAGCCTCCAGGCATGTGCTACCACACCCAGCCTCTGTAGTTTATTTTGAAATGGATTGGCAAAAAAAAAAAAGAAAAAAAAAAAAAGAAATTGTGTGCAAGTGTGTATGTGTTGTATATATAAAGATAAAAGAAATATGGCAAACTGTGATAAAAACATCATGATACTGGCAAAATGAAACATACCTTAGGATCGGTGGAATAGATTATAAGATGCAGAAACAATTCCAGACATATGCAGCTACCTCATCTTTGACGAAGGTGCCAACCATCCTCACTGGAAGAAAGATAGCCTTTTTAATAAATGGTGTTGAGGGCTGGGGATATAGCTCAATGACCTTGCTGCCTGCCTCGCAAGCACAAGATCTTGAGTTTGATCCCCAGTACCACACACACACACACACACACACACACACACACACAAATGGTGTTAGAAAGACTGGATTTCAACCTGCCAAAGATGGAATCTAGACCCCTATCTTGCACCATGCACTAAATCAAAATTGAAGTGGATTAAAGATATAAATATTAAAACAGAAACACTAAACTTGCTGGAAGATAAGTTAGGAAGAGCTTTTGAAGACAGTGGTGTAGGAAAAGAACAGAACTTTATTAAAAAAACCTCAGTAGCACAGGAACTAGCACAAAGAATCAACAACTTGGATCTCATTTTATATAAAAAAAAAAGCTTCTGCAGAGCAAGAGAAACCACCAAAGCTAAGAGACAACCTACAATGTGGGAAAAAATTTGTATCAGCTGTTCCTCAAAGGACTACTATCTAGAATATATAAAGAACTTAAATTAGGGCCAGGGATTTAGCTTAGCGGTTCAGTGGCCTGCCTTGCAAGCACAAGGACCCACAATCCCCAGTACCAAAAAAAAAAAAGAACTTAAATTAGACCCCGCCAAATATAAAGATCCAATTCAAAAATGAGCATCTGAAATGAACAGACATTTCTCAGACAAAGCAGCAGATTAATATATGAAAAAATGTTCAACATCACTGGTCATTCAAGAGATGCAATAAAAACAGCACTGAGATTCCACCTCACCCCAGAAAGAATGCCTTCTATCAAGAAATCAACAGGCCGGGTGTGGTGGTGCATGCCTGTAATCCCAGCACTCAGGAGGCTGAGGCAGGAGGATTGATGTGAGTTCGAGACCAGCCTGGGCTACATAGTGAGTTTCAGGTCAGTCTCACCTGCATAGTGAGACCCTGTCTCAAAAAACCAAAACAAACAATCAACAAATAACAAATGCTGACAGGTTGTGGAGAGAAAAGAACTCTTCTCCATTGTTGGTGGGAGTGCAGATTGGTGCAACCACTGTGGAAATCAATATGGAGATACCTCAAAAAACTAAGATTAGAGGTCCTGTTTGATCCAGCTATTCCTCTGCTGAGTATCTTCCCAAAAGAATTAAAAGAATCATACCACAACAATGTATGTGCACCCATGTTTATCAAGGCATAGTTTGTAACAGCTAAAGCTTGGAAACAGACAATTTACCCGTCAACTAGAGATGATAAAGAAGATGTGTTTTTTTTTATAAAATGGAGTACTACTTAGTCATAAAGAAAGAGAAACTAGAGACATTTAGCTAAATGGATGCACATTGAGGCCATACTCTTAAGTGAAATAAATAGCACACACATATGTAAATACCAAATAGTTTCCCTGGTGTGAGAAACTAAAAGTGTAAATAAGGATCAAATGTACAATTGATAATGTGCAATAGGAAGAAAAGGTCTAAGTGGGGTAGGGGAAGTGGGAGGGGTAGGGGAAAGGAAAGAAGGGAAAAGAAAAAATATGAGAAAAGGAAAAAATGGAAACAAAGTCTTTGTAAGTAGGGAGGGGTGAAGGGTTTGAAGGGAGGGCAGGGGGAATGGGGAAAAAGTAAGAACCAAGATACATTGTATAAAGGTACAAGGTCCCAGTGATGAATGTAAATGTACTGTATACCTAAAATGTACCAATAAACTTAATTTTTAAAATGTGGGAAAATGTTAACTGTTGAATGTAGGTGTTTGCTGAATTACTGTTTCAACTTTTTTGTGGTTTGAAATTTTTCAATATAAGATACTAGGGAAAATAAATTTGTATATTTGTTTATATAAAAATATATGTGATCTCTCTGTATGTATGTATATATGAGGGAAGGTTGGTAGCTTTCATTTAAAAATACAATCACCCACAACTTTTCAGCTAAAATGTAAAACAAGTGATTTAATGAAGGGGGATTATTGATGGTAACATCATGTATAGTCTCTCTTTCTCTTGCTATATATAGATATTTTGGGGAGAACATATATTCCTTCTATTCTCCTTTTCTTTTTTTTTGGTTTTTTGGTACTGGGGATTGAACTCAGGTCCTTGCGCTTGCAAGGCAGGCCACCGAGCCACTGAGCTAAATCCCCGGCCTTTATTTTCCTTTTCATATGTCATAGAAATACTTCTGTATCCCAATTAAGAGGTTTTTGTTTTCTTTTGTTTTGTATTGTAGTGCTGGGGACCAAACCTAGGGCCTTGTACATGTTAGATAAGTGCTGTACCACTCAGTTACACCCTCAGCCTTAAAACAGTTTTTTTGGGGGGCTACTTAATAAAAGTAGGTTTCAGTTAGTTTTCTCACAAAGTTGGACTTCGGTGTCAACACAAGAGATATCTTTAGTACTAATAATTTTAATTAATTTATTGTTTGAGTTTATGCAGAAACATTTTTTTCCTGCTTTTTGTGATTTAAAGTGGGAGGAAAAAAACCAAATGAGCTATCGACAGTACCTTGTTTTTTAATCCACCAAGATGTACTTTTATCACCAAGACTAAATTAAAAATTGGAAATTTTATTTACTTGTTCATTTGACTGCTTTAGTGCTGGGGATTGAACCCAGCCAGAGTCTTGCCCATGCTAGGCAAACACTGTACTGTTTACTGGACCAGTGATTTAGCTCAGTGGTTTCAGCGTCTGCCTTGCAAGCGCAAGGACCCAAGTTCAATCCCTGGTACCAAAACAAAACAAAAACAAACTTATCATGTTAACTACATACCTGATCCAATTGGAATATTTTTGTTTATACATTCTCAGAAATCACAATACAGCATTAGATTTCTCAGTCAGAGTAAAAGTCTTATGTATGCTATGTCAAAAATTAACTCATTCCAAAAAAAAAAAAAAAAAAAAAACACCAAAAAACTCATTCTAGGGGCCAGGGATTCAGCTCAGTGGTGTTGCAGCCTGCCTTGAAAAGTGCAAGGACCTGAGTTCGATCCCTGGTACAAAAAAAAAATTATTCTAAATAACAGCTTTTGGTGCTCCTATTATACTGCAGTTGTTTTAGACAGAATAGCAGGCTATGTCTTCCTCTAAAAATCTCCACTTTGTCAGAAGGGATAATATCATACAGTCTTGGAAGCATTTTAGTTTTGCTAGCCTTTGGGTTCTTTTTTTCTTAAGATAGGATTTTGCTATGTAGTCCAGGCTGGCCTTGAACTTGCTGTGTAGCCCAGGCTGACCTCAAATTTATGGCAATCTTCCTGCTTCAGCCTCTCTAGTGCTGAGATTACAAGCATGTGCCACTACACCCAGCATTTGAGACTTTTTATCCTTGGTAATGGTGTTATTCTCTATCAAAATGCATCCTCAAAACTGTGGTGTTGGGCTGGGGATTTAGCTCAGTGGTTCAGCTGCCTGCCTCGTAAGGGCAAGGACCCGAGTTCAAACCCTGGTACCAATAACAACAACAACAATAACCTGGTGCTAAGGAGGCCTCATCCCCACCCACTCTGCAGCCGTTTCCCTGTGAAGTGTGAATACTGATTGATGGTGACCAACTGAGCATCAGATCCTCACCTGACAAAAGCAATGTTAATCTAGTCTGTTCTTTGCTGAGGCTGGAGCCTTCTATTTGGAACTCAGAATTTTTAGTCTTGTCTCTAGTTGGATGCAGTGGGGATTTTAAAAACAGGTTTTATCATTGGTAAAGGATCTGATATTGAGCCTGTGAGGCCAGCTGTAATGGTGACCCTGCTTATAAGATTGAGGGAGACAAGAAGTAAGGGAACAGATCACTTGAGGGCTGCTGCTCTGCCCTTCCCTCCTGGTGACTCTCCTTTCCGGTCTTTTGTTTTGAAGTACTGTATTTGAGAAGATTGTGGCCACAAGTCTTCCTTCCAGTGCTGGCCCAGCATCTCTTTTGTCCAGGATCTACCATCCCTGGTATCTCCCCTTTCGGTGCAGCCCTGCTGGCCAGCTTCCAGTCAGGGAAACAGGTCTCTAGTCCCACCTGTCTCTGCTGCTCCCGGAGGAAATCCCTTTTTCCTTCTAATGACCTTTGTGGCTCTTGTCCCTCCAGGTGACCACTTTGCAGCAGAACTCTCAGCTAGTGGGCCTCCTTCCTCTACCACTGGTGTGGTTTCTTAAGTGCTTTGAGTGCAAATCCAGCTCCCTATTCTTATAAAGCACCTTCGTTTGTACTTTGTCTTCTTAAACAACCTCAGCTGTGAGTGGCATCTTAAATTTTACTGATAATTATCTTCACTGCTTAACTTGGACTCTGCCAACTGTAAGAACAAAGATGATCAAAGGGAGGTTTTTGAAGTTTGTTTCGGGTTTCTGATTAAGCCTCTGCCTAAGCCAGGCATGGTGGCGCATGCCTGTAGTCTCAGCACTAGGGACGCTGAGGCAGGAGGATCTCTGAGTTCGAGACCAGCCTGGGCTACATAGTTCCAAATCAGTCTTAACTACATGGTGAGACCCTGTCTCAAAACAAAAACAACAACAACAAAAAAAAAAGCCTCTGCCTAAACCAGTGCAAACTATCTGGGACTACTTGTCTTCCTGTGATGACTCTGTGTATGTGGTACTGGGGATTGAACCTAGGGCTTTTGCCGTGAGCTACTTCCCTAGACATTTTTTTTTTTTTTTTTGAGACTGTCTAGGCCGGGCTCAAATTTAGCATCTTCCTGCCTCTGCCTTGTAGAGTACTAGGATCACAGGTGTGCACCACCACACCCAAATAGATATTTCAAATACTTTTAACTTTATGAAAATGTAATAATGCAGTATGTAGTCATTATGATCTGCGTATTTCATCACTAAGTATATGATCATACATGTTGTTAGGACTTGCTACTTTGGCTTCTCTGAAATACTCTAATATAAATTGGCTTTATGCTGTCTAAATATTCTTTAATCATTAAATCAGCAGGGCTACTATTTAAGATGCAGGGGCTTTTTCCTTCGGTATTCTGACTTGTGTTTGCTTATAAGATTGCCTACCTGTTTTTCACTCTGGAGCGCACCCATGAACTTGTTGCGGCACATCAGGGAAGGGTAGGAGCTTTCCCCCTATCCCACTGCATCTTAATTCGAGCTGGCCAGCCACACCCCGCTCTCCTCCTTTTTGTCACGACCATTTCACATCTCCTCTATAGAAGTAAAAACTTGATACAGGACAATGAAGAAGAAAGAACCTAAGACACTGACTGACATTTGATATCATTCTGCTTTGCTTGGACATACTTTGCTTTACTGATTGAATTTTTTAATCCTTAGGACACTGACAATAACTGAAAAATGGCTAAGAACTGGCTTTGCAATTCAGTCATTCATTCAGCCATTCAACCAATCCTTTTGTTTTTGCTTTGTTTTTGTTTTTTGGGTCAGTGTTTCACTCTATAGCCCAGACTGCCCTCAAATTCTGAGCAATCCTCCTGCTTCAGCCTCTTGCATGCTGGAATTACAGGTGTGCGCCACCACATCCAGCAGCAGATCTTTTTTGTTTGTCTGCTGTACCAGGTGTTAGGCATTCATGGTGAGCAAAAATATGGTTTCTACCCTTAGGGAATTTGTAGTCTAAGAAGGTTGCTAGGCATTAATTACCTAAATAAATGAAAAAGTTATGACATGAACAGAGCTATGAAAGAATATGTATAATAAGGGAGTTTTGCCTAGTTGGGGCCAGGAGGAAGACTGCTGTCCTGAGGAAGTGATTTAACTGGGTCTGTGTAGTCATTAATTATGGAGAGATGAGGTCAAATGTGAACGCCTGGGAGCAAAGGAGCTGGCACAGTCACAGTGCTGGAATTTGGAGAGTGGGAGGTGGGGGTAGCATGTATGAGATGAGCCTGATGAAGATAGAGCCAAGCCAGGTAGGGCTGTGTAGGTAACGCAGGGTCTTTTGTCTTTACCCTAAAAACAATGGAAAATCATTTTGTTTCATATAGTCTGTTATTTTTTTTTTTCTAGTTTAAAAAGCAGAAACTCCTGCTAGAACTGGATCAGTATGCCCCAGATGTGGTTGAACTCATCCGAACCCCTATGGAAATGCGTTACATCCCTCTGAAAGTGGCCCTCTTGTAAGTATTCTCTGACAAATCAGGCGTCAGGCTGACAAATGCAAGGGAAATCTGATGTAATTTTCCCATGTTTGCTGTATTTTTGGAGATTTGTAGTCTTAGTCATCAAGTATTTGCTGTGGCTCTATTGCACATCTGGGGTTCTGGCCAGCACAAGAGACATAGCCATTCTGTGTCTATTGGGACAAAGACTCACACAGGGATATGCACAATTGGACCCTTCACAGATGCATTCTGACTTGGTCTGATCTGATCTCCAACCTACTTGTAAGAAAAAAGTTCTTCAGTGGTGATATATGGAATGAATAAAATTCTGGTCTTTATGTGGCTCTTGTTTTAAGAGTTCCAATGTTTTGTGTAAAATATATCCCCTATTGGTAGTTTAGAAAACAAATAAAATGACAGGTATACCTGTCCCAGCTAGATGACTAGTGTGGAAGAGTGGGTGTTATTTGGGCATTGTGAAAGAATTTTCTAGGAATACCCAGTATTGCCAGTAGGTTTAATTCTTTCAGGTTATTTTCATTTATATTCCTGACATAGGCAAATATGAATTATTACTCATAGTAGTTAACTAATAGTCATTGAAAACAGACAAATTTTCTTATGGAGAAACATGCCTTAGAACTCTTCAGGATTAGAGGCCTTATGAAAAGTTCTTAATCAGTTCTCTGCCTTATGTGTGAGTTTCCTATTCAGTATTCCAGATTGGTATCTTTTTGAACATTATTGTTTTAAAATGGCTTGATTTTCCTCCCACTAAACAATTCAGGAGTGTCAGTTCATATCTGTGTGCTTGGAAATATAAGTGGGAGCTACCTTACCTTAATAAAACCAGATGTTTAACACATTATGAGTACTTCTGTGTCTCCTGGGGGTAAGGTGATTTTTTGGTTTTTGTTTTGTACTGGGAATTGAACACAGGGCCTTCATACTGAGGTGCATTCCTGGCCCTTTTTAAAAAATTGTTATTTCAAGATAGGTTCTTACTAAGTTGTTTAGGCTGTGGTCAAACTTGTGATCCTCCTGCCTCAGCCTCCCAGAATGTTAGGATTACAACAGTGTGCCAGCCTACCCAGTTATTGGCAGTAGTTTTGTAATAGCTGTGGTCATTTCTTTAAATGTTGTATAATAAGCTTATCTATAATTGCTGGGGGGAAACCAACAATTTTCTAGGCCTTTGGCTTTAGAACTGCTAATCCTACAGTCCTGGGAGGTACTGGATTTAAGGTCTTTATTTGTGAATAATAATTATAATCTCTTCCTAAAACACTGATATGTTTCTTCTTATATGGTAATCAAAATTATATAACTGTCTTCCCTTTTACTTTTTCTGGCATGAAACTCAGAGCTGGATTTGAAGCTGATTATTATAATGCTGTAGAATGTCCATTTGGTCTTCTTTCCTTTGCTTTTACTTTCTCCTTTTACTTATTTTTCCCAGGTTTTGATTGTTGCTTTATTTTACTGCTATATTTTTAAAATCTATTCTCATTGTAGCTATGACAAATCATTTGAAGAAGCAGGATAGAAATAGGTAAAAATAATCCATTGAAACTATATAAAGATTTCCCAACTCGCAAGCATTTCAGATTCATTTTCTCAGTCCATTCTTTCCCACTTTGGGAGTGACTAGGTGTTCTGGCTTTTCTCCTTTTCAGTGGAAGGTGCAGATGTCCTGTAAAGTTCTATGGCACTGGATGTAGAATTCAGTGTATATTTATTCTGCCCATGAGTTCTGGCTCAGTGGATACTGCTTGAGTACCCCGAAGGCTAAGTAGGAGAAGGAACATTGACTTTAAGCCAGAGAGACCTACTTTCCAATGTATTGATTAGCTTGTGAAACCTTGGGCAAATCACTTAACCACTGAATATGTTTTCTCTTCTGTAAAACTACAGTGTTATTGGACTCTGTAATGATCAAATATGATGATTTCCCAATTACCACACAGCACAATGTTCAGTACCTTTTACTTACTGAAGCCCAAACTCTACTCCATTCCCTTTTACTTGGGAGAATGAGTTTCTAAGAAGTTGCTTTCCTTTGAGTATACTTTTAATAAATCTCTTGAACTTCCTATGGTGGCCAGGATTCACTGGTCCATTGGCCAGGATTACTAATTCTAAATATGTGTGTTCTTCCCCAGCTATCTCTTAAATCCCTACACGGTCTTGTCTTGTGTTGCCAAGTCTACCTGCGCCATCAACAACACCCTTATTGCTTTCTTCATTTTGGCCACGATAAAAGGTAAGGCCCTGAAGGAACGTATATATATAAAGCTCAGCCCCTGATTTATCCTGGTTTTATAATTTACACTGTGGTTTAAAAGAGAGAGAGAGAGAGAGAGAGAGAGAGAGAGAGAGAGAGAGAGAGAGAGAAGCACTTAGTATCTTTTAAAATTATACATACAATTAATACAAGATTATTATAGAAAAGTAGAGAAGCCAAGTGGGGACAGGGAATAAAATGTTCTGAAAATCTCCTATTCGAAGGATTGCAGAAAACTTCTAACAGCTTTATACCAAGAATAGCAGTCTTTTGCATCTCTCTTCCTATTCCTAGAGCTTAGCTTCTTAGAAGCAACTACTTTCTAGCTTTTGCTAATATTTACTTTGTATTTCTGAATAATAACTTATACTGCTGTTTCATGAATAATATATTTCAGATATTATTATATTCCTATTATAGTAAACAAAGATTTAGCTCTTTTATACCAGTATCTTCCACTTTACCTGATTTTTCTATAGTAATTATATCACAGTCAGGGGTTTGGTGTATAACTCAGTGATAGTGTGTGCTTAGCTTGTACAAGGCCCAAGGTTCAATCCCTAGCACATATAAAAAATAAAAATAACTTTTCAATAAAAGGTGTATCCAGTACCTATATTTTGATACTTTATATATTATGCACTGCTGGGCAAAGTAGCAACTATGATTCCTATTTTCTTTTTATATAACCTTTTAAAATTTTTTTTATTTTTTTGGTACCAGGGATCAAACTCAGGACCTTGCACTTGTGAGGCAGGCTGGTATATAACCTATTTTGGGGGAGATTATGATTATCTTTTGGTGCTTGTTTAGATTTTACCTTAGTGGGGTTTTTTTTT
>NW_022900934.1:24175603-24236506 GCF_012274545.1 Fukomys damarensis
CCTGGAACTCACTATGTAGCTCAGGCTGGTCTCTAACTCACAGCGATCCTCCTGCCTCAGCCTCCCGAGTGCTGGGATTACAGGCATGCACCATCACGCCTGGCCTACCTTAGTTTTTATTTTGTGCCAATTTCTTTTTCCATTTGTTCTACTAGATCTATAAAGTTTTTTTTTTTCCAAGAACACATAAATACATCAAGTAGTTTATCAGTTCTGTTATTTTTCTAGAGACATCTAACACACATTCTCTTTTCTGTCCCAATCTATCCTGGTTATTCCCTAGTGCAAAGTTGTCATGCTGAAACTTCCCTTCATAATGTGCCTATGCTGTATCTCTTCTAGATTCCTTCTTTTATTGTTTTTCTCTTTTCTGTTTTTCTTCCTTTAATCATTTTCTAGGAAAGGGTATATGAATATGAGATAGATGTTTCAGTCATTCTGTGTCTGAAATATAACTTTGTTTTAGTTTAACGTCAAATTAATAGTTGGCTAGAGTAAGAACTTTAGACTTTTCCTTCAGAATTTTAAAGATATTGTTTCACTATTTTCTAGCATCTTGGTTGCTGTTGAGCAGTTTGATGGCATCACATTACAGCCTGATTTTTCTTTGGCATTACATTATAATTCAATTTTTCTTTATGAAAAATTTATTATTTTCTTTTATGCTTGATGTTCTGAAATTTCATGTTATGTTTTGGCATAGGTCTTTTTTCACTCCTTACACTGGGTATTTGGTGGTCCTTCCAATTTGGAAACTAACATCGTTTAGTTCTAGAAGTTGTTCCTGTGCTATCTTTCAAATTCTTTGTACTCTTATTTTCTCTGTCCTCTAGTTTTGGATGTTAGGCTTTCTTGCTTGATCAAATCAAATATGCATATTTTCTTTTTTATTGATTTTTTTCCACTTTTGTTTTTGACACATAGTTTTGCTGTACATTCCAGGCTGGCCTTGAACTCACAGTGTAGCCCAGGCTGGCCTGAAACTTGAGGTGATCCTTCTGCCTCAGCTTCCTAAGTACTGGGATTGCAGGTGTTCACTGTCATACTAGCCTGACTTTTTCTAACTTTTTAATGTACTTTTCCTCCTTTCTGAGATATTTTTCCTTGTTTATATCTTCCATCTCTTTGGTTGAAATAAATAAATAATCATAAATAAATAAGTTTGTTTGGTTGTTTTCCAGTATTGAGAATTGAACCCAGAGAATTGAGAACTGAATTATTAATATTCCTTTGGAAGGCCACTGAGCTATAATTTCTTCCATATTGCTGTGTATTTTATCTCTTTCATTGGCTTTTTGTTTTCTACTGTTGTGTTAAAATATTTTTGCTATAATCTCCTCTTCTGTTCTCTTCTTCTGTATAACACTAGTTTTATTCCTCTGTCATCATTTAAATGAGGTTTCTGTAGGGAGAGATGATAAACACATGTCATGGCTGGGCATGGTGGCACATGCCTATAATCCCAGCACTCGTGAGGCTGAGGCAGGAGGATCACTGTGAGTTCGAGACCAGCCTGGGCTACACAGGTCAGTCTCAACTACATAATGAGACACTGTCTCAAAACCACCCCCCAAAAAAACACATCATGAGTCTATCATTTTAACTGGAAGTCCCTCCAGTAGAATTTGGGTTATACATTTCCAGAATCTTCCACCATACCACCATTTTTCTTCTAGACTTTTAAATATTATATCAGTTAGCTAGGTGCCTCCCCATGTTATTTATCAAACCCCACCAAAACTCAGTTACTTAAAACATTTACTTAGCTCATACCTATAGTCAGCTAGGGGTGAGCTGATCTAGGTTGGACATGGGTAAGTCAGTTGGCTACTTTCACTGGGGCTCATTCATTCATCCAGGGCTGGCTAGAGTTGAATAACCTAGACTGGGCCTGTTCCACATTTCCGTCATCCTTTTAGAAAAGGGGACTAATTTAAGCATGTTCTTGTAGCAGTGGCAGAGTCACAGTAGTGAGCAAGCCTAGTCCTGCATGTGCTTTTTAAGAGTCTTGATTGCAACACATATGCTAACATCCCATTGATCAAACATAACATATGGCCAAGCTTAGGAGAGGAAATTTCTATCTTTTCCATGATGAAAAGATGAGAAAGCACTGTGAAGTTTCATGGCAAAAGGCCCAGACATAGGGGAGCATTGAGAATTAGGGCCACTAATACAATACAGTCTAATGTGTGTATGTGTGGGTGTGGGTGTGTGGTTGCCTACTATTCCATTTTATGAATGTATAAAAATCCTATCATTTACTTATACTAGTAAATATACAGGTGATTTTCTGGTTTTCAGCTACTTAATACTACAGTTTGCTTTCTAATTTATAATAATTTTTATAGCTATGTTATTTTCTTGCAGTAAGGTCCCAGAAGTAGTTATCATGCTACTAAGAATGTCTCTAGGATTTCTGAAATTCTTTGCTAAATTTATACTCCCATAAGATTGTAGGAGTTATTTTCTGTACACTATTGCCAAAGTTTATATCAGGAAATGAGTCAAAAGTCATGCTACTTAAGAGTAGTAAGACCTTTTCTTACATTTCCTTGGATGGCACATGAGTATGACGTAAACCTTCATAAGACATTGTTTCTCTTGGATTGGTTACGGGTGGTCTTTCTATAGATCAGTGCTGGTGAACCTATGTCACATATATTATTGTGTTTTTCTTTTAAGACAAAAGATGTTGGGCTGGGATGTAGCTCAGCAATACAGCACCTGCCTGGCAAGTATGAGTATAAAAAAAAAAAAAAAAAAAAATGTTAATATAGAGTTGCTTTTTCTAAACTAAACCTTAATATTCAATTGCAGTGTTAAATTCGATATTTAATTGCAGTGTTAGTAGCTTGTGATAAATAAGTGGGTTTGGGGTTACAGTTTGGCACTCAATCTCTAATAAAAGGTCCGCCATCCCTGCTACACATCCTTTAGTTTAACTTGTTATCCAGTTACTCAAAATGACTAGATGTTGCCTAAATTGAATTACCTTATTCTGAAGATTGTAGTCTTCAGAAATGGCTGTGAAATAATGAAGACTCTTTGATGTTTGTGAATACTCCTTGCCTCAGTGCCTGTCTCCAGAGTGTTATCAAGAGGTCTGGTGTCCACTAAAATAAGGAATGAATAGGGACCAGGGATTTAGCTTAGTGTCATTGCATCAAGCACAAAGTCCTGAATTTGATCTCTGGTACCAGGGAAAAAAGTGGGGGGGCGATTAATATATGCTATATCCTGCCAGAAAATACTGAACTGTTGCCTTTGGAAATGTCACATTGTGTGTTTTTTTGGAGATGAGAGTCTGACTGTGTGGCCCAGGCTGGCCTGAATTCTTGGGTTTAAGGGATCCTTCTGCCTCAGCCTCCTGAATAGCTGGGACTACTCAGGTGGTCACTCACTACCATTCTCAGCCTTGGAATGTGACTTTTAAGGAGCTGAATGCAAAAATAGACTGAAGACTGTTCTATGAAAGTACATGCAAGGATGCTCACACAAAAATGTAAAAAGTTCCTGTTTTTTTTGTGTGTGTGGTTCTGGGGCTTGAACCTAGGGCCTTCACAGTGAGCTATATCCCTAGCCCTTTATATATCTTTATTTTTGAGACAAGATCTCACTAAATTGCTCTGGTTGGGCTCAAACTTGGGATCCTCCTGTTTTAGCCTCCTAGAATGCTAGGCTTGCAGGTATGTACCACCACACCCAGCAAGAATGCTAGTTTTTAAGAAAATACTTTTTATTGCCCTTTATGTCAGTGGAAGGTTTTGTTTTGGTGAAAAATATATGAACAAGTTACATGGATTGCTTTCAAACCCCTTTTGTTTTTGGTTCTACAGAGAAAAAAAATTTTTGAGACAGGGTCTTGCTATATAGTCCAGTGTGGCTTTGAACTCACTGTGTAGCTGAAGGTGGCCTCAAACTCATGATGATCCTTCTGCCTCAGCCTGCCAAGTGTTGGTATTTCAGGTGTGTGCTACCACACCCAGCTAAGTTTAATTTTAGTTTAAAAAAATTTAATAGTTCAAGCACCTGATAAAAATAAAATTTAAGATGTGTATGGTGGTGCGTGCCTATAATCCCAGCACTTGGGAGGTGGAGGCAGGAGGATTGCCACGAGCTTGATGCCAGCGTAGGCTACATAGTGAGTTCAAGGACAGCCTTAAGTACGTAGTGAGACCCTGTCTCAGAACTACCTCCCCCACCCACACAATAAAAGAAATTCAAGCTTGTCAAATAAAAAAATAGAAGTCTTTCCCCACCTGCCCCACCTCCACCTCCATTCCTCATGGGCATTTTTCCTGGAATCCCAGCTCTTCCCTTTTGCTGTACATCTAAGTTGTTTTCCTTGTGGGATAGTATCACAAACAATGTTCCTAATCTGTTAAAATATTTGAAGTGTTCTATGGTTGGATCTCTGAACCAGTCTGACTCTGAGTATAGTAGTAATCACTACTAACAGTGTATACAGTAAAATTAGCTTAGCTATAAATTCTGCAAGTCATATCTCTTCATTTGTGCTGCATAATTAGATGTCTTTTAAAAAACAATGAAAAATAATTCAGTATTTTAAATAGAAAACCATTGGGAAGTGTCACATGACAAACAAGATAAATGGCTCAAAAACTTCTGAAAAAATTCAGCTCCAAAATTAATAGAGAAAAGCAAATTGAATAAATCAGTGACTTTTTTTTTCATGTGGTGCTAACGATCACATATAGGCATGATGAGTTAGCTACTGTACCTAAGCTATGCCCTGGGGGTTTTGAAACTGGCGAGTATTTTAGACAACAATTCTTAGTACTGGCAATGAATATGTCAAATAGGCATTCTTCCACATGACAGACTGACACAAAATTGTACGGCCCTCTTAGGAAGCAGTTTGGCAGTAGTCTTAAAATGTTTGTATTTGATTTATTCTGTTTTTGAGACCCTATCCTATGCAGAAATGAAGATAAAGCTTTATGGGACAAAGTTATTAGTTGCAAAAATTATTTATGACTATAAAAATTAGAAGTGGAAAATTTTAAATAATTGTAAATTATATGAGAATATTTATAGTTTTTTAAAGCAGAATACAAAATCATATATTTCAATTAATCTCGTTTTTCTTTTCCTTTTTTTTTTTGGTATTGGGGATCAAACTTGGGTCCTTGCATTTGCAAGGCAGGCAGTGGAACAACTGAGCTAAATCTCTGGCCCTCAATTAATCTCAACTATGTTAACACAATGAAAATGGAAAATAGACCCCAAAAGTAGTACTTGCCTATGTGAAATAAGATCTTGTGTGATTTTTTTTTTTTAAACCAAAATTCCTTCGTGGCCAATTAATTAAAAAGAAACTAACCTGAGGGCCAGGGATTTAGCTCAGTGGTTCCAGTGCCTGCTTCACAAGCACAAGGACCCGAGTTTGATCCCCGGTACCAAAAAAAAGAAACTAACTTGAGAGATTAAAAGTTGCTAGACTTCCATGGAACAGGTGCTCCACAGAGAGGAATGGGCTTATTTGATTTGTAGCCTTGACTTCATCGCTCTGCCTGGACTTCCTTTGTTGCAGCCCATGGTTGCCTGGGACGCACTGAGAGATGCAGGTCAAGCCTAGGCACTCTAGGAGGCTTAGGTAGGAAGATTACAAGTTTGACCTGTTAGAGTCCAGCCTGGGCAATTTAACAATACCCTGTTTCAAAAGGCTGGGGATATAGTTCAATGTGAAAGCCCTGGGTTCAATGCCCAGTACCACCATCAAAAAAAAAAAAGTGGAACACTAACTAACGGTGACATACAGTATCTGTGTCACTGGTGTGTATGGACCACATTGAGAGATCCTGCCCTGTTAAGAGACCATACTTGGCAAGGGATGTAGTATGTTGGGCCCTGCCCTTAGCATCACCTTCTCTTCCTGGACAGTCTTGCTTGTTGTACAGACCCTGGTGCAGTGTACTCTTTTGTTAGTCCTTTGGGAACTCAGCCCTTTTGACCACATTCCATTCTGTTTCACTGCCTGCCTTGGGACAGGTCACTGTCTGTGACCCAGTCTCTCATCCTCTGCTCACTTGTTTGAAGTTCATATCCTGAACCAGTCCCCACACCCCTTCCTGGTCTGCATTCTTGTTCTGCCCTGCAGCTGTGCCACCCACCCAGGCCCAGATCAAGGTGCAGTCTCTGGAGATAGAACATTACCCTAGGGCTTGCCCAGGCTTGTTTTGGTTCCCACCCTGACATAAACAGAGAGTAGGAAAACATTCAAAGCTAGTCTGGGTAGGTAATGACATTCCCTGATACTATAGCCAGTGTACACACCCACTTGACTGATTTTCCCTTGCACAGTATTCCTGTGATCAGGCTGCAGGCCAGGCCTTATTCACGAAACCTAATTGCCTGAGCATCAGAGCCATACTAGCAGACAACGGTAAATTGAATCTTTTTTTGGGGGGTGGGGGTAAAACTCTTGACACAGTTACTTTTGGCGAGGCCTAGCTCTTTCCCACAGAGGCACCATTTCAGGTATTATTTCATATATTTTGTCTGGACTTAAAGGTAGGTTCTTTTTGGATGATTGTCCTCTGTGAACTGACCCCTGCCTGCTTGCTGGACTTCAGATTGTAACTTTTTATTGAAGTATAACAGAAATACATACAGGAACATGTAGTAATCATTAGTGCACAGATAATGAACTTTTACAAAATGATGAGTCCAAGCACCCAGATTAAGAAGCAGAATTTTACCAGGATCCACAGGAGCCCTTTCTAGGTCTTTTCCAGTCACTTGTGGCCATGTTGAGCCAGTTACCATCCCCACCCACCCCAGCACACCAGTTGGTGTTATCTCCTACCCCGCACATGCTGTTTACTTGCATGCGTGGCCTCACCTGCTACTGTCCACTTCCCCTGATGGGCTAGGTCTGCTTCCTCTGTATTTTTCTCTCATGTTTTGTAATTGTTTACTGGGAGCTCTCTGAGGACAGAGACTGTCTGAGTCACTACCAGTCTTCCTGGAACTTAGCACATGTGGCATAGTGCAAACTCCAGTAGTGTTTGCTTATTGTGCAATTTGTCTAAAATATTTGAAGTCACCTTTTATCTTTCCTGCACCTGCCCCAAGCACATTCATTTCAACTCTCGGCCTTCCTAACCTAATCTTCTGGCTTTTCTCAAATCATATTAACTCTTTGCCAGTCTTTTATGTGCCTCCAAACTCCCCCTCACTTTTCCTCAGACCGTGAGTGTGCCCCATTCACACCTGTCCTGGCAGCCCATACCCAGCCTGCCCACACCAGGCCACTGACTGTTGCAGCACCATGTTTCTCTTCCAGACTTCAGAGCCCGGGCCAGCCAGTCATTACGGCACAGAGAGACCCTTCCCAGAATGAGCCTTTAGCTACTAATCTACAGGCTCTTTTTCAAGAGGTAGATTTATTGTGTGCTTTGTCCATGTTATATCATCATTCTGTGCTGTATGCATCATGAATTCTTCCCAGAGGACATTTGTTTTTAATATACTTGCTTTTTAAAAGGATTTTATATGTATCACTAAATGATATTAATTAGGCATTCATCACATGTGCCAGATACTGTGCTAGGTACTTGTAATTCAAAATCAGGAAACGCTTATTTCCCTTGAGAAATTTGTAAAACAGAAGGGAGAAGGCAGCACTGACAAATTACTAGAGAACAGTATCAGCATTGAGTAGCCCGAGGCTTGCTGGTACAGGGGTTAAGAGGATGGGCACTGGAAGCAGCAGTGTGACTTTGGGTTCATAACCTTACTTGTGTGCCTGAGTTTCTTCATCTATAGAATGAGTAGGATGTATGGTTTTTATCTCAGTAAAGCTGTTGCGAGAAAATTAGTGGAAAGGGCAACCTACTTTCTGGTCCCCCTTCTATCTCTCTTAGACAGAAACTTTCTTTCTCTCAATACATTTTTCCTACTCTTAACCTCTGTTGTTCCTAGAATTCATTCTTCAATTTTAGAGAACACGATCTTGCATTTCAGATACGTAGCAGGTTTGGGAGTTACATCTATTCCTTCTATATCGATTGATGCAGAAAAATATTGACAAAATTTAATGCCCCTTCATATTAAAGACTCAGCAAACTAAGAAGATAGAGGAACTTTCTCACCTTGATAAAGAGGATCTGTGAAACCTCTACAGCTAACATAATACTTCACACTGAAAGACTGAATGCTTTTCCCCCAAGGGAGGGAACATGCCAAGGATGTCCACTTCCGTCACTCTCATCAGGCGCAGTACTGGAATCCTCATCAGCACAGTAAGACAAAAAAGGAAGTAAGCATCCATACTGCAAAGGAAACAAAACAGGAAAAAGACAAAATAACTGCCTATTTGCAGGTGAAGTGACTGTCTACATAAAAAACCAACCAAACAAACAAACAAACAAGAACAACCAAGGAATCTATGAAAAACTTTCCAGAATTAATAAGGAAGTTCAATAAGATTTCAGATTACAATATCAACACACAAAATATATTATCCAGAATGGGGCCTAGGTATGTGGCTCAGTGGTAGAGCATTTGCCTAGCATGTGTGAGGCCCTAGATTTGATTCTCAGAACTAGGAAAAAAAAAAAAAAGAAAAGGAAAGAAAATTAGTGGAAAAGTAGAGCGAGCTTAAGGTGGTTGTGATGTTTCCTAAGGACCTCCACGCCTGTCACATTCTTGAGGGAGAGGGTACAGTACAGCGCCTGGTGCCTAGTCAGTGAGCAATGAGTGTTAGCTGTAATGAGTATTGTTACCACCTCTGCTTGGACTCATAGAGGAAGTAACATTTCAACTGGCCATTGAAGATTAGTTTCTTCTAGGAGTGCAGGGAAGGCAGCTGTGGCAGAGGAAACAGCCTGAGGAGGTACAGGAATGGAAAGGGAAGGTATTTTAGAAATTGTGGAATGGTCCGGGCAGCTGTGTGTGTGCAAGTGGTCAGAGATGGGGCTGGAGAAAGAAAACCCAGATAGTGAGGGTCTTGCTTTCTGTTGGAGTTTGGCCTTAATAGATGAAATGGAACCTTCAAAGTCTTTAAAGACAGGCTGGTCACAATCTGAACTGTTCTAGAAGGATCCTTCTGGTGCTTCTGTGGAGGATTGGACTGGTTGGGAGGGGACCAAGGAGACTGTTAGGGAAGGGAAGGAAGAGGCTGCTGCAAACTCTGGTGACAGATGATGAGAGCAAGAACTGAAGTGATAAATGCTCCAGAGGTGGGTCAGCAGGGTTGGGGACTGGTGTGAGGTGGACAGCCAACGTGGTGGTGCACACCTGTAATCCCAGTACTTGGGAGGCTGAGGCAGGAAGATTGCCAGAAGTTGAAGGCTAGCCTGGGCTACATAAGGAGTTCAAGATCAATTTAAACTACTTAGTAAGATACCATCTCGAGTAACAGGAGTGTGTGTGTGTGTGTGTGTGTGTGTGTGTGTGTGTGTGTGTGTGTGTGTGAAAAATAGGAGGGGTATTCAGCTGGATATTGCTGTTAACTTACTAACAAAGATAATAGGAGGAACAGATTTTTACTTCCTAAAGATTTCATCTAAGGAAGGAAGAAGGCTGCCTTTTTCTGATCTTTGGAGCAAGTTTTCCAAAACTCCAAAGTTCATTCTACTAGGACTTTTCTTCTCTCTTGGGGTTTATATAAAGTCAGCTGTTCAAGACAAGTAATTATTGATCTCAGACAATTAGGTCAGGAGGAGGCTGTGTTTATTTCACTTTTTGGTGTCTCCTGGGCAGAGAGAGATGAAAGTCATGTGTTTGTTTTCACCTCATTTGTAAGAATGATTGGAGTTGGAACATTGGCCTCCCTCCTGGTAACAGATACATGGTCCTTTCTGCTATCCCACCCCCAAATCTGTAGAAAACCATGAATTCATGTTGAATAAAAAATACATTCCAGTTTTTCTTTCCTGTCTTAGCTAGTTTCCCACAAAATATCCTTCATATTTTTAGCACAGTCGAGTAATCCTGAGCCTACCCTCACTTTTGGGCTCCAGAACAGCACCTCTCCCTCTAGTGCCATCTCCTCTCAGGGTGACCTGGTTTTAGTTCTAGAGTCTGTGGCTCACCATGTGTATGGAGGCCCCTGCTGGTGGCACAGCTTAGCTGGGCCTGTCTTGCTCAGTCTTTTTTTGTTTTTTTGGTACCGGGGATCGAACTCAGGACCTTGCACTTGCAAGGCAGGCAGTGACGCCACTGAGCTAAATCCCTGGCATGCTCAGTCGTTTTTAACGAGTACACTGGGTCCCAAACACCTTGCCTGGCTCTCATCAATATGGCGGGACAGCCTCATCCCTAGAATTCCGTCCATTGTCTTTTATATTCAACTTCTTCCTTTCGCTGACTTTCTACTTTCTGTCCACCAAGATTATTCCCAATTGGCAAGATTCCTTGACTTGAAGGATGGAATACTCTAAGTTCTTTTCTCTTCACTCCCTCTTCCAAAATGGTTCTTAGGGGGCGGGGATTTAGCTCAGTGGTTCCATCACCTGCTTTGCAAGTGCAAGGACCCGAGTTCGATCTCTAGTACCAAAAAAAAAAAAAAAAGGACCCAAAATGGTTCTTAGATGTTTCAAGTACACAGACCGCTTTGGTGGGCAGAAGAGCCTATGGAGCATCTCTTAATGTCTGTCTGTTTGAGCAAGGTTGGGAGAGGAGTAAAACTCTTTGGGGTGAATGAATGCAGTGACTACTTTCTCTTTTTGTGAAACACCTTGAGAAGATGTCTGTTGCTTCCAGTGAACAGTTCACCCACACTACTGCAAGTGACCATGGATATTGTAATTTTATGAAATATTATCATTATGGGACACCAGCCATGGGTCATCAGTCACACATAACCAATCTGGGCCACTGTGAACCTCTCTTGTAAATTTAGGCTCTCTGGCCTTGGCTTTTTTTTTTTTCTTCTTTTTTCTAAGTGCCCTGTTATCTTAAATTATCTGAGAGGGGATAGAGATGAGATATTTTCCTATGATAAAACAAAGCATCTTCATTTAGAACATTTTAAAGAGTATAGAGAAGCAAAAATGAAAAACCAGGTGGTGCATGCCTACGATCTCACCTACTTAGGAGGCTGAGGCAGGAGGATTGTGAGTTCCAGGATCCCTGTGTATTGACCCTGCCAGAGAGGGGATGGGGAGAGGGAGGGCGAGGATTGATCATCCATAACCTACCACCCAGAGATAACCATTGTGAAGTTTGTGGTCTAACTTTTTAATCTGTTTTTGTAAATATGTGAGCATACTTTTTTTTTTAAGATCATTGTCTATATGTCTTTTATAACTTAACAGGATATGTGTGTGTGTGTGTGTGTGTGTGTGTGTGTGTATAATTATATATGAAGAAATAGAAATAAATATAAACAAGTATGTGTAAATACATATATTTTTGAGACAGGGTCTCACTATGTAGTTCAGACTGGCCTTGAATTTGCAGTGATCCTCCTGCCTCAGCCTCCCAAGTGCCAGTTATCCATTATGTGTTGAGAATGGGAACTTTATTAATGATAATTATTAGCATAAATATTAATATTCTTGAGCCTGCTAGCGTGGTGTGCACTCCTATAGACCAAGCCACTTAAGGCTGAGTTGGGAGGTTTGCTTGAGCCCAGGAATTTGAGACCAACCTGGGTAACTTAGTCTTGCCCCTTCTTTCCCCCCAGTTGTGATCTCACAGTTATACAAATCCAGACTTTTCAAATTGTTAAGATTTTTGTAGGGCTTCTGCTGTACTCATATCTTTGATTTTGTTTCCATCAGATTGAAGTAGGTAAGATTTGGACATTTTTCTACTAAAACTTTCAAGCCTCCAGAAATTGCATTGTCACTAAGTTTCAACTTCTGCAGTTTATTTAGGCTGGGAAGCTGGGCCAGTGAACTTAGACCATGTTAGCCATACTCAGAAATTCTAGTTCTTTTTTTTTTTGGATTTTTGAGACAGGGTCTTACTATGTAGTTGAGACTGACCTGGAACTCACTATGTATTGTAACCCAGACTGGTCTCGAACTCACAGTGATCCTCCTGCATCAGCCTCCCCAGTGCTGGGATTACAGGCGTGAGCCACCACACCCGGCTAGAAATTCTAGTTCTTTAAAAGTGTCATTCAGGCCCTCAATTTCCCCCATTGACACTCAGGCGATTATCAAGGACTAATTCTATCACCTCCTCCGGGGCTCTGTTCCTTAACTCCAGGTTAATTCTCTTCTTCATCTCCATGTCCTCCTGCTCTTCTGCTACTACTCTCCTTTCTCTTTTCCTGCTTTTCCCAGCACCCCAACCCCGCAGTTCCTTCCCCTTCAATGGCTCTCAGAGACTTTCCCCCAGTTGTGCTTTAATTTAGAAAAAGAAACACATGGGGCTGAGAACATAGCTCATTGGTAGAGGGCTTGCCTAGCACGCACAAGGTCCAGGGTTCAATCCTCAGTGCTACAAAATGAAAAAAGAAATGTGTGACGCAGATAGCACATAAGGAAGAAGTGTTATAGAGTGATGAGGGCCGGGGATTTAGCTCAGCGGTTCTGCCACCTGCCTCACAAGTGCAAGGTCCCGAGTTCCATTCCTGGTACCAAAAAAAAAAAAAAAAAAAGGGATGAGGTATTTAAAAATCTAAAGGGCTAGGTTCCACAGTTCTAACTATCATAAACAATGAGTGTAAGCTTAATAAGTTGGGACATTAAATAGGATATGGGTTTTAGTGGACTTTATACATTTTTGGGCTGTTGTTTTGTAAATTTTTTCTGGGTATGAAAATTTTATAAGAAATATGCTTGTGGAGTTTCAGGTTGCTAAAGGCAGATGGTTTGACTTTCTTGGTTTCTTTTCATGGGAAATCAGGCTAAGCAGCTGTCTGTGTGTGTTTGCATTGCACCTGCACATTAGGACACACGTGGCAATGATTGTTTGAGCAGTTATGGAAAGTTTTGTGTTGATAGGGACTTGCTGAGTCTAATCCTGATTGATGAGGCTGGATTATTCCATGCGTTTATTTCTTTTTACAGGCAGTGCTTTCCTCAGTGCTATTTTTCTTGCCTTAGCAACATACCAGTCTCTGTACCCAATCACCTTGTTTGTCCCAGGACTGCTCTATCTCCTCCAGGTAAGAAACTGCTGGTCAGAAGCCAGCACCCAAGGGACATTTACTACAAGCCTGGCCCCTGCTGGGGGAAAGAAAGGACATAGGTCAGTACAGGCAGGCAGTAGGACTGAGCCCCTATCCCAAACCTGCTTGCTTCTACTTGAAAAGACAAAGACACTTGGTTAATTTTAAACAAAGTAAACCTAATGATTAAGTTTTTGTTTGTTTGTTTTGTTTTTTGGATACCAAGGATCAAGCTCAGGACCTTACACTTGCCAGGCTGTGCTGCTGAGCTACATCCCCAGCCCTATTAAGTTCTAATTATGCCTATTTTGCAAGTATATGAGTACATTTAACTTTACATGTTTGTATATGGGCTCTATTAACCATTTTATGTATCTTACCTTTACCTTATGAATATAGATCCTGTGGGCACATTTCTTTCGCTTTTCTTTATAACAGCACTTATCTTATAAAGTTGTTTTGGAGACTAAATGTAATGAGTACAACTGATGCAATGATAGGAACATAGTATGAGATCAATAAATATTACAGTAATTACATACATAAATCTATGGAGAACATACTACGTATCAGTTAATATGCCAAGCACTTTGAAAGCATCATCTCATATCAACCCCATAAAAACTTTACAGAGCAGGTCATATTATTAGCTATGGATTAATCTAATATCCATATTTGACACATAAATTGAAACTGGAATGTTAGGATCTTAAATCACTTACCTGAGATCACAAAGCTAATAAGTGATAATGCTGAACTATGAATTCAGGCAGTCTAACCACCTCTCTTTTCTGCTCAAGAATACACATTTAGCCACACATGGTGGCATGCATATATCTGTAATTCCATCATTCTGGGAGGCTGAGGCAGGAGGATTATAAGTATGAGCCTAGCCCAGGCAACTTGGTGAGACTTTGTCTCAAAATAAAAAAAAGAGTTGAGGATGTAGGCCCTGGGCCCAAGCCCCAGTACACAAACAAAACAAAACAAACCACACACAACCCAGGATGGGGATGTGACTCATCAGTAGAGCCCTACTTAGTATGCACAAGGTCCTAAATTTGATACCCAGCAGCCCACCCCTCCACTGGCACAAAAAAAAGAGAAAGAGGATGCACATTTCTGTGACAAGTGACTGCAGGGAGGATCCACATGGTCTAAATGCATTCTTAGGAGTAAATGTTTGTTGAAAGTGTGCCAGTAACAGTACCAGCATCAGAGCCTTTGTTAACCACAGACACTACTTCTAAGGCTATCACGTGCCTCTGATGGTTGAAACAGAACATATTCTTGGCATTGTAAATGACTTGCTAATGCACCATCGTGTTGACGTACATAGGGATACATGGTTAGCTTGGTTTTTGCTTTGTTTGGGGAATTTGAAATATGTCTTCATCGTCACTGATACTGTATACACGGTGTGGAGATTGGTTACTCTTTAAATTTGTTGCCCGAGGATCTATTCCTCCAGTTGAATCACTGGACCCAAAGCTGTGAAAATCTTTTAGTTCTTACTATCCAAGACCGGATTGTTCAGAAAGCCTGGGTCAGTGTGCAGTGCCACCATTTGTTTCCATAGGGAAGTGAATCAACCACCTCCCAGTCTGCCAGCACTGGCTTTTTAAGTTTGATTGTTAGTCCAATAGATGTATTACCAGGGGGTTTATTTTTTTCTGTTTGGTTGAAATACTTGGTGAGGTTATTTTGTTTTAATTTTCTTTCTGTATTCTTGCTGAATCCAAGCATTTTGCACTTAACACTATGCTGTCTATTTTATTTTTTGGTACCAGCGATCAAACTCAGGTCCCTGTGCTTGCAAGGCAGGCGATAGAACCACTGAGCTAAATCCCAGACCCTATATTTTATTTCTTATGAAGTACTTTATTCTTTAGAAAATCTGAGCCCTAAGAAGAATGCATGCAATGAGAACTTTTGTGTAACTAGTTATCAAATAAAGAATGTAAAATAAAGGACTCAGGTGTAGCTCAGTGATAGGATGCTTGCCTAGCAAGTATGAGCCCTGGGTTTGATCTCTGGCACCACAACAACAAAGCAAACAGAAAATATTTAAATATGACTTATCTATACACAATGAATTGACCAAAGATTTCAAAGTGGTTTGTTAGGCAAATTTCTAAACACTGCATTATATAAAATAACTTTTGTTTAAAACTCAAAGAAATTTCCTCCCGGTAACAGTGGACAGTACAAGTGAGGCATGAAGTCAGGCAGTTCAGTCAGTCACTTTAGTTTCACCTAGAGGTCCTGGGCTATTTACTGAGTGACTACCGTGTGCTGGGGACCTTGCTAGAATGGAGTTACATCAATTGAGGTTGCTACATAGAAGACTACTCTGGTAAGCAGCGTGTGGGATGGTTGTCAATAGGAGGCACTAAAGCTGGGAAAGGGTAGACCATTATACTCGCTCAGGTTACAGGTTTTTATGCTTGTTTGTTTGTTTGTTTTAGGTACTTGTATATTGAACCCAGGGCCTTTGCACTGAGCTACATCTTTAGCCTTTTTATTTTTCATTTTGAGACAGAGCTTTGCTAAGTTGCCCAGACTGGACTTGACCTTGGGGTCTTCTTTCCTCAGCCTTCCAGAGTATGGGATTACAGTTGTGCACCACAGTGCCTGGGGAGGTCACAGGGGTTGAATGGGGGCCCAAACCAATGTCAGAGGAGGTGGAGAACTGAGGGGAATTCTAGGAGGTAGAATGGGCTTGGTCAGCAGTAATCTGTGTGTGAGAAGCAGGAGGAGGAGGAGTTAGAGATAAATTTTAGGACTCTGTGGAAATTACAGTCCCAGGCTAAAATGTATTTATGTGTTTTTATGTAAGTATTTGAAGTGGCCTAAAAAGTAGAAGGACCTTGTGAGTCATGGTAGAGTATTTGTGAAATAAACCCACTTTTGTCCAGAAAAGAGATTTACCAGCTTAATTATGAGAGAGGGAACAGAAGAAGGAATTCTCCTTTAGGATTGAGTTTCACAGAGATGCATAGGCTCCAAGGAGAGAAGCTAGAACTGATGGGGCAGAACAGTGTGGGGCAGCTCTGTGGCAGAACGGATGTCCAAGGGAGTTCCCTGTGAGTCATGTTTCTGCGGTGGCTGAACAGCACTTGCTGGGGAGTCCTAAAATGCCATAAGTATCAGCACCAGTGGCTGGACTGGATGATTCTTAATTTCCTTCTGATTCTCTACCTCAGAATGGTTTGATAACCCTGAGGATATGACCTGTCTGCTCTTGACATTGTGCCCTTCTCAAGAGTTTGTTCACGCCTGCGGTAGACCCACGTTCCTCCTGGAGAGCTTGTGTGATGCGTACAGTGTGGAAGAACTCAGGCTTGACTGGGACATCTTGTTAAGATGTAAAGCAGTGGTCTCAAAGACTAGCAGAATGTCAGAACACTAGAGCCAACTCAGAGGACCTTTACTTGCTACATTTGGGGTATTCTGAACAGAAACAATTGCAAGTAATTATAGAACATTAAGTAAACTAAAACCCATGTGTCAGCCAGGTGTGGTGGCGCACACCTGTAATCCCAGCACTCGGGAGGCTGAGGCAGGAGGATTGCTGTGAGTTCGAGGCCAGCCTGGGCTACATAGTGAGTTCCAGATCAGTCTCAAGTACGTAGTGAGACCCTGTCTCAAAAAACAGCAACAACAAAAAATGTGTCCACAGTGAAGCTCAAGGGTGAGGGGAGAAAAATGCCATATCCTTCATTAAATGTGTTTATTTTTACTAATTATTTCTCCTTCTCCTTCTGTTCCTTCCTCCTCCCCCGCTTTCTTCTTTTTGTTTTTTGAGACAGGCTCTTGCTATGTAGTTCAGACTGGACCTGAACTATGTAGCCCAGAGTGACCTTGAACTGGCAGCAATCCTCCTGCCTCACCCTCCCCAAATGCTGGGATTACAGGTGTGTGCCACCACTCCCAGTTTAGTTTTATTAACTTCTTATACTGAAAATAATTAAAAATTAAATAATTAAATAATTAATGTTACCCTGACTTTTTTTTTTTTAGTTTTTTGAGACAGGGTCTCACTATGTAGTTGAGACTGACCTGGAACTCACTATGTAGCCCAGGCTGGTCTCGAACTCACAGTGATCCTCCTGCCTCAACCTCCTGAGTGCTGTGCTGGGATTACAGGCATGCACCACCACGCCCAGCTACCCTGACTTTTATAAAAGAATCGTTTTGATTTCCCACACTTTTGCATCACTCACAGTGGAACAGCCTGGCATGGCATGTTGCATTTCTTAAGTGTGAAGCAGTTTAGGTACATGACATTAACTCTGAAGTATTTTTTACCTAAAAAGTTAATTAAGCCTTTAGATTGAGCTTCTAGTTTTTAGGAAAGAAAAGGGCAGAAAAACAAATTAAATGATATACCACAAAGAAGCAGTAGGAAAAACTGTTAGACAGGTGGTTTGGGTCTCTTCAAAGTATCAATGTCATGAAAAAGAAAGTGACCAAACTATTCCAAAGACACAGAAAAGTGGAATGGAAAAGTTTCAGCTGGCTTTTGGTTTGGGGGAGGAAAAAAAAACAACTGCCAGAGATTTAGCTCAGTGTTGCTGCCACCTGCCTGGAAAGCACAAGGTCCCAAGTTCGATCCCCAGTACAAAACAAAACAAAAAACATAAAGGATGTTTGGAGATGATTAGAAAATTTTGAAGATTAAAATTAGATACTAGATGTGGTTAGACAATTGGTAATTTCTTGAATGTGATAATATATGATAATGTATGAAAGTCCATATTTTAGGAGCTACATGCAGAAGTGGGGGAAGTCTCATGATAAGTACAACTTTTAGATAGTTAGGCAAAAGTTTATACACTTAGATTAAAGAGTTCATGTTTAGGGCTGGGGGTTTAGCTCAGTGGTTCCACCACTTGCCTCAAAAGTGCAAGGACCCAAGTTCGATCCCTGATTCCAAAAAATAAAGAGTTCATGTTTAATCTAGGTGACGTAGTTAATTATCATATTGTTGATTTTTCTGCATGTTTGAACATTTTTATAATAAAGAGTTAATAGGGGTCAGTGATTTAGCTCAGTGGTGCTGCCACCTGCCTCGCAAGCACAAGGGCCTATAAGTTCTATCCCCGGTACCCCCAAAAGAGTTAATAGAATACACGTTCTGCCACCTTGGTTTGGCCACTTAGACCTGTGACCCTGGGGAAGTAATTTCTTTCTCCTTTAGCTTCCTCATTTCCGAAATAGCCTAACAGGGCCTTCTTCAGATGGTTAATGCATGTCAGATGTTTTGAACAGAGCCTGTTAAGAGTGCAGTATGTAGTAGCCATGGTCATTAACATTCAGGTGTTTGTAGAAAAGACATAGTCACCAGTCAGTAAATATATGGGATGATGAAAGGAAAGGAAAATTATTCCTTTTCTGGAGTGAAAGGAATTATAAAGTTAATTTGCATGTCCTCCTTAAACACTACAAACCTGCCTCCATTCTACTGGTAGTTTTTTTTTTTTCTTTTGTTATTGTTGTTTGTTTTTGTTTTCTGAGATGGGGTCTTGCTCTGTGGTCCAGGTTGGCCTCAAACTCGTGGTGATTTTCCCACCTTAAGCCTCCCCAGTGCTGGGATTACAGGTGTGTGCCATCACACCTGACTTTCTGCTGGTAGTTTCTAGAGACAATAAAAGGTAGATGGTGGACTAACTAATGTCTCATCGGTGCCAGTGTTGAAGCTATTTTTCTCTTCCCTTATGAAACACAGGATCAAAGGCAGGGATGCAGCATCTGGCTCCTGGTGAGTCACTGATGAGAGTGGTAGTTTGAGCCCATCTGGTCTCCTCCCCCAACTCTGCTCTTCCTCTGACCTTGACTTGGAGCCTAGTTTCCAAATTAGAGAGAGGCTTACAGTGTTATGATCTGATAACAGGCAGAATAAAACAGAGAGCCCTAACATGCATAGGGTCAGGGCTACAGCATAGAAAAAGCCAAGTACACAAGACCAAGAAACTGAGGCTATGAGGCTGGCAAGGAAGACTAGAAGCTTGCTGAGAAGCTTGTGGGGCTGTCCAGGGAAGTTTCTAGTTTCTTTCTGCCTTTTGCTTGGGATTCTTAAATCTTGGAACCCTCATGGGTGTTTTGAGACCTTGTTTCCTTTGAGGACTGTAACAGACATGGCCGGGGTGGGGGTAGTTTGTAAATGTTCTGGTTTTTGCTGTAGGACCTTATCTTGGCTTTGAACTGAGAAAGTGAGTGCTATGATTCTTATACTTCTGGAGTGTACAGCATGTCACGTGCTAGTCACTCCCACCAAAGTAGACAACCTAGTCAGGTCTTTCTTGGTAACTGGACCTTTACTCAGAGTTTTCACACCCTGCTCTCTAATTTCCTTAAAGCTTTCTGTTGTCTCTGCTGCATCCCGACAGTACCAGGGCAGAGGTGGCAGTAGTGCTGTTAGTTTTCTTTTCTTTTAAACATTTTTATTTATTAAACAGTTTATAAATAAACATCTACTGTATGTCAGATATAGTAATATGTGATGTGATTCTGTTTCTTTTTTTAGTACATGTTTGCAGTACAAAATTTTATATTCCTAGGGCCAGGGATTTAAGCTCAGTAGTTCTGCTGCCCGCAAGCGCAAGGACCTGAGTTCAATCCCCAGTACCAAAAAGGAAAAAGAAAAAATTTATATTCCTTGTATGGAGTTGGTACATGTACATAACACGAGCTTGGTCATGCGTTTACAAATAGCCTTTCTACCAGTTTTGTCTCTTAATAGATTTCTCATGTAAAATACATCTCCTGGGTTTCTTCTTGAAATTCCAAGAGCTTAGATATAAAAACTTTGTTAGATTCCAACAACTTTCCCTTTCATTCTAAAAGAAAATGGTTTCTTACAGAAAAAATTTTTTTTCCTTAATGCTTTAGAGATCTAGTGAGAGAGAGACAACTTTTTCCCTTGCTGAGGCTGGGGATATAGCTCAGTGGTGAGCATTTGCCTAGCATGAGTGAGGAGCTGGGGTCCATCTCCAGAACTACAAAAACAAAAACAGAAACAAAAAAAACCTTATCTTCCTTAATATAGTTTGGCTTTTCCTGGGGCTAGGGATTTAATTTAACTCAGTGGTGCTGCCACCTGCCTTGCAAGCACAAGGTCTTGAGTTTGTTCCCGGTACCCCCCCATATATATATATAGATTTTTAATGTATTATATTTTTATGTATTTATATACACATATATTTTAATATATTATATGTATGTATGTATGTATTTATTTATTTTGCTTTTCCTGAAGCGGCTTGAGAATTCTCTTTTATAAATATTTTTGTATATGACTAACAATGTGTCTTCTGGGATATTATAACCACTGGTTCAGTAGGATGGGTACACATAACCCATGGAACAAATCTGGCCCACAAATGAGTTTTATTTCACCCTGGTGTTTAATTTTTGAATTAAAAAATTTATGGGCATAGTGGCATATCACTGTAATCCAAGCCCTTTTCTTCTTTGATAAATGGCAGTAATCTTTGAGAAGAAGAGTTCAAAATGATCAAAGGAACTCAGAACCTGAGTACCTTCTTTGAATTTATCTATGGATCCCTCCATATTGTTCAGTTATTTTCCATTCCCAGAAATGTATCATTCTACTGAAACTTTATTCTTTTTTTTTTTTAACTTATTTATTTTTTGCGGGGGTGTTGAAACAGGGTCTCATTATGTAGCGGTGACTGACCTGGAACTCACTATGTAGCCCAGACTGGTCTTGAACTCACAGCAATCCTCCTGCCTCAGCCTCCCGAGTGCTGGGATTACAGGTGTGTGCCACCACGCCCGGCTGAAACTTTATTCTTTGAGAACATTATTTTCCAATACAACTTTTTTTTTTTCCTGATGCCAGGGATCGAACTCAGGACCTAGTGCCTGTGAGGCAGGCAAGGCGCCACTGAGCTAAATCCCTGGCCCTCCCAATAGAACTTTTTGTGATGATAGAAATGTTTTATATCTGCATTGTCAGTACAATAGTCACAAGCCTGTTGAGTACTTCACATGTGATACCTTGACTGAGAAGCTGAAATTTTAGTTTTCTTGACAACTGCATACATTTCTGTAACCTAAACCTTTGTCAAGATATAGATAGCTCTTCTGAGCATGTTGGTGCATCTGTAATCCAAGCTACTCAGGAGGCTGAGGCCAGAGAACCATAAATTCAAGTCCATCCTGGGCAACTTAGCAAAACTCATCTCAAAATAAATAAAAAAGGCTGAGTATATAGCTCAGTGTGAGGCTGAGTTCAATCCCCAGTCTACAATTAAAAAAAAAAAAAGAGAGAGAGAGAGAGAGAGAGAGAGAAAGCTCCCACTCTCAGGGGTAGCTGTTCTGAACTGTTTTTTATACTATAGATTACTTTTGTCTAGTCTAGTTTTTTTTTGTGGGGGGGTTGTTTATTTGTTTGTTTGTTTGGTTTTTTGAGACAGGGTCTCACTATGTAGTTGAGGCTGACCTGCAACTCACAATGTAGCTCACGCTGGTCTCGAACTCACAGTGATCCTCCTGTCTCAGCCTCCCGAGTGCTGGGATTACAGGCAAGCACTACCACGCCCAGCTATTCTAGTTATTTTTGATACAAGTTCTCCCCAAGTTGCCTGGCCTACAACTGGGAATTCTGACTCAGCTCCCTGAGTATCTGGGATACAGGTGTAGCAGTACTCAAGAACTTCAAGTAAAATAAAACAACATGACTCACATAAGACTTCTTTGAGTGAGCTTGTTTTTGAGATTCACCCATGTTTTTGCATGAACTTCTTTTTATTGCTTGGTAGTTTGTGTGTATGGGGGTATACTACATTTTATTTATTCATTCTTATACTAATGTAAACTTTGCCTTTTTCATTTTGTGTGTTATGAATAGAATTGCTATGAACATTTTTGTATGGGTCTTTCTTTAGACTTAAGTTTTCATTTCTTATGAGTAATACCTAGGAGTAGATTTGCTGCAAAACTGGGAAAGTGTATATTTATTTTTACTGGAAACTGCTAGACATTTTTTCAAAACACTTGTATGAGGGCCAGATATTTAGCTCAGTGGTTCCACTGCCTGCTTCGCAAGCCCAAGGTCCTGAGTTCAATCCCCAGTACCACCCCCCACAAAAAATGCTTCTATTATTTTATACCACTGCCAACCAAATATGTGAGTATAGTTGTAACCTCTGAAAAGGTAGTGTCAGTCTTCAATATTAGTCATTTTGGTGGGAATGTAGTGATATCTTGTTAGAAAGTTCTGCTCTTTTTTTTGCTTGTTTTGCGTTCTTTTTGAGAATTCAGACTTCTGTGTGACTTATAAGATATCTTGTATTCTTTTTTTCTATTTCTTTTCTTTTCTTTTTTATTTTTTTTTTAATTTTTTGGTACCGGGAAACGAACTCAGGTCCTTGCACTTGTGAAGCAGGCGACGGAACCACTGAGCTAAATCCCCGGCCCACTTGTATCCTTTTACCATTGAGCCACATCCTCAACCCCAAGGTATCTTTAAAATAGAGAAAGCAGAGCTGGGCATGGCATGCACACCCACAATCCCAGCACTCAGAAGGCTGAGGTAGGAGGATTACTGGCAGTTCAAGGCCAGTCTTAGCTACATAGTAAGTTTAAAGCCAGCCTAGACTACATGACACAACCTTGTCTTAAACAAAATAAAAAAAAAATAAAGAAAGAAAACACATTGAAACTGCTGAAAAGAGAAATTGGTAAGTCAACCATCATAAAATTTTATCATGTATTTTGAAGATTAAGCAACCAAAAAATTTAATAATTATTTAGATTCTTTGAACATCATAAGTAACAAGCTTTGTTTTGTTTGAGTTTTTTTGAGACAAGAGAAATTCTGTAGTTAAAGCTGGGCTTGATTTCACTATGTAGCCCAAGCTGGCTTCAAACCTGCAGTCATCCTGCCTCAGCCTCCCAAGTGCTAGGGTAATAAACTTGTGCCACTATGCCCAGTTTAACAGGCTTGATTTAATGAAGGGTAGAGGCAGAGGATGCTGCTTTCCATGCTAAATCTATGTAGAATGCTCTAATTTTAAAAATTGTATATATTTTTTAGCCAACCCAATATAAGATGGTTTTTTCCTCCATTTTTAAACCACTGATCTTTGATTAAGTCAGTGACTGCCAGGTTTTCCTATTGTAAAGTTTTCTAGTCAGTTTCTTGGGGAAAATACTTTGAGATTATACATGTCTATTTTTCCTGATATTTTCCATCCACCAATTTTTGTTTCCATCAGTAGATCTTATTTGTAATAATTATTGGGGGCTTTTTATTTTGGTGGTGCTGATTATTGAACCCAGAGTATTACACACTCTAGACAAGTGCTCTACCACTGAGCTGCATCCCTCACCCTTTGTTGCAATAGTTATTACTGGTGTTTTGTTTTGTTTTTTATTTTTGTACCAGGGATCGAATTCCAGTCCTTGCACTTGCGAGGCAGGCGGCAGAACCACTGAGCTAAATCCCTGGCATGTTTTATTTTTTTAAATGGTGCCAAAGTTTATTTGAAAAGTGAAGAGTTAAAGGGGTAAAGGAACTACTGGCTCTGCAGAGCAAACTTGGGCTGGACGAAAGAGAGGAAAAGGTAAAAGCAAAAATAAATGTACACTCTGGGTCTGGGAAACATAGGGCATGTTACTGTGTTGATTCTCTCTTGTCCTTTTTATTTTCATTTATTAATTGGAATTCTAATGTGAGAGTTGTCATTCTTTCTCCCTGATTTTTTATTTTTATTAGTATGTTCTTATACATAGGAGTTTTATTCTGTGAGTTGAAATCCAGTGCTGTGGCCAAATGATTTTCAACAAGGTTACTAAGATCACTCAGTGAAGAAGGAATAGTTGCTTCAATAAATAATGCTAGAACAGCTGGATTACCACACGCAAAACCACAAAGTTGGATTCTTACCTTTATATACAAAAATTAATTCAAAATTAATCAACAAACTAAACTTAATAGCTGAAACCATTAGAAAAAAATAGGTAAATTGGACTACATTAAAATTTAAAAATTTTCAAGCCTCTGAGGATACCAGTAAGAAAGTGAAAAAATAATCCACAGAATGGGAGAAAACATTGATAACCATATATTTGATATAGAATTATCAAACATAATATATAAAGAACTTAACTACAAAAAAAAATCTCAAAAAAGTCAAAGGACTCATACATTTCTCCATAGGATATATATATATACATATACATATATGTGTATGTATATATGTGTGTGTGTGTGTGTATGTATGTATGTATTATCAGTAAGCACGTGAAAAGATGCACGTCATTATCAGTTATTAAGGAAATCAAACCCACAATGGGATTCCACTTTATACTCAAACATTTTTTGTTTGTTGAGACAGGGTCTTGCTATGCAGTTCAGGCTGGCCTTGAACTCACTGTGTAGCAGGTGGGCCTTGTACTTGTGATTCTCCTGCCACAGCTTCCTGAGTACTGGAATCACAGGCATTACCATCAAGGATAGACATAATTTTAAATAAAAAGATAATAGAGTTCTCATATAGTAATGCCTTGGTTCATAAATGTTTCTGTTTGCAAATAATTCAATTCGCAATACAATCCGGTAAAATTTTGCTTCTGTTCACAAATTCTGCATTGGATGACAAATACAGTCACAGCCATCTTCCCCCAAATTGTAAAACAAATTAAGTTCATAAACTGAGTCGTACATTGCCAGTGAAAATGTAAACTGATATAGCCACTGTGAAAAACAATTTGGCAGTTATTTGAAGAGTTAAACATAAAATCACCATGTATCTCAGTAATTCCACTCCTCAGAATACACCACAAATAATTGAAAAGAGGTACTAAACAAAATACTTATTCACAAACATTCATAGCAGCACTATTTACTATAGCCAAAAGGTGGAAGCAGCCCACTTGTCCATCAACAGATGAATGGATGAACAAATTGTGTTTTATTCTTATAATACAATATTATTCAATCCCTGAAAGGAATTAAGTTTTGATATATGCTGCAATTTGAATGAGCCTCAAAAATATTAAGTGAAAAAATGCCAGGCACAAAAAATCACATGTTATACAATTCCTTTTATGTGAAATGCCCATAATAAATCCATAGAGACAGAAGGATTAGCATTTGGCAGAGGATAGGGGAGAGAAGAATGGGGAATGATTATTTAATGGGTATTGACTATTCTTCTTTTAAAAAAATACTATTTTTGTTTGGTTTGGTTTTTTTTTGAGATAGGGTCTTGTAGTTCAGGCTGGCCTTGAACTCACTATGTAGCCCAGGCTGGTCTCAAATTTAAAGTGATCCTCCTGCCTCAGCCTCCCAAGTGCTGGGATTATAGGCATGCACCACAACGCCCTGCTTAAAACCTGTATGTTTAAAGTAAAGCCATTAAGCTTTATTAATCTATTAATAACTATAAAATTACTGTTGAATTCTTTCCTACTATTAGTGGAGATACAGTTGTCACATTTAGCACATATTAGCAGTAAATCATTCCGTGGTTGTCTTAATGTTTATGCCTAAATTGTGGATTTCTTCTAGGGTTAATGGTGGTACATAATTGGTTCTTATGGTATGTTAATATCCAGTTTATCTTGGATGGTACTACTGTAGTTGATTTGCTTAATCTTACTAGGGTTGCATAAATGTTCTATTTCCCTGTAAAACAATACTCAGATTACCTTTGTGACATTAACAATACTAGAGTACATTCCCAGATAACACAGTGTTGGGCCAGTTACACTGCATCCTCCCCTCCCACATTAATAAAGGTGGTAGAATCTAGGGCAGAGGCAAAGGACTGTAGTTAGCCACACCCAAAGTACATCACTGAAAAGCAGCTGAAATAGTCCCTCTCTACTAGCAGCAAAGTGTTTACCCTATATGTGTCCACAAACCTCAGTGCAAAACAAAAACAGCAGAAACAGCAGCAGACAAAATAATAAAATGCCTCTCAAAACTCCCAACTCCCATCAAGCCAATCCATGTGGCATCAAGGGGTAGAATACCACAAGCCACACTCAAATTACTCAGACGCATAACAGAGGAGGTTAGAAGACAGACAAAAAAGCTTCTCAGCAAAATCACAGAAGATATAACTAAACAGATAATGGAAGTAATAAAATGATCCAGGAGCTTTCAGAAGACACTAATAAAAAGCTAGATGAGCCAAACAAAATAATACAAAACATGAATGACCCACTTTAGCAAAGACTTAGAGCCTGTGAAAAAATTTCAATAAGGTATCCAGGAGATTTAAAAATTATGTTGAAAGTATGGGCAGCAGTAGTGACCATTAGGTGGATAGAATTTCAGAACTAGAAGGTGGTTTCAAAGACCAACTACTTACAGACACCTTAAAAGTAACAAGAGAACATGAAAAATGGATCCAACAGCTGCTAGAGGATGCTAAGACTAATGGAAGAGAATAAGTAAAAAATAAGACAACCCAAAGAGCATAAGAACCTGTTCACAGAAATAATGGTAGAGAACTTCTCAAATATAGGGAAAGAAGTAAACATACACATAAGTGAGGTATATGGAACCCCAAATAGCTACAACCAACAGAGAGCCTCTCCATACCACATTATATTGCAAGTACCAAAAGTTCATCCTAGGGACAAACTCTTAAAAGTTGTTGAAGAAAGGCAACAAATCATATATAATGGTAGGGTTGTTTTTTGGTTTTTGGTTTTGTGTGTGTGTGTGTGTGTGTGGTACTGGGGATCAAACTTAGGTCCTTACGCTTGCGAGGCAGGCTCTGGAACCACTAAGCTAAATCCCCAGCTCAAATCATATGTAATGGTAAACCCATTAGAATTATAGCAGACTTCTTTATGCAAACCCTAAAGGCCAAAAGGGCTTTGAGTGAAGTGTTTCAAGCAACTTTTAACCTCCACTTAATGTATCCTGCAAAACTTTCCTGCAGAATCAGTGGAGAAATCAAGTATTTCTATGACAAGGAGCACCTTCAAGAAATTCATGAACACCAAACCAACATTACAAAAAATTCTCAAGGATATCTTAGGAGCCAACAATGCCAAATACTCAAAGAGAATGAATACCTGGGAAGCTGCACATATCTGTCCCTACATATCCAGCCTGGCAAGATGAGTAGCTAAGCAAGGCGGGTGGGGAGATCAGCAATAGGAGAATAATGTAATGACAGGAATAAGTCAGTACCTGTCAGTAACACTCTCAATATAAATGGTCTCAATTCCCAATTAAAGACACAGATTGGCAGAGTGGATGAAGAAGCAAACCCAACTGTGAAGTACACAAGAAATACATTTAATTCAAAAATAAATTCACAGATTAAAAATAAAAGAATAAAAAACAATATTCTATTTCATAGGAACCTGTATAACAGCTGGAGTATCTATCCTAATTTCAGACAAAGTGGATTTCAATCCAAAACTGAACAGAAGAGACAAAGAAGGTTGCTACACATTAGTAAAGGGAACAGTTCAACAAGAAGAGATAGCAATTATAAACATATGTACTCCAAATACCACATGCCCAACTTCATAAAACACTAATGGACATAAAAAATCTGATAAACACCAATATAATTATAATGGGGGACCTCAATACCCCACTGTCACAAATGGACAGGTCAACTAGACAAAATCAACAAAGAAATATCAGAATTAAACCAAACCTACAAACAAATGGACCTAATAGATATTTACATAGTGTTCCATCCAACAATAAAATGCACATTCTCAGCAGCACACAAGACTTTCTCCAAGATAGACCACATAATATCCTATAAAACATGCTTAGGCTGGGCATGGTGGTGCACACCCATGGTCCCAGCACTTGGGAGGCTGAGGCAAGAGGATCACCATGAGTTCAAGGCTACCTGAACTACATAGTGAAAAACATGCTTAAGTAAATGCAAAAGAATTAAAATTATCCCTTTCATTTTATCAGGTCATAGTGCAATGAAGCTAGAAATCAATGGCAAAGGAAAACCACAGAAACTATGCAAACACAGATATTAATACCTTCTCAAATAAATCCATGGATCATAGATGAGATTAAGGAAGAAATTAAACAATTCCTACAACAAATGATAATGCCAATACAACTTACTGGGACCTGTGGGACACAATGAAAGCAGTCCTAAAAGGGAAGTTCATAGTGATTAAATCCCACATCAGAAAACAGAGCAGGCTCAAATAAATAACCTACTGATGCACCTCCCAATGTCTTAGAAAAATAAGAACAATCCAAATCAAAGCTAGTTAGGAAAGGAATTATAAAAATCAGAGCAAAAATTAATGAAATTAAGACAAAAAATACAAATAATTAATGAACTGAAAGGTTGGTTCTTTGAAAGAATAAACAAAATAGACAAACCCTTAATCAGTCTTACCAAAATAAGAAAACAACCATATTCATGCAATTAGAAATGGAAAAGGCAAAAATCACAATGGATTCTGCCAAAATTCAGAAGATCATCAGTAATTACTTTGAGAATTTGTACTCTGATAAAATGAAAAATTCAGAAGAAATGAAAAGAAGAACCAAGAAGATATAAAAATTCTGAGTAATCTAGTATCAGTCAATGCAATTGAATAAAAATATCTACCAACTAAGAAGCTCTGGGTTCTGACACATTCACTGCAAAATTTTACAATAACTTTAGAGAAGATTTAATGCCAATATTACTCAGACTATTTAATGAAATTAGAAAGGTAGCAGTACTCACAAAGTCATTCCTGGAAGCAAGCATTACTGTGATTCCAAAACCAGAAAAGTATCCAACCAAAAATGAGAACTACAGTTTCTTTAATGAACACAGTTGTAAAAATCCTCAAGATACTGGCAAATAAAATGCAAGTCATCAAAGAGATCATACATTATAACTAAATAGGACTCGTTTCAGGGATCAAAAAAAACTACACAGAGGCATACAATAGTTAAGATTCCAGAACACAACAGAAGAACAAAATTCTACAGTCAGAAAAGAAACAAATCACATACAGAGGAAAGCCCATTAGTATCACAGCAGACTTCTCAACACAAACCCACAAGGCAAGAAGAGCTTAGAGTGACATATTTCAAGCCCTAAAGGAAAACAAACTCCAACCCAGATTGATGTAACCTGCAAAACTATCTTTCAAAATTGATGGAGAAATAAGATACTTTAATGACAAGGAGCACCTTTAGGAACTTCATGAATACCAAATCAGCACTCCAAAAATTTTTAAATGATATCCTAGGAAAAGACATTGAGGATCACAACCCCAGGAAGCCCAGCAGAATGAATCCACTGAGCATGACAATTTAAACGTGAAGGGGGAGAATTCAACAAAAAGAAAAGGTCATGACAAGAATAAGTCAGTACATATCAGTTATAAGCATTATTGTTAATGGTCTGAATTCACCAATCAAATGAAATAGATTGGCAGAATGGGTCAAGAGTCAAGACCTAACAGTATGTTGCATACAAGAAACATGCTTCATTCAAAAAGAAACTCCTAGACTAAAAGTTAAAGGATGAAAGTTAAAGTTAAATGCTCCATATGACAACTCAGGAAAAAGCAAGAGTAGCTATTCTCTTTGCAGATCAAGTGTATTTCAAACCAACACTGATTAAGAGAGACAAAGGACACTACGTCCTTGTAAAGGTAACAATCCAAGAGGAAGAGATGAAAATCATAAATTTATATGCACCAAACACTAGTGTGCCCAACTATATAAAACAAATAATACAATAGTAGTGGGAGTCAGGCATGGTGGCGCACACCTGTAATCCCAGCACTTGGGAGGCTGAGGCAGGAGGATTGCTGTTGAGTTTGAGACCAGCCTGGACTACATAGCGAGTTCCACGCCAGTCTCAACTACATAGTGATACCCTGCCTCAAAAAATAAAAAAATAAAAAAAAACAGTAGTGGGAGACCCCAGTACCCCACTGTCACAAATATATAGATCAACTAGATAAAAAAAAAATAATAGAACTCAATCAAACTCTTGAACAAGTGAATTTAACAGATGCTTACAGAGTGTTCCATCCCACAAAATCAGAATACACATTCTTTTCATCTGCACACAGGTCGTTCTCAAAAATAGACCACATACTCACTCATAGAATATGTTTAAGTAAGTGCAAAGGAATTGAAGTTGTACCCTGTATATTATGAGACCATATTGCGATGGAATTGGAGATCAATAGCAAAAAAAAACCCCAAGAATTTCATAAACACATGGAAATTGAACACACTTCTGAATAACCAATGGGTCACAGAGGAAATTGAAGAAGAAATTAGTTTCTCCAATTAAATGACAATGTCAGTACAATGTATCAGAGTCTATGAGACACAGTGAAAGTCTTAGGAGGGAAATTCGTAGCAGTGAGTACTCATATTAGGAAAACAGAGCGAGTTCAACTAAACAGCCTGATACTGAACCTCAAGCTTCTAGAAAAAAGAAGAGCAAGACAAACCCAAAGCTCATACAAAGGAAATTGTAAAGATCAGAGAAGAAATCAGTGCAACAGAGATAAGAAAATGATACAAAAAATTAATGAAGCCAAGAGTTGTTTCTTCGAAAGAATAAGCAAAATTGACAAACCCTTTGCCAACCTTATCAAAGAAAAGAAAGAAAAGGTCCAAATCCATGCAGTTAGGAATGAAAGGGGTGAAATTAACATTGGACCCAGTACAAATCCAAAGTATCATCAGTACCTACTTTGAGAACCTAAATGCCAATAAGATGGAAAACAGAAGAAATGGACAGATTCCTAGATTAATATGAATTACCAAAGTTGAACAAAGAACTAAAAATTCTAAACAACCCAATATCGATCATTGAAATTGAAAATGTGATTAAAAACACCAACTAAGAAAAGCCTGGGCCCTGATAGCCTCACTGCTGAATTCTACAAGACATTTAGAGAGGAACTATTGCCACTACTGTTTAAACTCTTCCGTGAAATTGAAGGGAAAGCATACTCCCAAATTCATTCCTGGAAGCAAGCATCATCTTGATCCCCAAAGCAGAGAAAGAGCCAGCCAAAAAAGAGAACTATAGGCCAGTCTCACTTATGAACATAAATGCAAAAGTCCTTAATAAGATACTGGCAAATAGAATGCAGCAGATCATCAAGAAGATCAGATACCCTGACCAAGTGGGATTCATCTCAGGGATGCAGAGTTGATTCAACATATGCAAATCAATAAATGTAATACACTGTATTAATAGAGCGAAGGACAAAACCTGTATGATGATCTCAATAGATGCAGAAAAATCATTTGACAAATCCAACTTGCATTCATGAAACCCTACAAAAATTGGAATAGATGGTATCTACCTCAATCTGATAAAAGACATGTATGAAAAATGAACAGCAGATATCATACGAAATGGTCAAAAACTGAAATCCATGCCGGGGATTTAGCTCAGCGGTTCAGTGGCCTGCCTTGCAAGCGCAAGGACCCAAGTTCAATCCCCGGTACCAAAAAAACTGAAATCCTTCATGCTAAAATCAGGAACAAAGCAAGGATGTCCACTATCATCACTCCTATTCAATATAGTTCTGGAAACAGCCACAGCAATTAGACAAGAGACGGAAATAAAAGGAATAAAGATAGGAAAGGAAGTCAAATTGTTATTTGCAGACAACGTGATACTCTATATAGAAAACCCCAAGAACTCCATCAAAAGTCTTCTAGACTTAATAACCAAATTCAGTAAAGTAATTGGATCCAAGGTCAGCACACAAACATCAGTAGCTTTCCTGTACACAAACAACAGACTCACTGACAGAAATGGGGCAAACAATTTCTTTCACAATATCATCCAAAAAATTGAAATACCTAGGAATCCACCTAATGAAAGAAATCAAAGACCTCCTCTGAAAACTATAGCACTCTGAAAAAAAGAGATCAAAGATGTTATCAGAAGAGGGGGATTTAGCTCAGTGGTTCCACCACCTGCCTTGCATGTGCAGGGACCAGAGTTCGATCCTGGGTACCAAAAAAAAAGGTTATTATCAGAAAATGCAAAGACATCCCTTGCTCCTGGGTGGGAAGAACCAACATACTGAAAATGGCCATACTTCCAAAACTGCTATATAGATTCAATACGATCCCATTTAAATTTCCAACTGCTATATAGATTCAGTACGATCCCATTTAAAATTCCAACAGTGTACTTCACAGACCTTGAGAAAACAATCCAAAAATTCATTTGGAACAAGAAGAGACCTAGAATAGCTAAAGCACTTTTAGGCAATAAAGACAAAGTAGGAGGTATCACAAACTTGAAACTATACTACAAAGTTACTATGATTAAAAACAAAAAAACAGCATGGTACTGGCAAAGAAACAGACCTGAGGACCAGTGGAACAGATTACAATATGCATGAACAACTCCAGACACATTCAGCCACCTCATCTTTGACAAAGGAGCCAAATATCTTCACTGGAGGAAAGATAGCCTCTTTAATAAATGGTGCTGGAAAAATTGGGTTTCAACTTGGCAGAGATTAAAACTAGACCCATATCTCTCTATACTAGAAATGGATTAAAGATCTAAATATTAAAACAAACAGTAAAGCAGCTGCAAGACATTGGCATATGAAAAGATTTTATGAATAAAACCTCAGTTGCTCATGAACTAGCACAATCAATGAGTGGGATCTCTTCTAATTAAAAAGCTGCACAGCAAGAGAAACAAGCAATAGTGTGAAGAGACAACCAACCCACAATGTGGGAAAACTTTTCACCAGCTCTTCCTCAGACAAAGGTCTACTATCTAGAGTATTTAAAAGAATTTAAAAATCAGACCTCCCAATTTTAAAGACCCAACCCAAAAATGGGCATCTGAAATGAACAGACATTTCTCAGACAAAGAAGTAAAAGCAGCAAATAAACATATGAAAAAATGTTCAGCATCACTGGTCATTCAAGAGATGCAAATGAAAACAACACTGAGATTCCACCTCACCCCAGAAAGAATGGCTGCTATCATGAAATCAACCAATAACAAATGCTGGTAGGGCTGCGGGGAAAGAGGAACCCTGCTCCACTGCTGGTGGGAGTATAGACCGGTGCAACCACTGTGGAAATCAGTATGGAGATACCTCAAAGGACTAGGATTGGAAGTCCCATTTGGCCCATCAGTTCCCTTGCTGGGTATCTTCCCCAGAGAATTAAAAGAATCATACCACAGTGATATATGTGTACCCATGTTCACAGCAGCACAGTTTGTAATAGTTAAAACTTGGAAACAGTCCAGTTGCCCATCAAATGGAGACTGATAAAGAAAATTGTGTGTGTGTGTGTGTGTGTGTTTTAATAAAGTGGAGTACTACTCAGCCATAAAGAATGAGAAATTAGAGACATTTATAGCTACATGGATACATATTGAGGTAATACTCTTAAGTGAAATAAATAGGACACACATGTAAATACCAAATAGTTTTCTCTGGTGTGAGAAAGTGTAAATGAGGTCTGAAAGCTATAATCGATAATGTGACATGGGAAGAAAGGGGGAAAAGGAAGTGGGAGGGGTAGGAGAAAGGCAAAAAGGGAATGGAATTAATATGAGAAAATGAAAAAGTGGAAACAAAGTCTTTGAAAATAGGGGTGGAAGGGTTGAAGGGAAGGCAGTGAAATGGTGAAAAAAAAAAAGAACCACAATAGATTATAAATTTCCAGTGATGAATGTCATATTGTATACCCTAAAATTTACCAATAAAATTAATTATTAAAAAAAAAAACTCAGGGCCAGGGATTTAGTTCAGCGGTTCAGTGGCCTGCCTTGCAAGCACAAGGACCCAAGTTCAATCCCCGGTACCAAAAAAAAAACTCAGCAGTGTTGTAGGACACACAATCAACACTAAAAAAACCAGTAGCATTCTATACCAATTAACTCACCAAGAGAAATTAGAGAAGCAATACCTTTAACAATACCCTCAATAAAAATTAAATACATAAGGGCTGGGGATTTAGCTCAGTGGTTCTGCTGCCTTTCTCACAAGCACAAGGTCCTGAATTCGATCCCTGGTATAGAAAATAAAATACATAGGAATTAACCTAACCAAGGAAATGAAAGGCATCCTTTTTCTCTGAAAAAGGAGATTGAAGAAGACCTCAGAGAAAAGGAAATATATTTCCTTTCCTGGGTAGGCAGAGTCAATATAGTTTAAAATGGCCATACTTCCAAACTGTTGTACAGATTTAACAATCTCAATCCAAATAGCATTTCCCACAGAACTAGAGAAAGCAATCCTAAAATTCATATGGAACCAGAAGAAACCTAGAACGGCAAAAGCTTCCTGAAACAGTTAAAGACATCATATTACAGTGATACCCATATTTATAACAGCACAGTTCATAATGGCTAAATCTTGGAAGCAGCCTATATATCCATCAACAGATGAATGGACAAAGAAAATGTGATCTCAGTGTGCAGTGGAATACTATTCTGCTCTAAAAGATGAACTTAAGTCATTTTTAGGAAAATGGGTATGCCTTCAGACCATAAAGTTTTTTGGTTTGTTTTATTGGGACCCCGTCTCACTATGTAGTTCAGGCTGACCTTGAACTCACTATGTAGCCCAGGTTGGCCTCAAACTTGCAGCAATCTTCCTGTACTGGCCACCCAAGTGCTGAGATGATAGGCATGCGCCACCATGTTCAGCTTAATAGCATAATATTAAGTGAAATAAATGACACAAGCTTAAATATCACATGGTTTCTTTTATATGAGGAATCCAAAATATAAATAAAGTACAAAATAAAGCCAGACAATAGAAAAAAAAGGAGAGAGAAAGAGATAGATACCTTTTTTTTTTTTATACCAGGGATCAAATTTAGGACCTTGAGTTTTCAAGGCAGGAAGGATGCCATCAAGCTAAATCTCCAGCCCTGGCCAATATATCTTAAAGTGTACCTTGATTTAAAATTCTTCTCTTATGTATTTTATATATTTTCCCTGTTTGGCTATCAGTCTGTGTTTTTGTAATAATTTGATAAACACAAAATAATTAAACGAATCTGACACTGGCCAAAAAAAAAAAAAATGGGTAGAGAGGAAAGGGAAAAAGAATTGAGATGTGTCATGTACATGTACTAATTCCGCACACTGCATGTAATTATGTAACGCAAACATATACTAATAAAAAAATTTTTAGAATAAAATAAGGGCTGTGATTTAGCTCAGTGTAAAGGCCTTGGATTCATTCCCAAGCACTGCCAAAATTTTTTTTTCTGTATTGTTTCATAATTTTCTTTTTGCAATAGCCGGGTGTGGTGGCTCATGCCTATAATCCCAGCACTTGGGAGGATGAGGCAAGAGGATCGCTATGAGTTCAAGACCAGCCTGGGCTACATAGTGAGTTCCAAGTCAGTCTCAACTTCATAGTGAGACCCTGTCTCAAAAAACAACAAAACCACATAATTTTCTTTTTGCATATTTAATAAAATAATGTAAATATATATTTCCCTCTCCTTCCTAAGAGGGTAATGTTGTGAATTTAGTATTTGTTTTCCTAATCTATGTTTTATAAAATTTTACAGGTGTATTCTTATATATTTATAAATAACACAGAATATTGTTTGGTACAATCTCAAAGTAATACATAAATAATTTCATTTTACAGAGATTGTTTTGTGGCTTTGTTGTGGTTCTGTGGCTTTTATGACCACAATTTTTGAGATCTGGCTGTATTTCACATGTATCAACGTGGCTTACTCATTTAACCTGCTAAATTGTGTACCTTATGCCATTGTACTGCAGCTTATTTACTTATTCCTCTATGAAAGCTTCGTAAATTATCCTTTCATTTGTATCTTGTCTCCAGGACGCACACCTAGAATGGTGTTCCTAAGTCTCAGGACAGAGTATATGCACTTAGCACCTTTTTAGATGTTTGTTATATCCTTCTTATTTAATTAAAGACCATGAAATTGTAAACCTGTGTATCATGGCATGGTCTCGCAGGAGGATCTTTAGTTTTAAGCTGATAGGCACTGTCTGTCCTTGGTATTCCTGAATGTCCTGTTCTGCCCTCTTTCCTAGCGGCAGTACATACCGGTGAAAATGAAGAGTAGAGCTTTCTGGATCTTCTCTTGGGAATATGCCATGATGTATGTGGGGAGCCTCGTGGTAATCATTTGCCTCTCCTTCTTCCTTCTCAGTTCCTGGGATTTCATCCCTGCAGTCTATGGCTTCATGTAAGTAAAGACCTTAATAGAAAACTCTGAGCCAGGGATGTAGCTCAGCGGTACGGCACCTGCCTGGCAAGTGCAATGTCCTGAATTTGATCCCTGGTGCCTGTCCCCCCGAAAAAGAAAAGAAAATGCTGAAGTTAATTTGGTTTTCATAACTCCTGCTGTAATCAGAGGAAAAGGACCACAAGCAGCATCTACAGCAGGGCTCTTCCAACTTTAAGGTGATTCACGGTGGGGCCTTGGAGTCTGTGTCAGACCACGGTGATGTGGGAATAAAGCCTTCCCAAGGTTCAAACAAACCCAAAAAATAAAAAAATAAAAAACTTTAAGGTGATTCAGAGCCCCTTCAGAATTTGTTAAACCCAGACTGCTGACCCAGGCTCAGAGGTTCTATTTAAGTAGGTCCAGGTAGAAGTCAAGAATTTTCATTTCTTGAGTTTTCAGATGCTGCTGCTGTTGGTGGTCCAGTGAGCACACTTTGAGAACCAGTGCTGTTTGATCTAGTGGGATTAAAAAGCAGTCTGTAGCAACACGCAGGCAACTACCAGCCTCCAACTAGGAAGTTTAGATTCAATTCCAAACAAGATTCCTTTGTTGCAACAGAGGGAGGGATCGCCTGATAGCTGAAATATAAAGGTACCTGCTGTATGTCAGACCTTTAGAGAAAACCTAGGTGGATTTGCAGTAGTGCAGCATTGCCCAAGTAACTGTTCATGAATTCAGTAGTCATTTCTAAATACTCTTCACGTGCCAGACTCTGTGGGCTGCTGAGGGATTAATTGTTGCCCAAGCCTTGAGGAGCGCACAACCAGGCTGGTGAGAGACACTTAAACCTGTCAGGGTGGGGAAATGATCTAGAATAGCAGAACTCCCATTTGGGACTCTGAGCTGCTTCCCTGAGTTAAATTCATCCCATGCATAATAATACCTCAGTCACTTTCAGGTCTTCATACTCTGATTTGGATGGGAGTTTCTGATGCCTGGTGAAGAACTCTATTTTTTAAAAATCAAAAATGTAACAGAGCTGTGGATGTAGGTCAGGGATAGAGCATTTGCCTGACATATTGGTGGCCCTAGGTTCAATTCCTGGCACCCCCAAAGATTTTTTTTTTTTTTTTTGAGACAGGGTCTCACTATGCATTTCAGGCTTGCCTTGAACTCAGGGTGATCGTCCTGTCTCAGCCTCCTGAGTACTGGGATTACAAGTGTACGCCACCACACCCAGCCTAAAAATTTTTTTTAAAATAAAAATAATACACACATACATACATTATGTACACTTTTAGAAGAGCCAGAATTTCTGCCAATTTGTCTGGTTATATAACCAGACAAAAAGTTTTCCAGTTAAACCCTAATATCTCAATGCACTGTGGGGCCCTGGAGATCCTAGAAGAACCTAGTGATTCCTGAAGCCCTTGGAAGTATCAGGTACACGGTGTTCTGGCTCCTGCAGTGGGTGTGTGGAACAAGCATGGGGGAGGAGTAGGATCTCTGAGCTGGTTCCTGGGCAGGTCTTTGGAATGCCAAAAATAAATCTTGGTTATTTAGATCCTTTCCTGCTTTGTTACAGTGCTCAATAGCTTCTGATTTATAAACTGTCCTGGACTGTAAAAGAGAGGCTAATCTCTTGATTTCTAGGGTAAATCCCTCCCTCATTTCAGATTTTTTTTTTTTTGGCTTAGTCTATATTTATGATAGCTTATCATTCTCTCTTGGTTTTGTCCTCGTTTTTTATGTTCACCTATGTCCAAGGTACCCGGAGAGCCCTTCTTAACCAGATATCTGTAGGGAGGAAGTCATCCCTGGCTGCTCAGCAATGACCCCAAGTCTTCAAGAGAAAATAAAGGCAAAACATACCTTTTGTAACTCTGCCCTTTTCTCTCTCCCTGTGTTTTCTTAATTCCAGACTTTCTGTCCCAGATCTCACTCCAAACATTGGGCTTTTCTGGTACTTCTTTGCAGAGATGTTTGAGCACTTCAGCCTCTTCTTCGTCTGCGTATTTCAGATCAACGTCTTCTTCTACACCATCCCTTTAGCCATCAAGCTAAAGTAAGTTGTTTTGTCCCTTGGTCCCCTTGTCCTTACGAGTGCTCTCCTCTTTCTTTCTTTCATTCATTCATTCTTTCTTTCTTTCACTTTCTTTCTTTCTTTCATCTTTCTTTGGTATTGGGGATCGAACTTGGGCCCTTGCATTTGTGAGGCAAGTGGTGGAACCACTGAGCTAAATCCCCAGCCCATGAGTGCTCTTCTAAAGGACTGCACTTGCCATCAGGTTATGGCATCTTTGCCCAAGGAACATTGTCCTTGGCTGCCCTCAGGTGCCAGTGGCCAGAGCCAGCAGCTAAGAGGCACACACGTGTTTTGGAGCCCTGGATATCCCCTGGCCTTCCCTTGAGGTGCCTAGGCACAGATTGCTGCCAAGCCCACTCATGTTTTGGGGCAAGAGCAAGAATTACATGGAGGATATCTTTGGAAAAAGTGGATCTGATTGATTGTCCTCCATCAGCAGCCCAGTTGACTGCAGGGACTCAGCATGAATTAGTTGGGAGGGTGGCCACCTGCAGCTCTTCCTAATAATGTTCTGATCAATTTCTCTCAAAAGGGATTATCTATTCCCTTCTCAGTATGAAAGGTCTAACATATATTGAGCCTTCTCCATCCCAGGTACCTTTTAGGATGTCTGAAACATAATCACACCAGCAACTTGTGGAGACTGGCATTATCTTATTTTCATCACTCTCATTTTATAGATAAGCAAATTGATGCTCAGGGAGGTAGAATAATTTTTCCAGAGTCATGCAGTTTGCAAGCCTCAGAACTGGAATGAGTTTTTCTAGCTTCAGAATCTCTGCTCGATCACCTCTTTGTGCCAGGCCAAGCTCCTGAGGAAAAGAACTTCCAGTAGCCGTGGATGTGGTACATTGTCCTGGCTTCAGAGAAGCTAGACCTCTGGAGCAGATCTTCCTGAGCAAGCATCCAGATTGTGTGAGGAAATAGGTCACGTGCATGTGTTTAGTGTCACTGAGAAGGCTCTTAGATCTGGCCTCTTCCTCTTCATTTTCCTTTCACACTCAGTCCAGCCTTGGGGGAGCACTGAAGGTTGAGTTTTATTCTCTCTCTCCCCGCTTCACCAGGGCTGTGAGACAGGTGAGGTACTCACAAGAGAAGTATAGTGATATTTAGGAACTCTGGAAACAGACAGCTCCACAGCTTACAGACTTAACTCATTTTGCTTCTCTGAACCTCAAGTTTCTCATCTGTGAAGGATGAGGAATAGAATTGTCTGCCTTACAGAGTAGTTGAGGTTTGTGAGGATCACTTGAGATGATGCAAAAGAGGTTTTGCCCTGAATTTAGCACAGAGTGAGAGTTCAGGACGTGTTTGCTATTTCCATCAATTATTATTAAGTTTAGAGTCATAATTTAAACTCTTATTAGTATAGTAAGAATTCTAGTTCCAGCCCTTACAGGCTGAAATAACTGCCTGTAAGTCACTTTTCTTTCTGAATGTTAAGGGCCTGCAGGCTTCACTGCCATATTATCAGTAAGCAAAGCACCAGACAGGAGGCACTTTCTGCCCTGGGACCTGTTCTCATAGGGGCCTCTGGAAAGGGAGGCTTCTTGATGGCTCTGACAAGCAGTTATTCAAGCCTGCTAATAAGGGGCTGACTTCATTTGTTTTCTTCCTCCACGGCTTCTGAGGGGAGAGTAATGGGAAATGTTTCTGATTGGTTTGCTAGCATTTGCCCGGCCCTCTTTGCCACTTCTGGACGTCTCTAGGTCTCTGCAGTTTTCTGCTCTGCCTCTAGGGCCTGGCCAGTCCCTGTCTTGTGGGTAGCAAATCATCCTCTGCCTGAGTATTTTTGATTTGAGGGGTTGGGTCAGGAGTCTCGGGTGGGCCTGGTTCCTGGCTGATACTTGTCTGTCTCCCCTTCCCTGCCCTAGGGAGCACCCCATCTTCTTCATGTTCATCCAGATTGCCATCATCTCCATCTTCAAGTCCTACCCGACAGTGGGGGACGTGGCCTTTTACATGGCCTTCTTCCCTGTGTGGAGTCATCTCTACAGATGTGAGTATGCCAACTCCCTCCACTGGTGGCAGGTTTGTGTCAGTCTGGGCCCTGGATGAAATAGCCAGGGAGAAAGGAATTGATAGGCATTTACTAGGCATCTGCTGTGCAGGCAGCACTAGGAGAGAGGTGTAATATCTACCTTCTGGTGTTCTGACTTGTGCTGATAATAAACATAAATACCATTTATGGAGCACTTACTGTGCCTCTAAGAGTGTTACATCCAGTAGCTCATTTTATTTTTCCACTAGCCTTTGAGTATCCCCATTGAGCAGGAGAGAAGACTAAGTTACAGAAAAGTACAGTCTTTTAACTCAAGATTGTGTGACCAGGCTGGGCATGCCTGTAATCCCAGTACTCAGGAGGCTGAGGCAGGATTGTCATGAATTCGAGGCCATGCTGGACTACATAGTGAATTTAAGGTCAGCCTGAGCTGTATAGTGAGACTCTATCTCAAAAAAGGGGGCCGGTGCTGGGGATTTATCTCAGTGATTCCGGTACCTGTCTCACAAGTGCAAGGTCCTGAGTTTGAGCTCCAGTACCAAAAAAAAAAGATTGTGACTGCTAAAGAGAATGGCTAGTTTTAGAAACCACATCTATGAAACTTTGCCCAGCTCTGTCCAACAGGGCTTTCTGTGACAGTGGAAATGTCCAACATTTGCCATAGTCTAACAGAGTAGTCAGTAATGCAGCCAAGAAACTGAATTTTTTATTATTTTTATTTTTTTGGTACTGGGGATTGAACTTGGGTCCTTGCACTTGCAAGGCAGTTGGCGGAACCACTGAGCTAAATCCCCAACCCCTCCCCCTTTGGTACTGGGAAAACTGAATTTTTTAAAATAGCAAAATATTTTAGACATACATCATGATAACACTCATCAGAGAGAATGTGCACCTGTGCACGACACCTCTCACGTCTTTTTTTCCCATTACCCCTCCCCTCAACAACCCCCACACATACAAAAGCTTTGTTTCCATTTTTTCCTTCTATTTTCACTTTTTAAGAAACTGAATTTTTAATTTAAATTCAAATCTAAGAAGCCACATGTGGCAAGACTAGCACATTGGACAGTGCAAGTCCAATCCTGGGCTCTGAACCACCCCCTCATGTTGTTCCCGGAGTTCCTAGAAGACTGATGAGTGACACCAACTACCTGCCTCCCATGAGGGCTTCTCTCAGCTCTGCTCGTCCTCTCAGAAAATGGCACGGCCATGTTCCTTAGACCCCAGGACTTCCCTAAGTTGACCTACCAGCCCTCTCTGGATGTTCTTTTCAGTGTCTGGGGTTCCTGTAGGGCAGGTTTCATGACCCCTTTGCTGACTCCCAGGATAGAACCTAACACTCAGAAATATTGGCAAATGTCTGTGGTAGGGGCTTTTTAAAGCTTACTAAGAAGGACAGTGTCAGTGACCCACCTGATTCTCTTCTGCTGTGGCTGCATAACAGTGTCAGGAATGAACTAGGGCAGAGCAGGCTCCAGAAGAAGTGAGTCTTTGTTGTTTTGGGGGCGTTGTCTGGGTGTCAGCCGGAAGTGAAACTGACCAACTGCCAGTAGGAAACCTCCCTGTTAGTGTAGGCACCAGTGAAGGTAAACAGCCAAGGGTGAGCCAGTGACAGGCTGCTACTGACAAATCATGAGGTCACTAAAACATAACATGCCATAGTCTGTGACAGGTGGGTCTTCAGGACATTGCTCTTCTTCCCATAAAAGTGGGTAGTTTTTCCTTAGTTGTCTTTCCCATTTGGCACTGCCTTTTTCTCAGCATCTTTGATTCCACATTGCTGAACCCAGTCAGCAGACAGACAAATTGACTAGTCTGCATTCTGGTTTTCCCATCACTGGCTGTGTTTAACTGTTGGGGGAGGGTTGATATTGAGGATTGAGCCCAGGGAGTGCTGAACTACATTCCCAGTCCTCCACCCCCACCCCAGGCCTCTTTCTTTTGAGACAGGGTGTCACTATATAGTCCAGGCTGCCCTTGAACTCACTATGTAGTCCAGGCTGCCCTCTTAACCCTTGGCAATCCTTCTGCCTCAGCCTCTTGAGTCCTGGGATTACAGTTGTGCGCTACCATGCCCAGCTCAGCCTCCCTTTTTAAAAAAAAATTTTTTGAGGCAAAATTCTCACTGAGTTGCCTGGCCTAGTGTTGAATTTGTGATCTTCCAGCCTCATTCTCCTGAGTAGCTGAGTCACCACATTCAGCCGTTGAACCTTTCTGAACCTCTGATTTTTGGGTCTATCAAATGAGGAGACTGCCGAGCATGGTGGTGCACACCTGTATACCACCACTTGGGAGGGTAAGGCAGGTGGATCACCATGAGTTCAAGGCCAGCCTCAATTACAGATGAGACTCTGTCTCAAAAACCAAAACAAAAAATCAAATGAGGACTCTTTCAGGGGGGTTTACGTTTGAGAATGAAAATGTGTTAATAGCAGTACAGTTATCGTCATCAGTAATAATTATGAAAGGGCCCATATTTCCATCATCAAAGCTTCAGCCTTGGTGCACAGTCACTGAAATATATTTTTCAAAAATTTGAAATAAACTATGCCCTTTGGGGCAGTGAGGCACAAAGAAGAAGGATGGGGTTTCCAGAAACCTGGATGATGTAATAGACGCTGTTGCTGGCTGGTTGGGCAGGAAATTTACAGGCTCAGCTGCTACTCGGAAGAGTGGCTGCCACCCTGCACTGCACCTGTGGAAAAGAGTACTCGTGTTTGGAGTACTTATGTTTGGAACTTAAGAAGTCAGAGTCATTCATTCCACCAGCTATGATCATCTTCAGCCCTGAGCCTTGAGATCTCCAAGTAGAGAATTTGGACAGTCTTTAGGCCTGGTTGAGTATATTAATGTTGTCAAGAATCCACTTCAAATACTGGTTGCTAGTGCTAATACGCCTATTCTCACTTCGCCTTTCTGTTTGCCTGAACTGGAAAGTAGGGAGGAAAAGAGAAACAGGCTCTGCCCTGAATGTGGGCCATGGATACCCTGAATGTGGGCTTCTGTGGAGCCCAGGGCCGGGATGAGCCAGACAGATGTGCACTTACTGTGTTGGAGAGGAGCCTGCTGTTAGAACTAGTGCCAGCCTGCCGTGGTCCAGCTAAAGAACCAGCTACCACAGGGCTGGACTAGAGTGTATGTGTGTTACATTGTATTGTTTTATTTTATTAACTATTGTATAGAGATAAAAGAATATTAATAAAATAAGCCAAGAAAAGTGGTATACACCTGTAATCCCAGCTATTTGGGAGACTCAGGCCCTAGGAGGATCTCAACTTTGAGGCTAGCCTGGGTAATTTATGCAACTCTCTCTCAAAAAATATAATATAAAAGGACTGGGGTGTAGCTCAGTGGTAGAGTACTTGCCAAGCATGAACAAGACCCTGAGTTCAATCCCAGTACCACTTTAAAAAGAAAAAGAAAAAAATCCTGAAGAATAATTTATATAGTAAGTTCCCATGTACCTAGCCTATAGTTTAAGAAAGGAGACATCACCTTGACCTTTGAAACCTTCTCCTGATAGGACTGGATTTTTCAAGTGAATCTTTATTTCTGAGTGCCTGAGGATCGGGGAAAGTAACTCACCACAAGTTCCTGTTTGTTCATGGTGGTGTCTGGGATTGGATAAACCATCCAGTGAATGTAGGGAGAATTTGACTCCCGGCCTAGCAAGTCTGATGAAGGGTGAACCCCTCATTTCCTCAGGCCCAGGTCATCTCTGACGCTTCCTGTTGCCTGGAACAAGCTGTCCTGTCACCTGGTCCCCAGTTCCATGTGCTCTGGTGTGTAGCTTTAATCTGCTATCCTGTCATCAGCAAGAGTCAGTGGCAGCTCCCTGTTCCTGCAGAGTTCACCACAGGCCAGAAGCCAATCAGATGCTTGTTCTCCCAGCACATGGGAATGTCAGATGTCACCTAGACCGGAGGCTGCACGTGACCTTCCCTCTTCTCTACACTTCTCTGTAACTCTGTCTAAAGTTTCCATCCCTGGCTAGAGGCACAGGACCAAAAACCATCTAGGCTATCAGGTACTGATATTTTTATTTTAGAAATAGTGTATATTCTTTTCAGCAAAATAATTTCCTGAGGATGAAAAAGAACCACTGAAAATTAGAAATAGTTTATTGGAGTAGAGGCATGGTGAGCAGATTTGTTCTCCTTTCTTGAGGTTATAACATTGTTTAATAGCAAAAGCAACAACGCTCAGTACAAACATCGCTTTTCTTAGACTCCTTGCTTCTGGAGTAGAAGAAGAGGTAGAAACTTCTCCAGGAAGTCTCTGAGACCACCTGAGTGAGGAATTTGGCCTCTCAGCTTTAACAACCCAGAGTCACAGAAATTTCATATCATAAAAGGATTCTACAGGCTTTCTAGGCTATTGTCCAAATTGAGATTTCACAGAAAAAAAAAATGGGGGACTTTTTAAGAACAGCAACAAAAAACCACCTGCCATTTCTGGGGTGAAGTGTAGCTCAGACTATGAATTGCTTTGTCTTGATTATCCCTACTTCATAGACAGTAGCAACTCTGGCAGCCTGTCAGGTTGTCAGGCTGCACATTGGAATCGCCCAGGAAGCATGTTAAACCTGTGTATACTTGGCCCCCCTGACTCCCATCTCGGTGGGCTTCCTCCCCCTGCCAGGATTTCATTTTGCAGCCAGAGTTTTGAATCATTTGTGTCATCCAGTCCCCTTCCAATTTCTAACCAGTTATTGTACAACAGGGACAAACTGCCTGAATGTTTGGGATTTTCCCCATCCCTTGAATTTCCCAAAACTCTGGTTTGGAGAAGGGATTTCCTGAAGGTCGGGATCAGAGAGGAGACAGAATTCTTTTTACAAAGTATTCTTTTAGTTAATTTATTTTAAATAATATTTAGTAGTTTAAAACAATATATAGAGTATAAATAGAAATATAAATAACACACAATCCTACTGATAACCCCTATTGAATTAAAAGAAAAAAATGAGAATTGTGTAGTGGTCAGAATAGTCTCCCTTCTCACCATGCTCTGCAAAGATGATCACATCATAATTTCCAGAACCTATGAGTATATCGTCTTACATAGCAAAAGGGACTTTAAGGACTTTAAGAAGGAGATTATCCAGGTGGGCCCAGTGTAATGACAAGAATCACTAAAAATAGAAGGTGTAGCTTAATGTCTTCTACTTTCTATTGAGTTTTTCTGTGAATCTAGAACTGGTCAAAAAAAGTTTATTTTTACAAAAGAAGAAATAGCTGAAAAATGCAGAAAAGGAGGTCAGAGTGATGCACAGGAAAGGCCTCAATCCTTCATTCCCGATTTTGATGCTGGAACTATCAGGATCCAGGGAATACAGGCAGCCCCTTGATGCTGGAAAAGTCAAGCAGATGTGTTCTTCAGTCTCCAGAGGGACTGCAGCCCTGCCCAAACTGATTGCAGCCTGTGAGACCCATTCTGGACCTCTGACCCTTAGAACTGTATACTAATAAATTATATTGTTCAAACCACTCCATTTTTGGGAATTTGTTGTAGGAGTAATAGAAAACTAGTACACATAATCATGCATCTGTGCCAGGTTTTCACAAATCTTATTTAATCTGCATGACACTCCTATAAAGTAGGTATTTTAGCTTCATTTTAGAGATGAAGAAACTGAGGCTTAGAAGAACTTGCTAGTAAGTGATAAAGAAGGATTCTAACTCAGGTCTTTCCAAAGGCCAAGGCTTCCCATCTAGCCAGACCCTACCTGCCTGCCTGAGGACCACCCTCATGTAGCAGGTCTTCCATGGAGGGACTTGGCATGGAGTGATAGCTGAGAGGGAGAATATCACAAACAGATTTGTTAATCATTATCTAAGGAAGAGTGAGTTATATTTGAAAAGCAAGGAAGGGGCCTGACAGTACCAATTAAGAATGAAAAACATGTTTCTAAAACAACAGGACTGTGGCACCATGAAGACCCACTACAGGGCTCTACTCCCTCTGGTTCCTGCTGCAGTTCCCACTGGTGATTCCACGTGGCCAAACAGCAGCTTCACGGGGAGAGGAGAAGAGCTGCTCTTGGACATTCTGGGGTTGAGTGTCTTCCTGAAATGGTCTCTGTGTAAAATCCAGAGGCATTCGTGGCATCACCAATGTCTAGCCTTTGACCGGCCAAGCCAAAAAGACTAAACCTAAAACCTCCCATCAGCTGTGGGCATAGGGAATCTGAGGTCTGCCTCTTGGCACCCCAGTACCTCTGCATATGGGTTCTGCCTCTCCATCCTGGGGAACCATCCCAGTACAGTGAGGGTGCTGGAGAGCAAGTACAGGCCTAACTGTGACCATATGTCTTTGCAGTCCTGCGGAACATCTTCGTCCTTGCCTGCATCATTATTGTCTGCTCCCTGCTCTTCCCTGTCCTGTGGCACCTCTGGATTTATGCAGGAAGTGCCAACTCTAACTTCTTTTATGCCATCACACTGACCTTCAATGTTGGGCAGGTAAGAGCTAAAGGCAGCGTGGGGTCAGGGATTCATTCCGTAGTCTCATGCATTCAACATGGGCCTTGGGTTCCACATACTGGGAATTTGGACATGGAGGAGTGATAGCTCCTCAGGTGGCTCGCAGTCAGGTAGAGGGAATAGGGCAGCTAGAGCAGTGTAACGCTGGATTTGGCAAAGACTTAATGGGCACCACACTGAGCTAGTCACCCTTCCGAATCCTCACAGCAAGCCTAGAGACAGATATTGTCATCCCTGGTTTACAAATGACCGAGACTTCTGGAGGATATCTCTGGCTCAGCGTCAGCAGAAGAGCCAAAACCAAATTCAAATAAGGCCTGACTTCCTGACACTGGATATGGCACCTATAATGTGTACAACAAGTAGGGTGGGGTGGTAGCACAGGGGAAGAGAGGCACTCGGAGCAAGGCAGAGAGCTGAGGAATGGGATGGTCTGGCTGTCGGCAAGTCAAGTGTAAAGTGTATGGCTGGGTTTAGCGGGGAGGAGGCTGTAGTCACAGCCTGTGGGGTGCCAGTTAGGCACTTTCTGATGGGGAGAGCCTGTCCCTCGGTTCCAAGAGCAACATCTCCAACATCAGAATCCTCTGTGGGAACTTGTTAAAAATACAGATTCCCTGTGGTTAACTGTCACAGTTACATATCACCGATTGTTTTTTGGAGAAAAAAAAAAGATTGGGCATGGTGGTGCATTCCCAGTACTTGCTTGGTTTAAGCGGGAGAGTAGCTCTGAGTTCGAGGCCAGCCTGGGTTACACAGTGAGTTCAAGACCAGACTGAACTACACAGCTAGACCCTGTCTCAAAAAACAAAACAAAAAAACAAGGCAGATTTCTGGGTCACTGTCCCAGAGTTTTGGTAACAGAGGCCTAGCAAGTCTCCTGCAGAGTTGCCCACCCTTCCTGAAGTTCCCTGGTATACCGCGCTGCCTTCTTTCAGGTCAAACTCTGTCCTCAACGTTGAAGTCTTAGGAGAATCATTTGTACTGTTTCCTGTTTCAGTGCCATTGGCATAGCCAAGCATTTTCTGTGCACAGTGGACAGGATAGAAGCAAGGTTATTGGAAAGATGAGTGATGCCAGAGGACAGTCCCCAGGTTATTTTTGCCTCCAAGATTAGCTCCTGTGAGTGGGCTTTTTCAGTGAGTGATGAGATCGGTGTTTCTGCAGTATCAGTGTCCAGCCCTTTATCCTGGATTGTGAACAGGAAGAGAGATGGAGGCCAGTACATTGGGCAACACTTCTTGCCCGTGTCTCCTGCAGACAGAAATCTGCAAAATTCAACTTTCTATCTGAAGGAAGCCAAAAGTCCTCCTTGGTTCTTCTCTCTTGTTGGAAATTCCTTTTCCACACATACCAGTGTGTAGCATGTGAGGATATTGGGCCTGCCTGAGCCACTGGGAGGTTTGTGAGCATCACAGAAATAGTCCTCAGACTGTTCTCGTCCTGAATCTTAGTTTGGATCAGGAAATAAAATATAGATGCAGTGATTATGAACTGTCTGTGGGACTTGCCAGATAACAGCATTCTCCCTTGTGACTGCCTCTACGAGAGAAGGGTCTACGTAAATGGCAAGGGGGACATTGGCAAGTGATCAGGTGCCACTGAAGGCAGAGGAGACTGAATTATTAGAAAAGAGGGATTGGAGTTGGGCTGGAAACCTGAGGTAGAAGGATCCAGTGCCTTCGTAGCTGAGCTACAGAGAAAAGACAGTTGTTGGTATACTATCTTATCTTACTAAAAAAATATGTTAAATGCATTTTTTGTTTTGTTCTGGTACCAGGGATTGAACTTGGAACCTTGCACATGAGAGTTAGGCAGCGACACCACTGAGCTAAATCCTCAGCCCTTAAATGCATTTTTTTTTTTTTTTTTTTTTTTTGGGTTTTTTGGTTTTTTGGTTTTTTGAGACAGGGTTTCTCTATGTAGTTGAGACTGACCTGGAACTCACTATGTAGCCCAGGCTGGTCTTGAACTCACAGCAATCCTCCTGCCTCAGCCTCCAAGTGCCGCCCAGCTTTAAATGCATTTTTAATCACACACATAATATCATGAATTCATTATCATTGCAGGGAAAGAATTCAAGCAAAATAAAAATATATAGGATGAAAAGAAAAGAAGATCAAGGCCAGGTGTGGAGTTCAATGGTAGAATGTCTGCCCAGCATGCTTAAGGCCCTGGGTTCAATCCCTAGCACTACAAAAAAAAAGTGAAAAAAGAAGAACCACCTGACCCCTACGGCCCCACCCAGAACACATGTGTTCAACTAGTTAGTTTGTATTTGTTTTTGCAGACATTGTGCATTTACAGATGGCTGTCAGGACATATGCACACATAAGAGCTTTCTGGTATATATAAGTACACAGCATCCCACTTGATGAACTTGTTTTCAGTTTGGTGTTTTTCCCTTAGTGCTCTCATCTTGAGAGCATTCGCTTAATGACTCTGTCATATCCCATAGTTTGGATGCACCATTTATTTGACCAGGTAAACCCACGTTGATGGACATTGAGGTTGCTTCTAGTTGTTTTGCTACTTGAAATGGAAAGCCTACACATATTCTTAGACCCCCATGCTAGTACATTTTTTTTGGTACTGGGGGTCGAACTTCGGGTCCTTCTGTTTGCAAGGCAGATGGCAGAACCACTGAGCTAAATCCCTGGCCCCATGCCAGTACTTCTGAGGATAGATTCTAGGTGGCGGGATTTGCTGGGGGAGAGGGCATATGCATTTTCTGTTCCTGGAAGATATCACCAACAGGCTATATCAGGATGCTGGGGTCCAGGTACTCTTTTTTGTTTTTTTTGTTTGTTTTTTTGTTTGTTTTGGGGAGGTTGTTTTGTTTTTTGAGGCAGGGACTTGCTTTATAGCCCAGACAGCCCTTGAACTCATGATGTACCTGCCTCAGCCTCCTGAGTAGCTGGGATTATAGGTGTGTGCCACCCACCCAGGTACTCCTTAAGTGACAGAGTGTAAGGCATCCTTGGCATGTCCTATGGCATCTGAGCCATAGACAGCTCTTTTGGGTCAAATGCTTCCAGGGGCTACTGGCCTGGGGCTTTGTCCTAGAGTGTTGACTTAAGTAGTAGAGCCTAATTCTCAAGGTTATACTGTCGTTGTCCCCCCCCCCACCTTTTGTCTTGATTTGTTTTTGGAGACAAGGTCTCACTCTGTAGTCCAAGCTGGCCTTGATCTTACTTAAATCTCTTAGGCTGGCCTCAAACTCGTGGTAGTCCTCCTGCCTCAGCCTTCCAAGTGTTGGGATTATAGGCATGGGCCACCACTCGCGGCTCTCGGTGTGCCCTTTGGCCTCTTGGAACCACAGTGTGCACATCTGGGTTAGCATCTGTTAAAAGAGTTCAGTATTCTCTCGGGCCCTTTCTGACATCTGCTCTGTTATCTCTTAGCTTCCTACTTGTTCTCTTCACAGCACTTACCCGGTCTATAATTTGTGTTCCTCCCTGATTCCCTCACCAGCCTCTGAGCTTCATGAAGGCAGCATCTGTTGTTCCCCCAACTACTAGATCATTGTTTGGCACAGTGCAGTTGCTTAGCAGGAATTTGTTCAGTGAATGAATGAACTGAAGAGAGCCCAGGAGAATATGGTGGTTCCTGAGCAGATGGAATAGCTGCTGGAGGAATCCACATGAGCAGGAGCAGCTTGCTGTTGAGCAGTCAGTGGTCTGGTCAGGATGAGAGGCCAGAGGAATGAGGGACAGGCGCTGGGCCTCCCAGACTTGGAGAGCGTGAGGGGAAGCGGGGAGATGGGGGCCAAATCACCCCCTCTGGCTGAGGTCAGTTAGTGGCTCTGTCCTGCGCATCTCTGGCCCCTGTGTGTCCTCCACAGCCAAGTCTAGGTCTGCTTGTCCTAGTCAGTGCTTCCATTGAGATATTTGGCATTTGTGTTTCCTTACCACACAACCTGCTCTTTTAAGCCCTTCTACCTGGGAAGGTGCTTTGTATTTGCAGATGACAGCTGTCCCCAGACCCAGATGACTATAGATTTCAAGCAGGGATCCAGAACCTGAACTGCTATTGCCAAAAACAGGAGCTTTGTATGGAATATAGAGAATGTCTTGGCTTATTGGTTTTTGTTAAAATCTTGCTCCATTTGAGATATTCAGTGCTGTACCCTATTACAAAATAAATTATGTGTTGATTATTACTTACACCAGCAGACACAACAGTGCCAAAGCCCCATCCTCTTGCCAGGGGCCATTAAATATTTTCAGCATGTGAAACACATCATTTGCTAATTACAGTTGTGCCTTAGAGTAACAGGAAATGACAACAGTAAACCATCCATGGAGTGTGTATGTGTGTGTGTGCCTGAGTGTGAGAGAGGAGAGACGATTGAGATTGATAGCTTTGAGATCTTCCTCTGGCTTCTCACTGTATGAGCTTCAACAAGTGATTTAATTTCTGTTAAAGTTTCCCATTCTCAAAATCCAGGGTGATCATCCCTACCTAATAGGATGTTTACTGGATTGGATATAATGTGGGTCTTATTGCCATTAATCACATGTTGACCTGGGAGATACAAAAACAGCACGTCCTTCAAATACCCAAAGTAAACTCCCTTAGACCAGCAATCAGTCCTTAAACCATGGGAAGGACAACTTCTTACCTCTTTTTTTTTTAAAACTCTATTTTGTGTGTCACTGACCAGTGAAAGAAAAATAGTGATCAAGGATTACGTATAAACAAAAAGACACTTCTTTTAAAAGAGTATTTTTGGGCTGGGGATTTAGCTTAGTAGTGCTGCTGCCTGCCTCACAAGTGCAAGGTCTCACGTTCAATCCCTGGTACCAAAAAAAAAAAAAAAAAAAAAAAAAAAAAAAAAAAGTATTGTTTAAAACAAAAAGTTTTAAGGAGGGTGTACCACAGTCTGGCCCTATGTGATCCCTTTAATCTTCTGTATCATGTGCCTGAATGGCCTTCTGCACCTTTCCCTGTGTGTTTACAAATACATACTCATGTGCTTGTGCAGGGTTTTACTCTATGTGCTTATGTATATAGTGTGTTTTATTACTGGTATCACGATGGAAGGATAACTTTTTCTTTAGTAAAACACCTTGGTGGCCTTTCCTTGTTCATAAATGAGAGGAACCTCCTTTTTGTTTCAGTCCTGAAGCTATGAACTGAGCACACTTCACCATGTAACTACTGTCCTCTGACAGCCCTTTAGGTTATTTTCCTTTTTCTGTTGGTATAAGAAATTCATTTAATCTTCATAACAGCCCTTAGAGGGAAGGACTTTCATCATCTCATATGCAAATGAGGAAGCTAAGGCTTGGGAGGGTAAGCGACTCACCCAGCTTGGAAGGGGTGTATTGTTTGTGGTCATGTTTATCATACCCTCAGCACCAAGGAGACCTTTTAGTGACTAAATTACCAATGCCTGAATGGCTTGAGATGGGATCAGAAACCACATTTCATGACTGTTATCTAAAACAATTCTGCACACTCTAATCTCTGATTCCAGTGTTTCCATCAGAACTAGACTTGTGTCCTCCTGGATTCCCGAGGCGGGTCAGAGCCAGATCCCTTCCCCTCTTACCCAGGGTTGGCCCTCAGAGCCCCACTTGTGCTCTTGTCAGTGTCCAAAGCAGACCCCTTGCCTGCTCTCTCTTTCCCCTACCTAGTGGAGTATGGGGTGCTGCTGTAAAGTACTGTAAATGGCCTCTTTATCATGAGGTGCTGGGCCCAAGCCCCTTCCTCCTTGGCAGACCCTACAGATAGTGGGCTGGCCCTACTTTGGCTGTTCTGCCTTCTGCTGCTGGGGAAACGTGGAGCACCGGGGTCTGGACACCAACCCTCTAGCACATTGGGCCTGCCCAGGACTCAGTTTTCTCTCCAGTATGAAGGAAATCACAGTCCCACGTCATAGAATTGCCACTCTGTTGGCCTACTGTGTTGTTCTGGGGAGTGGGACCAGTGACATCTGGTGACATATATGGGGCTCATCGGTGGCTGGATGGTACGTAGTCCCATTTATGCTCTGCAGGGGCCCCATTTCAGGTTCATTCCTGTGAGCTGTCTGTGGCCCTGGCTGCAACATCCTAAGTCTGTATGGGGGAAGGGAAGATCAGTGTCTCCTGGCAAGAGGTGCCTATGACTAGGCTGACCCCGTCCTTGTCAGCTGGCTGTACATGTTCACTTTGCATTCTTCATTTGGTGGTAGTTTCTCAGTTTTAGTTCATTCCTTTGTCCCTCCAGTGCCCAGCATCCCAAGCTTGTCTTTTGCAGCATGTCCCTGTCCTGTCCTCCTCTACTACCAGTCAGTCAGGAAAAGCCCAGTCTGAATACAGCAGGTGAGGCAGGCAGGAAGGTCTAGGCTTTAGAAGCTCAATGCCAGTGACTCCCATCTGCGCTAGCTTGCTGGCTTTAAACAAGTCATATAATTCTTTGGGGGCTAATTTATTTCTTTACAAATATTAGGTACCTGCTGTGCACCAGGCACTCTACTGAGAATGAATGTGATACAACCCAGCTTCCAAGGCGACCACCATCTGTGGGGAGAAAGGAAAACAGGCATCACAGGGCAGTGTGACAGGGTCAGTGTGGTGCTGGGAGCTCAGATCTGGTGCTCTGAAGGAAGCTTTTTGGGGAAGGTGCTTTCTAAATGTGTGGGATCTAACTAGGTTCCAGATATCAAACCCTGGGGGAAGGAAAGAGAAAGAATGGAGGGAAGGAAGTAGGGAGGGACATTGTGGTTATATAGGGTTGGTGTACCACTTAATGAGGAATCAGAGCCACATGTCCTTGGAGGACTCATTATGGGGAGAACCAGGCTGACTGTTGTTTTGTTTTGTTTTCCAGATCTGGTCTCACTATGTAGTTCAGGCTGGCCTCGAACACACTATGTAGCCCAGACTGTCCTCAAACTCGCCTCAATCCTTCTGCCTCAGCCTTCCAAGTGTGGGGATTGTAGGCCTGTGCCACCACACCCAGCTGAGACTAGTTGAGACCTTTTTTTGGTACCAGAGATTGAACTCACAACCTTGTGTTTGCGAGGCGGGTGTGGTGCCACTGAGCTAAATTCTGGGCCCTGAGACTTTGGTTTTAAACTGAGGACAAATGTGATCAGAGTTATGATCTGAAAACCTCATTTTGTTTAGGGTTCCCCCTAAACAAAGATTAGAGCGCAGAATCCAAGGTTTTAATTGGGGAGGAGGCTGCTGCAGTCTGGTGGAGGTGGTAGTAGCCATAGTTTTTTCACCTGGAGGGGCACTGATGAGGAGGACTCAGTATGGAGTCAGGAATTGAAAAGGGAAGCATAGGTGACAGTCACTGCGGTGGCCCCTGGTGACCACACAGCCCCGAGACTGAGGTCCCGCGATCTTGCTGTTACTTTTCACTTTCAGACCTGGGGGTGGAGCTCTGCGCCCCATCCCTTCCCACACTGTGTCCATTCAGGCCTGTGAGCTGCTGGGCCAATCCAGAGTCCAGCTCACAGTCAGCACTCCTCTCGTCTCACCTTTCTAGACTCCAGGCAGGTAGTCAGAGGAGGCTGTGGTCCTCGTCACTGTGGCAACCACGTGAGTGTCCCCAATGAGTGTCAGCATCTCTGACGGAAGCAAGAGTCCCGAGGAGCCAAGACCTGCCTGGGTGGTGACACACAGGTGGTGTCCTGATTCTCCTTAGGCCTGATTTGGCTACTACCCTGAGCCCCACAACTTCCAGAGGTACCAGATTAACCACCCCGCACCGGCTCTGAAGTCTCACACACCTACTTTGGCTTTTTAAAACAATCTCTTCCTGGCTGAGTGACAGAGCGGCTGTGGATAGCAGCAGGTTTGGGCCTCAGGCAGAACTGGTGTCCTAGCCTGACCCTTTTACCACTAGCAAGACCCTTGGTGGTATTTTCTTTGTGGAGATTATAGGCCCCACCAGTACATCCTTCACATAAGGGCCTGGCCCCGGGCACATGCTCATTTCTCTGCCTCTCCCCTGACCCTGCCCTGTAGTGGAGCATGTTCTGACACTCTCCTTGTAGTTTTGCCCTCTCTGTCCCTGGCTCCCTTTCATCCACTGCTCCATAAGCTCCTGCACAGCCCAGAGGAGGACTTGGTCCAACCAAGCTGTCCCTGGAAGGCAATGCCAAGAGGGTGGGGACCAGCACATGCCTCCAGAGGGTCGGCCCTGTGGCCACAGAGCTGGAGCAGGTGGCATCCCATTCGCATCTTCTGAATGAACATGGGGTTAAAGAAGACCCTGGTAGGAGGTGAGGGAAAAGCTGGAGCATCAGGACTGACATGTGAGGCAGCTGGCTGCTGAAAAGTGTGTGGGGTGTGTGTCAGAGAGAGAGAGAGAGAGAGAGAGAGAGCGCGAGCGACATGAATTCCTCAGGGCCCAGAAAGGATAAAAGAGGCCTTCTGGCAAGAGGTGGCTGTGGTGGGAAGGAAAGGGGCTGCTAGGTAAGGAGTCTGTGAAGGCTTGGAACTGATGGGAAGGGAGAGGCAGAGTGCTCAGCCATGAAAGGTAGAGCAGCTTCCAGGAAGGACCTGAGCTTTCTTTTCTTTTTTCATTTTTTCTTTTTTGAGGCAGGGTATTGCTATCTAGCTCAGGCTGGCCTTGTACATATTATTATTTTTTTTTTTTTTTACTTTTTTGGGGGTACCAGGGGTCAAACTCAGGACCTTGTGCTTTTGAGGAAGGCATGGCACCACTGAGCTAAATCCCTGGCCTTGAACACATTATTTTGCCTTGGCTGGCTTTGAACTCACTGCAATCCTCCTGCGTTGGCCTCTGAAGTGCTGAGATTATAGGCAGGCCTTAGGTTTCAGAAGGCACAGAGACAGACAAGTTCTGGGGCCCCCTAAGTCCTGGGCATGAACTAGGGAAGCCCACCACATCAGAAGGTAGACCTATTACTCTCATTTTATGTTTTGTTTTGGTTTCTTTTTGGTACCGGGATGGAACTCAGGACCTTGCACTTGCGAGGCAGGTGACGGAACCACTGAGCTAAATCCTGGCCCTACTCTCATTTTACAGAGAAGCAAAAGGCGGTTTAGGAATGAGAAGTGACACAGAAGTCACACAGCCACCAGCTTGCTCTTGCTGTTTCCACTGCCCCTTGCCCAACCTGTCTCTGCCCAGACTAGGCAAAGGGACTGGTTCTGCAGCTGCTATGGTGGTTGAATCTCAGGGCCTCTGGGAAATCCCTTCTTTAGCCCAAATGGAAAGCCCTAAGGTCAGAAGAGATTGTTTCAGTCAGCCTGCCATCAGCCACAGCTTCCCTCTCAAAGAGCTAGGCTCCAGGACAGCGTGGTGTCCTCTACCCAGGGGCAGGGCACCCCAGGACCTGTGACACTCGCGCAGGGCCCTTTCCCACACACAGATCTTCACCCTCTGAGCACCTGTACACTTGCCACTGGATCCACCACCAACACTTTGCTGTGCTTGCTCTATCACAACTCCATCCCTCAATCCAGCTTTTAAAAATTTTTTTCAAATTAAAGTGCAGACTTCATATTCCTCATAGATATGTCAACCTGCATATCATTAACTACAGTTGGATATTTATTTCCATTTTGCCTAGGGAAAACTGACAGTGAAAAATACAAATCTTACCTTGCATTTGTCAGAGCTGTCTTTCACTCACAGAATGTTTTGTTTTGTTTTGAGTCAGGGTCTCACTTTGTGGCTCAGGCCAGCCTTGAACTCACAGTGATCCTCCTGCCTCAGCCTCCCAAGTGTTAGGATTGTGCCACCACGCAGGGCATTCACCAGAATGTTTTTGAGGTTCATCTCTGTTATTGTGTATAATAGTTCACTCTCGATAAACTTTTTTTTTTTTTTTTGGTACCAGGGAGCGAACTCAGGACCTTATGCTTGTGAGGCAAGCAGTGGCATCACTGAATCCCCAGCCTGATAAACTGTATTTTAAAATCATTTTAGTCATAAAGTAGTTGCAGAGATAGTAGATGTCCCATATGCCCCATGCTACTTTCCTATGCCTGCCTGCCTTCACATATATATTTAGGGTCTTATCACTGAGCTACTCAGCTCGTTTTTACACTTTTTTTTTTTTTTTTTTTTTTTTTCTGTTTTTGAGACAGGGCCTTTTAATGTCAACAGATTGCCCAGGCTGGGCTGAAACTTGTGATCCTCCCTGCCTCAGCCTCCCACAGTGCTGGGATTGTAGAAATGCACCACTGTGCCTGGCCTGTGTTAACATCTGAAATTGCACACTGAGAAGCTATTCTGGGACATTGCTTTCAGCTAAAGACCAATTGGGACTTCCTGTTTTTCCAATCATGTCCTCCTCTCTCCCAGGACTTGAGCCAGGGGCTGCTGCACACATGTGCCTTGCTTGACTCCCTAGGGTTCTTGCTCCGGTCCTCAGTCTTCGCTTATTTTTCATGATTGTGGCAGTCTTAAGGTCCATTGGGCAGGGGTCATGGGGAATGTTCCCCAAGTTATGTTTGTGTGATGCTTAGACTGGGCTTTGGGCTTTTGGGAAGAATCCTCAGGCAAGGCGCCCCTTTCAGCACATCGTGTTGGGATGCTGCTAGCAGTGTCGTATTTACCCTCAGGTCTTGGTTGTTCACCACTGCAAAATGACTCTTCCCTTTCTCTGCACCCAAGCCGGAAGTGAGTCCCAAGTCTAACCCACCGTGGGAGCAGGGGCATGGGCAAGAACTAAACTCCACCCCCTGATGGGGTAGGCTGGCAAATAGTTTGAAGGAAAATCTCCCATATTTATATGTCAATTCACCTTTTTGTGTGTGTGTGTACATCTGGATCAAACTCAGGACCTTACTCTTGCCAGGCAGGCAGCGGCACCACTGAGTTTAACTCAGCCCTGTTAATTTACTTATTAGATGATTTTTTAAATTGCATTTTTGTTTTTAATCAAGGTAATACATACTTTATAAGTTAAGGTTTATAAGAAAAAGAATAGCTCATCTTACAGTTATTTCTTCTGGTACTGACTGCTCTTACTTGTGTTTCTTACCCCCGCACTTTTTTTTTCTTCTTTTGAGACAGGGTCTCAATGTGTAGTTTAGGCTGGCCTTGAACTTGCAGCAGTCCTCCTGCCTCAGCTTCCGAGTGCTGGTATTACAGACATGTACCACCATGCCTGGCCCCCATTCCCTTTTCTGTTTGGTTGGAGGATATGAAATTGCCAATAGTCAAACATTTTTAACCTGCAAAAATAGCAATTTCATATGATTCAGCCTAATATCATAATAGTTCAACTTCCTCTGACTTATCCAGCAGATTGTTGTGTGACACTGAGTTGCCTCATTTTGTTTGGTTTTGAGTTGTGACTTTGTATCTGCCCCTCATGTAATCCAGCTTGGATCAGCTTCCTCTTTCCCAGATAAGGCATCTTGGGGCCTGGGTAAGAAAGGGTAGTCCAGGCTATAAGGTCGGCCTTTGCTGTGATCATGGCTGTCCCCAGGCACATTGCCTTCCAGGGTCCTTGAACAACAGTCCAGCCACAGGGCAAGTGTTTCAAATTCCCTGAAGGGGATCATTCAGTCTTCCACAGGAGCTTCCGTGGTGACAGAATGGCAGGTATTTGTCCCTGAGACCATCAATGCCATTACCTGCTGACTCTCCTTAGCGGTCCAGCCTTAGTAAAGGGGTCTGGAGGCCTAGACCCCAGGCTCAGTTCAGCACCTCATTTGCACCAAGACCCTGGCTGAGGTGATCCTTCCTGAAACCTGAAGGGCAAATAGCTATTGACTAGATAAAAGGGGAGAGAATATTCCAGGGAGAGGAAACAGCAACCATCCTACAGTGGAGTGAGATGGCTCAAGGAGAGGGTGGTGCATATATGTGGGCAGGGACCAAGTACAAGGCCTCAAGGAGCTAGGGAAGCCTTTGAGGGAATCATGATCAGATTTGTGTTTTTGCAAAACTCCGTCTGGCTGCCACTGAGCATGGCAGAAGAGCAGGTTTGAGAACAGAGAGCCCAACAGGAGGCTTCACCGATACTTAGATGACAGTGGCTTTGAACAGGGCAGTGGCTGTGGAGATAGAAAAGGTGAGTTTGGAAGTATAGGAGGTACAGTTGATGGGCCTTGGTGGCTTAGTGTATGGGAAAAGTGTCAGGTGAATCTGTAGTTTGGGCTCCTACATAGAAGGTGGAAGCAAGGTACCTGGCAGGAGAAGCCAGTTTGAACAGGGTGAACAGTCCTTACCTGGCTGTGTAGAAATCCCTGCTGACACTGAGCAGTAGGTGCACAGGCCATTGGTTGCACTGCACCACTCTAGAGGTGTAGGCTGGGTAGAAGAGGTGGAATATGGGTAACTACTGAGGGCCAGCAAGATCTAAGTACAGGTCCTGGGGAAGGGGTGTCCCCGGGGCAGGGCCTTGCTTCTTGGTCTTGGATAGGCTGGGACTTTGATGGGAGGTGCTAGATCGGGGCTCCCCTGTAGGGTCCTGCTCCAGGGAGGTGCCCCACAGCATCCTCACACAGTCTCTCTCCCCACCCCCAGATCCTGCTCATCTCTGATTACTTCTATGCCTTCCTGCGGCGAGAGTACTACCTCACACACGGTCTCTACTTGACTGCCAGAGACGGTACAGAGGCCATGCTTGTGCTCAAGTAGGCCTGGCTTGGCACAGGACTGCTCCGATCTCAAGTGGGCAAGGACCGGAAACTGGACATGGCCCCCATCAAGAGTTGCCAGAAGGCAAGTCCTTGAGAAGAGATTTGAGTACACAGTCACAAATCTCCTGCACCAGAGGGGACCCATGGCTGACAGCAAGGCCTGTGGGGTAACAGCTGGGGACACACCACCACCTGGACTCTCCTCTGTGGCTCTGTACACCAAGTAACCCTTTCCTAGGCAGCAGGTGAGCAAGGCTTGACAGGTTGTGGTTACTAAATAAATGTTTTTGTTATGAAACAGCTACTCTGGGACCACATCCACATAGCATGCCTGGAGGAAGTGGGCTTGGCCTGTAGTATGGCCAGGGTACACACAGATGTGTCAGTTTCTACAGGGAGCTGGAAATCACTAGCACAGGCTTGTGCTGGTGGGCTGAGACTAGTGTATGAGGACAGTCTCCCAGCTGCTGTCCCTACGTCCAAACAAACAGCTGGAGGCAAAGGGCCAGGCAGGCCTACGCAATCTTTATTCTGCAGAGGGACAATGACCACAGATCCGTATACCATGTGGTGATGGTGGATATGAGGGGAGCCAAGGGCCAGTCTTTCAGGGGTAGGCAGGTCCAGGCAGGGGGCAGAGCCTCAGGTGGGTGAGGGGCAGGTGGGCAGACAGGCAAGGGCCTAAAAAGACAAACCACAGCGGGGGTGCCGGGGGCTGCTCCCCACCCTCCCCCAACCCAGCCAGCACCCAGTCGGGTCACCCTAACATAACTGGTCCAGGACACCCCCAGGGGCAGAGCAGGCTGGTTGGTGCCAGCTAGCTAGAGGCCACATCCCTGCCCTGCCCAGCCCACCAGGGGCGAGACAGCTCAGTTCAGGAGGCAGGGGCTCCTTGGGCAAAGCCCATCCCAGCCCCCCACTCCCAGGCCAACCCCCCTACTGCTGGCTCAGAAGCCGAAGGTCTCCTGGGAGGCGTAGACCATGTACAGGAAGCCGTCCTCATCTTTCTCCTGCTCATAGATGTCTGCGATGGGCGTGGACACGCTCACCATGCTGTGCTGGTTCACCAGCAGGAAGAAGGCCTGCATGGGGTTCAGCTGCAGGCGGCGCCTGAGGGGGTAGGAGGGTACGCTGAGGGGCCTAACCCTGACGACCCCTGCTTCCTACTCCAACTCCTAGCGGCTCTCACTCTGAGCCGACACTGACTCCATCCTCTACTCTGACCTTTCCCAGCCTCCAAAAAACGGGTCCGGCGCCAATTCCCATGCCCTTGACCACATCCACCCCTTCTCAGCCGGAGACCCGGCGCCTTGCCCCACCCAGTCCTGCTGCCTACACACCGAATGATCTTGACCAACTCGCTCATGTTGACATGGTCGGGGACCAGGAACTTGGTCTTGTCCAGCACGGGGAGCTGCTTCTCACCCTTGTAGCGTTCTATGATCACCTGGGAGTGGGGCGGGTGGGAGACCGTGAGCCCCGGGCGCGGCCG
>NW_022900934.1:24237614-24253259 GCF_012274545.1 Fukomys damarensis
CTCAAGGGCTGCTGGCTAGCGCTGAAGCCGGCGGCGGCGGCGGCGGCGGCGGGAGGTAACTCGCCCGGGTGACGTCAGGTCACAACATTCCTTAAAGGGGAGGCCTGCGCACCGTTCCCATTGGGCCGACGCAAAACCCGCCCGCCTGGGCACGTGACGTCATGGCGCAGAGTCTGGATTCCCGGCGTGGGACGCGACGGGGTGGGGCTTCGGGGGTCTGTCACAGTCTCGTGACGTCACTGCCTACCCTCCCCTCCCCAGATCCGGGTGGCGGTGAACCTCTGGGCGGAACGGGCTGGCCAAGCAGCCGCCTCCCTCCCCAGCACAGTCCTTGGACGGCTCGCTCACAGCCTGTAGATTCCCTTCGTCGGCCTAGGTTCCGCGGGGCCCAGGCGTCAGCTGCAGGCCTGGGCAAGAAAGGAACCCCGGACACTGAAAAAATTCTAGAGACAAATCCAGGTCGCTGAAGGTGAGGTAAGAAAGTGGGTTAGACACAGCAGAAGAGAAAATCACTGAATCGGAGGATAATTCAGAAGCAGTTAAGCAGACCCTTGGGTGGTGGGCAGTGTACAAGCGACAGAACAGTACGGTTGAGAAATCGGCCAGGGTTCAGGAGAGGAAGTGGAGGGCAGTTCCCAGAGGACGCTCAAAGCTGATCAAAGACCAGGATCCTCGCATAAGATCCAGGGCAGGGCAGGATAAAATCAACATTCACACATTTTGTAATGCATTTGGAGAACTCCAGAGACAAGAGATTTTAAAGCTACCAAAAAAAGAGCCGGGCTTGGTGGCACACACCTGTAATCTCAACACTTGGGAGACTGAGGCAGGAGGCTAGCTGCAAGTTCAAGGCCAGTCTGTGCTACATAGTGAGACCCTGCCTCAAAAACCCTACCCGAAAGGATGACATAATCAAAAAATTTACATTAACCGACTTCTGAGCAGCAAATACTGAAGCCAGAATAAAATGTAATGGTACCTTCAACCCACGGAAAAATACTGCCACCCAACTGTTAATTATTTTAAGAGGCAGTGGGGAAAGAAAAAAGATAAAACATTACAAAAGACCTTTGCTAAAACAGTTTTCATTATTATCTATTTATTTTGCATTTTTGGAGACTCAATCTCACGATGTAGTTCATGCTGCCCTCAAACTCGCAGCAATCCTCCCTTCTCAGCCTCCAGAGTGCTGGGATCACAGCTGTACGCTGCCATGTCCAGCTCTGAAACGGTTGTTTTTTTTTTAAACAGTTTTTAAAATATGTATTTAAGTAACCAGTAACCCAAAAGAAATTAAATGGAAAATGGTGAGTAGATAAAGTAATGAACATGTAAATAAAGATTCAATATGGGACATGAATAGTGATTATTTGTGGAATACAAAACAACATGTATGGGATGGAATACTGGTGAGACTGGAGAGGGCAGTAGAGTTAAAATGGTCTAGGGAGCTTGAATTGTGTGAGAGCAGGATAGTGACCACTGGTCACTGGCTTAGTGAAGTATTTCAGACTTAAGAGAGGTCAAAAAAATGGAAAGTAACTGCCCACTGCTAACTGCAGAAGTACTAAAAATATAGTAGGCAGAGAAGGAGAAAAAGAAAAAGGGTAGTAAATAAGTAGTATAACACCAGAAGTAGAAAATGTGTGTTACCTTCATCTGTTAAAACCGAGATTGCCAGGCATGGTGGCGCACACCTGTGATCCCAGCCCTCAAGAGGATGAGGCAGGAGAATCACCAGGAATTCAAGGCCAGCCTGGGCTGCACGCATAGTGAGATGCTGTCTCAAAGAAACAACAAAAAAAGGAAAAACAAATTAACAGATTAGTGGTGTTTACAACAGGACATCCAAACCGGACATGATAGCGCAGGACTGTCATCCTGGCTATTTGGGAGGCTGAGGCAAGAGGGTCTCAAATTTGAGTGCAGCCTGGGCAATTCAGCAACAACCTGTCTTGAAATGAAAGCTTAGTGACGGAGCTCTTGTCCAGCATGCATGAAGCCCAGGTTTTAATCCCCAGCCCTGACTGGGAGGTGGGAATGAGGGAAGAAGAGGGCCTCCAAAACCTGTGGGCACCAAAAGGAAAAAGATGGGAAAAATGTATACAGAGAGTAAACAAAAAATGTAATTGTAGAAAAATCCAACATAATAGGTTTTGTTATCAGAGACTGAAAGAATCGCTACAAAATGATGAAAAGAATAACTGTCTAAAAAAAAGCAACAGGCCAGGCATGGTGGCGCACGCCTGTAATCCCAGCACTCAGGAAGCTGAGGCAGGAGGATCACTATGAGTTCGAGACCAGCCTGGGCTACACAGTGAGTTCCAGGTCAGTCTCAACTACATAGTGAGATCCTGTCTCAAAAATAAATAAATAAATAAAAAACAAGAACAAAAGAATACCTATGAAAAGAACAATTCTAGACCTATATGTTCCAGGTTTCTTTCTTTTTTTTTGTAAAGAGGCTGAAAAATGCCAGGCGTAGTACATGCCTGTAATCCCAGCACCCAGGAGGCAGGAGGATTGCTAGGGTTTGAGGCCAGCCTAAAATATATAGTGAGTTCAGGACCAGCCTGGACTACATAGTGAAAACCTGTCTTTAAAAAAAGGGTTAGGCCAGGGATTTGGCTCAGTGGTTCCGGTGCCTGCCTCGCAAGTACAAGGACCTGAGTTTGATCCCCGGTACTGGGGAAAAAAGAAAAAGAGCCGAGGTCCGAGGATTTAGCTCAGTGGTTCTGCCACCTGCTTCTTAAGCACAAGGACCTGAGTTCAATCCCCAGCAAAAAAAAAAAAAAAAAAGAAAAAGAAAGGTTGAAAACATGTACAACAAAATAATAGTACAATAAAAAATTGCCCAAGTCCATCACACTGAGAGATTTAACACCTCTTTCAATAATTTATAGACTAAGTAGCCCCCCCAAAATGATATAGATTTTAATAGAATTAATCCTGAACATTAGACCTCTATAGAACCCTGAACCCAACACAATAATTTCAAACATGAGGAATATTTACAAAAAGTGATCCAACTACTATGCCCCAGGACAAATCTCAAAAGAAACACAGGCCACAGCCATTTCCATGTTTAAAATTTAAACCTTTTTCTAAACAACTCAAGATAGAGCCGGGGATTTAGCTCAGTGGTTCTACTGCTCGAGGTCCCGAGTTTGATCCCTTATAACAAATAAATAAATAAATCAAGATACAAATCCTATAGAAATGAAAAATATTTAGAACAAAACTTGGAGGGGGACAATCAAAGCAGTGTTTAAAAGGACATCTGTAGCCTTGATATATAAGAAGATAACATGAGCATAGTATCAAATTTAAAGAGTAAATGTGTAAACCCAAAGAAAATGGAAGATAATAGCATTAGTATCACAAAATACAACTGGGAATTAGTACAATAAACAGTGTGTAAGGGCCAGGGATTTAGCTCAGTGGTGCTGCTGCCTGCCTTGCAAGCACAAGGTCCTGAGTTCAATTCCTGGTACAAAAAATAAATAAAAACTATGTAAAAGGGACATAACCACAGGTGCAGCATGAATAATCAAAATAAGTGTTTTAAGCTTTACGCCAATACATTTTAAATGTAGATGAAATGGATAATTTTCTAGCAAAGGCTAATTTGCCAAAACTATTTAAAAGTAGACAAACCCACCCACGACCTGTAGCCAGGCATGATGGTACACCCTTGTGGTTCAGGTACTTTGAAAGACTGAGGCAGGAGGACTGAAAGTTCAAGGCCAGCCTGGGCAATTTAACAAGACCCTTTTTCAAAGTAAAAAATAGAAAGGCCTGAGGAGGTAACTCAGTGCAAAGATCTTGGGTTGAAGCCCCTCAAAAAAAAAAGAAAAAGAAAGGAAAGAAAAATCCTAGGGCTTGATGCATGCAAGGCAAGTGCTCTCCCCTGAGCTCCACCCCAGCTCCTATATAATTTTTTGGGTGGGAGGATTTGAAACAGTCTCTTGCTCATTCATCCAGGTTGGCCGCAGATCTGCAGTCCTCCTGCCTCAGCCTCCCTCATAGCTGGGATTACAGGCACCACCACACCCAGCCCCATATAATTTTTAAAGCATTTTAGCTTTAAAATATTCAGCATACAGAACACTTAAAAAAATTGTGCAAGCTCATGGTACTCTGATATACCTTGCCAGTCACATTCTATAGCATTTTGCCCCATTTGCTTTATTAAGTTTCTGTCTACCTTTTTGCTGCATTTCAGAATAAGTTGCAGACATCAGTTTGCTTTCTCCCTTGACTTTTCATATGTATGTTGATATTTTTGGTTCTTTTATTCCTTTACACATGATGAAATGCATGTCTGTGAAGCCTACTGTACAGGAGTTGGACAAATACACCCGTGTAATCCAAGCCCTGTCACAGGACAGTGGCTCTTCTGCCCTCCTCCAGGACACCTCCACCTCAGCCACAGAGCAGTGCCCCTGTTGAGTCCTCCCTGCAGTCTGTTCTGGCCTCGCGTATCCTACAGATGGAATCACCCACTATGGATTGTTTTGTGTCTGTTTTTTTTTAATGAAGTTTGTTAGTACATTTTAGGTATACATTATGATCACATTCATCACTGGGAATTTGTACCTGTACGTGATGTATCTTGGTTCTTGTTTTTCCCTGTTCCCCGTCCTTCCCTTCCACTCCTCCACCCTTCCCTGTTTACGAAAGCTTTGTTTCCTTTTTCCTTCTTTCCCTTCTCTCCTTTCTCCCACCCCCTCCGTACTCCTTCCCCTTTGGACCTTTTCTTTCTATGTCACATTATTTATTATACATTTTGGTCCTCATTTACACTTTCAGTTTCTCATTAAAGAGAAACTATTCAGTATTTACACATGTGTCTTATTTATTTCACTGAAGAGTGTGGTCTCAGTGTGCATCCATTTAGCTATAAATGTCTCAAGCTTATCCTTCTTTATGGCTGAAAAGTACTCTTTATTTTTAAAAAACCCACATCTTGGGCCAGAGATTTAGCTCAATGGTTCCGCCACCTGCTTCGCAAGTGCAAAGACCCAAGTTCGATCCCTGGTACCAAAAAACTAACTCTTGCTTTTAAAACCCACATTTTCTTCATCAGTCACCAGCTGATGGGCATTTGGGCTGTTTCCAAGATGTACCTATTACAAACTGCTGCTGTAAACATGGGTGCACATAATATTGCTGTGGTATGATGCTTTTTTTTTTTTTTTTTTTTGGTATCAGGGATGGAACTCAGGACCTTGTACTTGCAAAGTAGGCAAAGTACCACTGAGCTAAATCCCCCGGCCCCAGTGCTTTTAATTCTTTTGGGAAGATACCCAGCAGGGCCTAGCTAGGTCAAATGGGACTTCTAATCCTAGTTGTTTGAGGAATCTCCACACTGATTTCCACAGTGGTTGCACCAGTCTGCACTCCCACCAATAGTAGAGAGGGGTTTCTTTTCCCCCACAGCCCTGCCAGCATTTGTTATTGGTTGATTTCTTGATAGCAGCCATTCTTTCTGGGGTGAGGTGGAATCTCAGTGTTGTTTTCATCTGCATCTCGCAAATGACCAGTGATGTTGAACATTTTATCTTGTATTTGCTGTTTCTACTTCTTTGAGAAACATCTGTTCATTTCAGATGCGCATTTTTGGACCGGTCGTTAAATTTGGGGTGGGTCTGATTTGGGGAGGTCTGATTTTTTTTTAAGTTCTCTATTCTAGATAGTAGACCTTTGTCTGAGGAACAACTGATAAAAATTTTCCCCCAACTTTGTGGGTTGTCTCTTAACTCTATTGGTGGTTTCTTATGCTGTGCAGAAGCTTTTTAATGAGGTCCCAGCTCTTGATCCTTTTTGTTAGTTCATGCGCAACTGAGGTTTGGTTCATAAAGTCTTTTCCTATGCCAATATCTTCAAGAGTTCTACGTAGCCTATCTTATAGTAGGTTTAGTGTTTCTGTTTCATTTATTTATTTAGGTACCGGGGATCGAACTCTGGACCTTGCGCTTGCGCAGCAGGCAGCGGAACTGCTGTAAATCCCTGGCCCTAGTGTATCTGTCTTAATATTTAGATCTTTGATCCATTTTGATTTTAGTTTGGTACATTGTGAGGGATATAGGTCTAGGCTTAATCTTCGGTGAGTTGAAACTCAGTTTTTCCCGCACTCTTTATTAAAGAGGCTGTCTTTCCTCCAGTGAGAATGTTTGGCTTCTTTATCAAAGATGAGGTGGCTGAATGTGTCTGGAGCTGTTTCTGTGTCTGATTTCTGTAACTCAACATAAAGCTGTTGAGGTTCCCTTCTTCTGAGGTGCAGATGTCAGCGAAGCACCAGCTGGGTTCAGGGTAAGGGATGCACTAGCTTGTGTACCCCTCTACCCCTGGATAGCAAGACTGATTCTGGTTTCTGGGGGTTGTGAATGAGGATTGAGGGTCCCTGTCACAGTCTTTGTGTGGGTGTGTTCATTATTTTGCTTGGACAAATGCATAGGAACAGAATTGCTGATTTGTGGAGCAAGCATATTTTTTACTTACGTAAGAAATTATCAGTCCTTTTTCCAGAATGCGCTCCCATTTTAACTTCTGTGGGAAGTTTATGGGATTCCAGTTGCTTTGCCTCCTTGTCAGCATTTAGTGTTGTCATTCGTTTTACTTTAGGCACTCTAATTTGTGGATAGTAGTATCTTTTACATTTAGTATGCTGTATTTTTTTAAATGTTTTTTTCTTCTGCTAAAATACAAGTCCTTAGCTAAGGTCAGGGACTTTGGGTTGTCTTACTCTGTGGTCCAGGCTAGCTCTGAACTTGCTAGGTAGGCCAGGCTGGCTTCGGACTTGGGATTCTCCTGCCTCAGCCTCTTGGGTGCTGGAATTACAGATGTGCACCATCATGCCTAGTCAGGTGGGATTATTTGTTCATTTGTGGTGCTGGGTATTGAAACCAAGCACTGTAGGGCTGGGGATGTAGCTCAGCGGCACCATGCCTGCCTGAAACCAAGCACTGTAGCACATCTGAGCCACATTTCCAAGTCCCAGGGGTGTTTTATGCTTGTTCCTGCTATAGCCCAGCTCCTAGACGGTGTGGCACTTGGTAGGTACTCAGTAAAGAGCCCTTCGAGTGAGCTTTCCTCTGGGCGCCCACACTGTCATCTCTCCATGCCACTGGCCTCAGAGGATGTCTCCCTCTCCAGGGAGACCAGGGCAGGGACGGAGTGTGCCATGCTCGGCTACCAGGTTCTCAGACAGAGTCAGAAGCTGGGAGTCAGTTTCAGCCCAGAGAAGGGTCGCACCATGGTCAGCTACGCCCGCCACTCCTGTCCCCTTGTTCCTGCTGTGCTGCATCTCCTGACTTGGCCACATGAGCCTGAGAAGAGGCAGACCTCTGGCTCTGGCTGGCCTGTCGCAGCAGGGTGGAACAATGCTGGCCATTTAATTACTGTGTGATCTTGGGCAAGTCTTATGGCCTCTCTGCTTCTGTTTGATCCTTCTTCACATAATGGCAGGCAGGCCAGAGACAGACCTAGCTCCAAAGTAGTTTTACCATCTCCTGAATAAGTAGAGCAATATCTTTCCTCCTGGAGCCTCAGTTTCTTCACTTGCAAAATGGAACCATTACCAGAATCTACCTCTGACGTTGATGACCACTGTGGAGTCAAGGAAATAGGGCCTAGAGTCAGCAGGAACAAACTTGGCAGCTCCTCACCTCAGTGCCTGAGCTGATGGACTTGTATGTAGAATGAGGCTTGTATTGGGAGGACCCAGGAGAGACAGGTGTGAGTCAAGGTCATTGTCTGAGTCACTTAGTTCCTGTTTACAAACTCCCGGTAGAATTTCCTAGAGACTGAGGGACTGAGGCCTATCCAGGGGTCGCTAAGCCTCCAGCTCAGACTGCCTCACCCTCACCTCAGACTCGCTGGCTTTCCTGGTGGAGCCCTGGCTCCTGGCCCCACTGCCCACTGGGTCTAGACCTGGCCTTTCCCTTCCCCTGGACTTGAGCCCTGTTCCCTCTTCTCCGGCCCCAACCCTTGGGTTGCCACTCCCCACCCTCCTGTGTCCCCTAGAATCAGGTACCTGGAAGAGCCTGCCTGACCTTGACCTGTTCAGCGTGCGCTCCCCTCCTCAGCCTCTCCTAGGGCCTGGCCCTGTCCCCCAGTGCTGCCAGCTGACTCCAGCCTTTCCCTCCAGGCCTGCGTTTTGTTTTGTTTTGTTTTGTTTTTTGTCCTGGTACGTGATTGAACTTGACTCCAGCCTTTCCCTCCAGGCCTGCGTTTTGTTTTGTTTTTTGTCCTGGTACTGGTGATTGAACCGAGCGGTGCTCTACCCCTGAGCTACATCCCCAGTCCTTTTGAGTTGGTCTCCAGAGTTGCCCAGACTGCTCTTGAACTCTACCCATCTTCCTGATTACAGGTGCACACGCGTCCAGTTTATGCCTCTTGAACAAACTTCACCTCAGAGGGTGAGGCTCCTCGAGGGAGTCTTGTGCCTTCTGCCGATCCCACCTGCCCTATCACCCCAGTCACCCCAGCCAACCCACTCTCGGCTGGACTGCAACTCCCCGTCCCTGTTGCCCCCAAGTCACTCTTGGATCCTCTTTCTGTCCCAAGACCTCTCTAGCCCTTGTAAACCCTCTCACGCCCTCCACTGTCGCCCCTCTAGGGTGGAGCAGAGCAGCAGCTGCAGGGACCCCCTCACCTCTTCCTTGGCCCACACCCACCAGGCACTCATCTGGCAGAGGCACAAGCCCCCAGCCGCTCTCCACTCGCTTCCACGCCCAGCTTAGGTCCCACAGGCATCGTCAGAACCTTTCCCAAAAGCCCTGAACCTGCTTCTGCCAAGTCAACCTGGAAAAACCTCAGGCCGGGTTTGACAGCCACAGCCCTGGCTGAAGATGAAGATGCTGGGCAAGGTGAGCTCCCTGCAAGTCTGGGCCCGTCTCCTCCTGCTCCCTCCTCTCCTCCGTCTCCAGCTGCTCTTATGGGGAGGGGAGGCCCTGCCCGGCCCTCACGCTGCTCTCTGTGTTCAGTAATCACTGTCCCTGTCCCCAGGCCAGCCCTTCACAAGGCCCTGGGCGCGTGCCTTTCTCACGCGCTTTGCGCTTTGCTCTGAGAGGCCGCTGTGGCTCCTGCCAGCAGGCGCGCTCGCTCCCCCTCGCTGATGTCTGCAGCTGTCTCTCCTATCTAGACACTGATCCCAGCCCAGGTCACCGTCCCTCCCCGCTGTGTCCCGTCCAGATCGCCAAGTCAGCGGCCACCCCGTCCTTATTGTACTTGCTTAACCCAGCCGCGCACTCAGCTTCGGGACTTAGTTTCTCACCTTCCCCACAGTCAGGAGCAGCAAGGTGATTAAATTTCAGTCAATAACACTCATCGGAAAGTGCGCTGAAAGGGGATAAGGGGACGTGTTTCTTGGCCCCCAGCCTCCTCAGCCGCCTGGGATTTGAATGTGACACTGCTGCTGCGGCAGCTCTTCTCAGTCAGGACTGGGCCACCGCCTGAGGGGTGGAACTGAAAGTGGAGAGAACCCTGGGTCCTGGGTCTGCTCATCAGATATTTTGCATTTTCTGCAGCTGAGCCACACCCTCGTTGAAACAGCTCTGTGCCCCAGCTCGCCAGGCTGAAGCCAAGAGGTGAAATGCGCCCAGAGACGCCTTCAGCTTTTCTCCTCCGCTGCTCCTTTCTTTCACTCTGGTTCGAGGTACCTTGGCTTCAATACCAACCACAGGCTGTAGCATGGCCTGGCAGAATGGTGTGCTCAGCAATCTCATCAGACACTGTGCTCTCCACTGGGCTCGAAGGATGCAGACCCGTCAACTTCTGAAGATCCCCAGGCAGCAGTGGTTGCCAACAAGCACTTAGGAGTCTCCCTGAGGCCTCCTTCCCTCGTCCCGCCCCCAACACCAGCGAGTCCTGACGTTCCCTCTCCTGGTGCCCTGCCATCATTCTCGCTGGCCCCGTGTCCCCACAGAGCCGATGATGCCGGTACACGCTCGGCTCGGGTGGTGGAGCTCCGAAGGGCTCTGCTCCTGCAGCGGCCCCTGGAGTTCCGAGGGGTCAGGGTCAGTTACTTCCTCAGGAAGTGGCTGGGAGCCACTGGCTAATCACATTCTAAACTACTGTTAGGTGTTTGCAAATTTATAAAGTTTATTTTTACCCAAATACTTCTAGCATCAAAAAACAAAGCTACACAGCAAGACCCTGTCTCAAAAAACACCCCCCCTTAAAAAAAAACACAAAAAAATGAATGAACAGGGTTTACTGTCAGGGATGATGATGAACTGGTGAACTGGTCTGGGGTGAAACCCAAGCACGGTTGTTTTTTTGAGTTGGCTGCTTCATGTCCTCTAGAATATACTCGTCATTATGTCCTTTGTCTACTGTAGCTTGGCACATGGTAGGCATTCACTAAATATCTGTTGGATGAATAACCTAATAAAGCACTGTTTTGAAAATTCTAGTAAAGAACAAGGGCGGGGCACAGTGACATGTGCCTGATTCCCAGCTATTCGTGAGGCTGAGGCAGGAAGATTGCAAGTTTGAAGCCAGCCTGAGTAATTTAGCAAGGTGTTGTTTCAAAAAAACAACTGAGGCCGGGACTTAGCTCAGTGGTGCTGCCACCTGCCTAGCAAGTACAAGATCCCGAGTTCCATCCCCAGTACAAAACAAACAAAAAACCCCAAGCTGGTGATACAGCTCAACACTTCCTGGGTTCAGTCTCCAGCAACATAAAAAAGAACAAGGTGAAGGCATTCTGCTTTGTTTTATACAGGAAAAATCTCAAGAACATTAGATACAAATTCTCTATTTTACCTTGCCTTTGAGGCAAAATCACACGTTTCTTGTGAACGAGAATGTTAAAGTGGACTTCGCTTCACCTTCGTTCCTTCCAGCACACCCAACCTGGTACCTTGGCCATATCCAAGCAGACCAAGGTGGGGCTGCAGTCAGTGGCCTCGCATTCCTGCCTGGATGTGCATTAAGAGCCGGAAGACAGAACTTGCACAGGCTGCTGGGGCACTGAGAGGCCACCTCCAGTGAGGTTTCTTGGGCTTCACCTTGAGTCACCAAATCCAGAGGGAGTGGATGGAGGGGACTCTGGAGGCAGTGGAGAGAGTGCCTTGGCCAGAGTGAGGGCAGGGCAGGGCAGGTGGGAGCCTGAGGGAAAGCACGGAGGGGTAGGTCTGAGAACTCCTGGGCCGGTTCAGTGTCAGAACTGAACCCTTCTCTCCCCGTCATCTACTTCTTAAAAAGGAGCAGGTGGTGACGGCACAAGGTGGGCAAGGCCAAGATCAGACACTTGCTGCTATGGCCTGCAGAAGGCGAGCAGTGGGCAGCGGGCCTGGGTGGGGAGGGAGCAGCAGGTCTCCAAAATGCAGCACAGCAGTGTCGCTCCTAGTCGGGGCAGTGGTGCACTCTGGGATGCTGAGGGATGAGGGCCACAAGATCAAACCCAGCTTCAGTGATTTAGTGAGGCCGTCTCAAAAGTGTGTTGGGGATGTAGCTCATCAGCAAGGCCGTGGGTTCAATCCCCAGCACAATGAAAAAGGTGCTGCCTGTCCAGGCCTGGTCATTCTACCTGGACAGGGGTGGAACAGGCCTAGACAGTGGGAGCCCAAAATAAAGTTGCCTTTGACCTAACTGGGCTTGATCATCAAACAGCAGGACTACTGGGTGAGCACATTTTGTCCTGCATTTTACCTGGACAGGGGTGGAACAGGCCTAGACAGTGGGAGCCCAAAATAAAGTTGCCTTTGACCTAATTGGGCTTGATCACCAAACAGCAGGACTACTGGGTGAGCACATTTTGTCCTGCGTTATTTTCCTCAACCGAGTGTATGACTGACCAGCACTGGGGAGTTCCCACTACACAGCCCCCATCTCTCCACTGTGTAACGAAGAACAAGACACAAAAAAATCAGAAACCAGTGCATGTGGGAGAAACGCCAGGGCACTGCTGGAGTGCAGGCAGGTGACCTGATCCTCTGGGGAGAGGACCTGCGCACAAGGCTGCAGCAAGGGACAATCACACCCACAGCACATCTGCCGCTGGGCCTGCGGACGGCAAGGCTGGTGGCGGGCCCGGGCTGAGGAGCCGTTTGAAGCCAGTCAGGGTGAGGTGGTGTGCAAAGGGCAGGGCTTTGGGGCCGCAGACCTACTTTCCAGGCTGTGGGCCTTGCGTCTCTAGACCCCAAGTGCCCCGAGGGGAATAAGTGACACTCACTGCATCTGACACAGCAGGCCCACTCTGGGTACCCAACAGGAACCTCTCTTCCTTCCCAGGAAGTGGGTAGTAGTGGAAAAAAGCTCACAAAGCACTGGCATGAGGCAGGTGTGGCAATGGTAAAAGGAGTGGCTGTGGAGGAGAAGCCGGAGGAGCTGGAGCAGCAGTCACACACCCGGCTACCTTCAGGAAGCCCCGAGGAGGGGCAGGCCTAGAGGCCAAGAATGGATTTCTGCCGGGAGGCTGGGCCTGGTTTCCAGACCAAGTGGTGACGCGGGAAGAGAGGCCTTTCCAAGCTAGTGTTGAGAGACAGACCAGCAGGGTAAGCATTCTGGTTATTTTTAGTTAAAAGAAAAACAGCCTTTTCCGAGGGCAACAAAGTGAACCGTAGGGCAGAAGGAAGCTGGGTGTGGGCTTCTCAGCAGCTCTTGCTCCACAACCTGGCAGCAAGGAAGGCGCCCTGCCAGGAAGCCTCGGGTGCCTGGCGCAGCAAAGGGATCCTCAGTGGGGAGGGCGGGGCTGCCAGGACACTCTGGCCCTGGCGTGGTTTGCAGGGCTCTAAGGTGATCGCTCAGCCAGCGGGTTGACATGATTAACGCTATCATTCTTGGGGGCATTAAATTAAATAACAAAGGGAGCCAAGTGGGAGGCTTATTCAGTTGGATTCTGAATCACAATCAGGAAATAATCTTTATCTGCAAAAGAGAGAAATGGAAATACAAGTCACTAAATGTAAAATGGGAGAAAAATGTAACAACTTCTTCAGTCACTTAGCTATAAAATGGGAAGAGAGATTTAATAAAAGCCATCAATGCTCAGGCTACTTCCCACCCGAGAAACAGAAGATAAACTTTTGGGTTTCCTGCACCGCACTCTGTGCAGGAGGCAGCACTCACAGTGCTCGTTCTTCGTCTGTTTGACAGCACCACTGCTGATTAGCCCACCAGATCACAAAACTACCATGGCACATGGCTCTGCTAAGAGGACTGTTGATCTGGACTTTGTTGTCAGCCTTTCTACCGTCTACAAAACAGGCGATCTTTTTCTTCATTCCACTGGTGCAGACAATTTGAAGGGTTATAGGAAGTTCTATGCTTCCTGGAAGCATTTCCCACGGCACAGATTTCATGAATTAGACCCTCCACGCAGATGCTGCCTTATTTACCAAGGGGCAAAGTGTTCTATGTCAAGACAATTCACTACTACTACTTTTTTAGATAGGACCTCACTATGTAGCACGGGCTGGCCTCAAAGTGGCAGCAGTCCTCCTGCCTTAGCCTCCTAAGTGCTGGAATTACATGCGTGCACAACCATGCTTGGTGATTTGCTTCTTAAAGATTCTGCCACAAGCATGCCTTGTAGATTTGGTGTCAGAGGTAGAAACCAGGGCCTTGTACGTGCTAGGAAAGCACCCTACCCCTGAACTACACCACCAGCCTCAAGTTCACTTACTGACTTCAGATTTGGGCACCCCAGGCAGCATGTAATCAAAGCCTTACTGAGTTTCACGAGTTGCCACTGGAGATGTGGTTAGGGCACAGAGGCTGAAACACTGCAGACATCGGGGCTCACACCGTGGACACTTCTGATCCTGATGACAAACATGGACACTGCCACCTGTTCCTGCTGCCTCTATTCCTCCTGACAGTGCTTAGCTTTCTCATGGCAGATGTCTGTCTCAGGTACTTGAACTTCAGCTCTGCAAAATCTTCATTTATTCTTAAGGGTTCTGGGACAGCAAGAATCTGCTTTTGGGAACCTTCCATTGCTGCTCTCTTCTAATTCCTCCCATGACATCAGCATCAGGAAGGGAGGATTCTCATCTCTTTCCCAGATAGGGACACTCAGGTTCAACCTCACTGGATTTGGGTTAATGTCAGTGTCTGTCACAAGCTCAGTTATTTGCTTCCAGAGCCTTCTGGGCAAGAAAATTGCAGAGGAGGGCCAGGGACTTAGCTCAATGGTGCCTGCCTGTCTCGCAAGCCCAAGGTCCTGAGTTTGATCCCCAGTACCAAACAAACAAACAAAAAAACCCCCTGAGAACAAGAAAATTTCTGAGGCACCAGCGACCCAGCCCAAGAAGCTGGAATGTCCACTGTGAAATCACAGAAGTCCCAGTCCTCAGAATTGGCCAGACTACCCCTCAGTTTATAGAAAAGGAAACTAGAAACACAAGGTTTCAATTCTGCCCACTTAATAATCAAACTGTTGTTTTTCTGAGACAGTCTTGTTATATAGTTTCAGGCTGGCCCTGCACTATTAGCCCAAAGTGGCCTTGAACTCCCAGTGATCCTCCTGCTTCAGCTTCCCAAGTGCTTGTCTTAATAATCAAACTATAAACATTTATCGAGGTTTCCATTTGCCCAGGCCCAGGTCAACTACTTTCCCATGGCTCCTCCATAAACCCTTGAATCATTCTAGGTAGCTACTAGTGCTTTGCCATTTTACTGAGAACACTGAGATCAGAGTTAAGTGACTTGGCCAAGGCAAGGCAAATACATGGGCTAGGAAGGGTGGGTATATGGCAGCTTGATCTGAACCCCTTTGGTCTGCTGCCCCCTGCTAGCCTGAGACAAATGTCAGGACCTCAGCCACGCCTGCACTGGGGCTGCTCAGATTCAAACCTACAGTTTGGTTCTCCCCATGATTGCAACCAAGAAGAAACAGGAATTAAATGAGGAATAGTATTATGGTTAAGCAATCTGAACACATAAACAAGTTTACTATTAAAAAATAGAAATAACTGGGCCGGGGATTTACCGCAGTGGCTCCACCGCCTGCCTCGCAAGTACAAAGCCCTAAGTTCGATCCCTGGTACCAAAAACAAACAAACAAACAAACAAACTGCAGGTTATGGTGGTGTGCCCAGTAATCTCACCACTTGGGAGTCTGAGGCAGGATTTCAAGTTTGAGGCCAGCCTGGGTTACACACTGAGTTCAAGGCCAGCCTAAACTATATAGCATGACCCTGTTTAAAACAAAACAAAAAACAACACAACCTTATGAAATGGAATAAACCAGAAATATTTCTGAAGGGGATATAAAGGAAAGCTAACAGTGATTGGAGTTCTAAGGTCTGACTACATGAGTTTAAGGCCAGCCTGAACTACAAGGCAAGACCCTGTCTCAAAACAACAACAATACCCAAAATCAAACCAAACCAAAAAACCCTACTCCCTCCTCAATAAAATAAATAAAAAGCCATTGATAAAAATAGACACAAGGATGAAAGCAGTAACAGCAGTGTCTTTTATTCTAAACTATCAGGCTCTACATCCTATAAGGCCAAATCAAGTCCTCTGGGAGGTAGCATTCTAAAGGCTGCCTATGCTCAATCAACTGAGCTTTGTATCAGATTAGTAAGTGGAAACCAAGTCTGTCTTAAACTGTCTCTTCGTGTGGGCAGTTCTGGGCCAAGGCGGGGTGAAGTATGGTATATATTTGGACAGTGGACAGCCACA
>NW_022900934.1:24254578-24254909 GCF_012274545.1 Fukomys damarensis
GAGAGAGATTACACTCATCCAGACAAGGAGTCCCCGCAGAGTAGACTACTTGATATCTTACAGGTGTGGTTATGGGGATGTCCCATGACTTGCCCAACGTAAACTGTAAGGCGTATAGCTAGGAAAACAGATTTTGCTGCTGAACATGGATGTCCCATGACTTGCCCAACGTAAACTGTAAGGCGTATAGCTAGGAAAACAGATTTTGGGCTGCTGAACAGATTCAGGCAGTAGATAGCCGAGATACACTGTTCATGGCCTGTTTTTGGAATAAATGCCTCCGATGTCATGCTCTGTTCTCTGTGACTGACGTGTCCCTACCCTCTGGGGA
>NW_022900934.1:24255409-24256558 GCF_012274545.1 Fukomys damarensis
TGTAAAGAAAAACTCCATCAAAAGAAAATTAAGCCAAGGTCTGGGGATTTAGCTCAGTAGCACTGCACCTGCCTTGCAAGCTCAAGGTCCTGAGTTTGATCACCAGTACAAAGGAAGGAAAGGAAGGAAAAGAAAGGAAGGAAAGGAAGGAAAAGAAAGAAAGGAAGGAAGGAAAGTAAATTAAGCCTGGCATTTACTTATCATTAAACACCAGCAATTCCACTCCCAGTGATATACCCTAGACTCTTGAAGATGTGTACCAACAAATACAAAAATGTATAATGTATCACTGTTCATAGGGCCAAAAACTTAGAAACAAACCTAATCTCCTTTGATACAAGAGTAGATAAACTCAAATATACAGTCTAATATACAGCTTATACAATGGTAAAAATAAATGAACTCAACTATAATATAGGTAAGTCCTAAAAAGTAATATGGATGTTTTTATAAAGTTCAAGAAAAAGCACAATATGCTTTTTATCACACATGATAAAATTATTTGAAAACCAAAAGGAATGCTAAATTCAAACTTCAGAAAAGTGATAATCCCCACCCCAAAATGATACAGAAAGGAAAATACAGGTGGATGCAATGATACTGTTAATGTTCTTTTGGGGTTTTTTTTGTTTTTTGTTTTTGTTTTTGTTTTTTGAGACAATGTCTCACTATGTAGTTGAGACTGACCTGGAATTCACTATGTAGCCCAGGCTGGTCTCAAACTCACAGTGATCCTCCTGCCTCAGCCTCCCAAGTGCTGGGATTACAGGCGTGCGCCACCACACCAAGCTGATATTGTTAATGTTCTAATTCTTGAGCTGTAGAATAGTTTCATGAGAGCTAATTTTATTATGCTCGTATATATATATTGGGCGGGGGGGTTACCAGGGATCAAACTCAGATCCTTGCGCTTGCAAGACAGGCGGCAGAACCACTGAGCTAAATCCCTGGGTTTATATTTTACTGGGGTTTCTTTTCTTTCTTTCTTTTTTTTTTTTTTTTTAGTAGAATAGTCATGAGAGCTAATTTTATTATGCTCGTATATATATATTGGGCGGGGGGGTTACCAGGGATCAAACTCAGATCCTTGCGCTTGCAAGACAGGCGGCAGAACCACTGAGCTAAATCCCTGGGTTTATATTTTTTACT
>NW_022900934.1:24265272-24273974 GCF_012274545.1 Fukomys damarensis
TTTTTTTTTTAACAGTGCTTAAGGAGCCCATTCTTTGCAAGTCACCCGTGTGTTCTGTAGGCATTTTATCTTTGCTCAAATTGTTGGAATGGTAAATTGTTTCATGGTCTTTGTATTTGTGTCTAATGCATGTTTTAACATGATAGATGCAATGCATTGTATAGCTACAGTTTCCTGGAAAAGTCAATTTTTTAGGAATTGTTTTTCGGATCTTCAATAAATTTTTTCTTTAAATTTCAAAGAGCACTGTGCTTGTGTGAATGTTATAAAAATCATTTATGCTGTATCTTGTGATTAGACACTGATTTTTCAGATGGGTGTTTAGTAATTTTCCCTTGTGGCTGGCCTACAAGATTGTCAAGAAAAGTAAAACAGCTTGTAAGGCAAAAAAAAAAAAAACAACTTTTAAATGTGTGAATTTACTGAAATATCACACAGTATCCTATAAAAATGTACAATTTTTATGTCAATTTAAACATTAATTTTTTAAAGAATGATTTTACAAACTAAAACCTTATTTTATGTCATATAGTTTGTTGGGCTTGAGATTATTTCACTTAATCTTCACATTAACCACATGCAATACAAATTATCCCTTTTCAGATATTGCAACTGATATTCAGAGAGGTAAGGAAACTGCTCCAGGTCACATATCAAATGGCAGAACTGCAATCTGAATCCACCCAAAATCTATTAAATTTTAATATAACAGTATATATTAAGAATGTTTTTGTCTGTAAGCCAACAAGCAAATCTCAACAGGAATGAAATAAAGGGCAAATAAATTTAACTTTACTTCTCCCAACCCATTCACCCACACTAGAAATTCAATTAAGAAAGCATTGAGCTGAGTCAAGAGCCCTTTCTCAAACAAAACTTTATTTTGGAACAAAGCTCACTAAATTGCCCAGGCTGATCTCAAACTTAGCATCTTCCTGCCTCAGCTTCCCAAATATCTGAATTTATAAACACACACCACCACACCTGGCTTACTTTTACTTTTATAATATGGAAGAGGGTATTTAAAGAATATCATCAAAAATGGTTCTATCAAAATTATTTCATTTGAATTCTAAAGAGCAGTCCAGACAGCCTGCTATACAGTAACAGAAGCTATGTTAAAACAACAACAACACTATGAGGCAATGCACAACACCTCAACTTTAAGAGAAGCACTTGAGCTGCAAGAAGAACATCTCAACACAATACCACAGAGGGCTACAAAGAGTTTTTTTTTCTTAACTTGTGAACCACTAAGGCATTCAGGGATTAATAGCCTAAGAATTTCATAACATATATCTAGTGAGCACAGACAGTAGTGGCAAAGAGATGAATATTTAATCTATTAAGGTGAATGTCTCTGGACATTAAGGAGGCTGTGAGTTTTTATAAATTTCACTTGCTTTTAAAACGTTTTATAAGGGGCCAGGGATTTAGCTCAGCAGTTCGGTGGCCTGCCTTGTAAGTGCAAGGACCCGAGTTCAATCCCTGGTATCAAAAAAAAAAGAATAAAATGTTTTATATACTCTTTAATTTAGACTCAATCTACAGTGGGCCACTAATTAAAAACAGAAAGTTTCAGAAACAATTATGTTGGGGAAAAAAAAAAGAAATAATTATGTTGAAATAAACAGACAAGAAGCATCAGAATAATTCTGCAAATGGGCTTCAAGGTGCTTCAATTTCATTCACTTGCTCAAAAACCATCATTAGCACATGAACATGCCCCTAGAATTTAAATATTCATGTTAAAGAGTCAGCTGTATCAATTTATTTTATTATTTATTAAGAATAAATACAGGGACGAGGATTTAGCTCAGTGGTGTCACCAGCTGCTTGGCAAGCACAAGGACCGGAGTTTGATTCTCCAGTACCAAAAAAAAAAAAAAAAAAAAAAAAAAACCAAAAAAGCTGACTTCTCTGAGGGTAAAAAATTCAAGAATTCCAAATATGAGGTAATGAATATATCTATATTTGCTATATTTGATGTGGCAACAGCTAGTTAACTTTTGATATACATTTTAATACACATTCGTTCACCAAATCAAATATGCTATATTATCTTTTAATAGCCATCTGTTAATAAATTATGCTTTTCCTTGTATCCTGTAATTTTAAAAATTAACCACTTAGAGTCCAATTATTTAAATACAGGATGACTAAAAATAGCACTTTTTTCACTAATTTTGGTAAAGCAACAAAGCACTTATAAAAATGACAATTTTATCAAATTTATTCAATACAGGATCAACTGGTTAATGGCTGTAATCCCAGAGAACTGGGAGGCTGAGGTAGGAAGACCTCAAGCTCAAGGCCAACCTGGGCAACTAAAGTAGATTGTCTCAATAACAGTTTTTAAAAAATGACTGGGATGTAGCTCTGTGGCCCCTGGGGGTAGGGGGGGAATATCAATCAATATGAAACTAAATTCATCGTAAGAACTTACAGTCTATCTATATTAAGAACTATTATGGAAACAGCCAGGCTGAGGCAGGAATAGTGCGACGACTAGTGATTTCCAGGCCAACGTGTACTACATAGAGATTCTGTTTCAAAAAACAACAAAAACCCAAAAAGAGTCGACTGCAGTGGTATGCCTATAATCTGAGCTACTCAGAAGGATCACAAGTTTGAAGTCAGCCTAGGCAATTTAGCAAGAAACTGTTGCAAAATAAAAACACCTGGGATATAGCTCAGTGTCAGAGTGTCTGACTTTGATCCACACTGCTTGCAACAAGCAAATAAGAAATAAAGAAAGATATAAATTAATCAATTTTATGTAGCTATATTACACCTGTATATACTCAAGAGAAGACATGTTGGCTGTAGGAGCATTACAATTCAAAAACACAAGCAAATTTTCTTTTGAAACGAGGTTTTGCTATGTTCAGACTGGCCTTGAGCTCACTATATAGTCCAGGCCGATCTCGAATTTGTAGTGATCCTCCTGCCTCTGCCCGAGTGCTGAGATTATAGGCATGCGCCATCACACCTGGTTAGAAACTTATTTTTTTTTATTTAGGTTAAAAAAATAAACTGCTTACAACCTTTAATTAAAACCCAAGTCAAGACAAGGGCCACTCTAAATCTTTCTAAGACCATGACCTAGGCCCTCCACTTACTCAATGGTTTCAGTCATCAACTAAAATGAAGATGGTAACAAGAGACTTGAAATACAAGAAAAATATTTAAAGAAAAACTAACAGAAGATCAGAGGAAAGTTTTAGGAAGATGTGGGGGAGAGGTGAAAGAAAAAGGAGAAACAAAGTAACGGTACATTAAAGCTACATTTCTGCTCATCTTAAACAAAATGTTATCCTGGAAATATTTTCAAACTTACACTGTAAGAGGCTGCTTCCATTTGGGGCTATTTGTATTATTACATTTTTCTGTCTTCTTTGACTGTCCATCCACTGTCACTTCCACATAAGGACTTGGTCCAAACCAATTCTTTTTATTTTCTTTAAGTTTTGCCGAGAGAACTATGTAAAAAAAAAACAAAAAACATTGCAATCGTTGATAGATTAAGCCCTCAAATCAACTTAATTTCAAACTAATAAGATTTTTACTGAGAAGCAGATATGCCTAAAATGTTCCTTATTTCCTCCCACCTAGTAAATATACAGACTTCCTTAAACCATACACCCAAATCAAAACTCTCACTGTCAGTATCAACAGTCCCAGCACTGTAGGTATGTTAAGAAGTACATGAACAAATACTGTCATGTGTCACACACTGCTCCAAACACTGTGAAGAGAGCAGTAACAGTACACAAATGGCCCTGGCTTTCAAGATTATATTCTAGTTAGAGAACAGTATTTGTGATGAAAGCAGACTAACATGGCAGAGTATGATTTGTTAATACACAAAGTCTCCGAGGGAGAACTTTTTCTTTTTTTGGTACCGGGGATTGAACTCTGGTCCTTGCGCTACAAGGCAGGCCAACGAACCGCTAAGCTAAATCCCCGGCCCTAGCTGAGGGAGAACTTTTATTCCCCTTCTATCTCCTCTAAAATGTCACGGGTTCACGTCCTCATAAAGGTTTATTTTACCCAACCTGACATTTTTGGGAAGTAGTCACTTGTAATCTTTTTTTCTGTACAAGTTCTATTTTATTGGTGCTATTAGTAATACAAAATGAGATTTGTTTGGGCATATTGGTACATGCATATAATATTCTTTGATTATTTTCATCTCCATTATCCTCCCACCCATCTCTAAAAGTCTACCTGCTAGTTTCCTGTCATCACTTTTTTTAGGTTGCTTATATTAAAGAAAACATGTGATATTTAACTTTCTGAGTCAGTTTGTTTTGCTTAACATGATGAGTCTTCAGTTCCATCCATTTTCCTGTAAATGACCTTCTTTGTGGCTGAATAACATTCCACTGTGTAAGTATAAATCACATTTTAATGCACTCATAAGTTGATATCTTTGTGCATATATACCACATTTTATCCACTTAGCTAGACTGTTTCCACAGTTTAGTTGGTTTTTGTTTTCTTTTTCTTCAGTTTTTTGAGACAGAGTCTCACAATGTAGTTGAGACTGACCCGGAACTCACTATGTAGCCCAGGCTGGTCTCGAACTCACAGCGATCCTCCTGCCTCTGCCTCCCGAGTGCTGAGACTACAGGCATGCACCACCATGCCTGGCTCCACAGTTTAGTTCTTGTTAATTGTACTGCAACTTCAACATGGGTATGCATATATCATTACACTATGCTATCTTTAATTCTTATGGGAATTCACAAAGTAGTATAAGCTGGATCAGATGGTATTTCTATTTTTAGTTTTTTGAAGGATACAGATTTCCACAATGGTTGTACTACTATATACATTGCCACCAAAAATATAGAAGGGTTCTTTTTTCCCCTGGACCCTTATCGGCATTTGTTGTATTTTGAAAAACTTTATTTTTTGTTAATACATGTTTGTCAACCATATTGATCACATTCATCTTAGGGAATGTGTACTTGTACACAATATATCTGAATTCTTCTTCTTTTTCTCATTCTCCTCCTCTCCCTTCAACCATTCTTAGGCTCCCCATTTACACAGGCTTTGTTTCTGAGTTTTCTATTTTTTATTTTTCCTTGCCTTCTCTTCCCCTTCCCCACTCCTTTGTTCCTCTTCCTATTTGAATGAGTTGTTCCTACTTACCAATATCTACCATTTTGCTCCTTACCTACCCTCTGTGTTTCTCACATAAGAGAAAACAATGCAACATTTAAATACGTATCTGGTGGGCTGGGGATTTAGCTCAGTGCTTCTGCCACCTTCTTAGCGCAATGACCCAAGTTCGATCCCCGGTACCAAACAACATAAACATGTATCTGATTTATTTCACTTAAAAATATGGTCAAGAGGTACATCCATTTACCTACAAATTACTCAACATTATTCTTTGTGGTAAAGTAGAACTCCACTGTATATAAATAGAATTTCTTCATCCATTCATTTGTTGATGGCATATGGGCTGTTTCAAAGATTCAGCTATTATAAACTGTGCTGCTATAAGCATGGCTGTGCATATATCACTGTCGTATATACTTTTAACTCTTTCAGGAAGATACTTAGAAGAGGCACAGCTGGATCAAATGTAACTTCCTAGTTTTATCTTTTTGAGGAATCTCCACTCATGTTTCATAGTGGTTATACCAATTTATGCTCCCATGACCAACAGAGAAGGATTCCTTTTCCCCACAGCCTCACCAGAATTTGTTATTGGCTGATTTCATGATGATAACCATTCTACCTGGAGATAAAATCTCAGTGTTGTTCTACTCTGCATTTCTCAAATGACTACGGATGTTGAGCGCTTTTTATATGTTTATTTGCTGCGTGTACTTCTTCATCTAAGGAATGTCTATTCATTTCAAATGCCCATTTTTTAATTGGGTATTTAAAGTTTGGAGGGTCTGATTTCTGAGTTTTTTCTATATTCTAGATGTTACTCCTTTGTCTGAGTAACTGGTAAAAACCTTTTCCCACTCTGTGGGGTGTCTCTTCACTCTGCTGGTTGTTTCTTTTACTATGCAAAAGCTTTTTAATTTGATGCCATCCAAGCTATTGATTCTTTGGATTTCCTGTGTGGAAACAGGAGTTGTGGCACGCACTTGTAATTCCTGGTGCTTGGGAGGCTGAGGTAGGAAGGAGCATCACTGCAAGTTTGAGACCAGCCTGAACACCAGTGAGACCCTATTTCAAAAAACAAAAACAAAAACAAAAACAATTTCCTCTGCGATTGGGGTTTTTATCATAAAGCCTTTTCCTACATTTATGTCTTCAAGAATTTCACCAATTCTATCTTCCAGCAGACACAGTGTTTCTAATTTTATTTTTATTTTTTTTAATTTTTTGGGTACCGGGGATCGAACACAGGTCCTTGTGCTTGCAAGGCAGGTGCCGGAATCGCTGAGCTAAATCCCCAGCCCAGTGTTTCTAATTTTAATATTTAGATCTTTGATCCATTTCTATTTTAATTTAGTGCATGGTGATAGATACGGGTCTAGGTTAAATCTTCAGCATGTGGAAAGCCAGTTTTCCCAGCATCATTCATTAAACAGGCTATCCTTCCAGTTTATGTATTTGACCTTTTGTCAAAGATACGGTAGCTGAGAGTCCCTAGAGTTATCTTTGCATCTTCCATTCTCTTCCACTAAACCTCGGGACTATTTTCTCCCAGTAGTGTGCTGTTTTTAATCATGGTAGCTTTGTAGTGTAACTTCAAATCAAGGACTATGATGCCCTCTGCCTTGCCCTCTTCTGGTTCCATGAAAATTTTAGGATTGCTTTCTCTACTTCTGTGAGGTATGCCCGTTAGTATTTTGACTGGGATTGCTTTAATTCTGTGTAAGTTCTGGAAGAATGCCAATTTCACTATACTGGCTCTGCCTATCCAAGAGCATAGGATGTTTCTATTTTTTTGATATGCTATTCCATCTCCTTTCTCAGAGTAGTATGGTTTTCATTTCCCTGGTTAGGTTAATTCCTAAGTATTTCATTTCTCTTGATGTTATTGTAAAAGCTGTTCTTTTCCCTAATTTCTCAGTGGGTTTGTTATTTGTGTACAGGCAGGCTATTGATTTTTGAATGCTGACTTTGTACCCTGCTATGATGCCAAATTTAGTTATTAATTCTGAAGTCTTTCAGGGGAATTTTGGGGGTGTTCTATATAGAGTATCACATCATCAGCAAATAATTTACATTTTTCCTTTCCTATCTAGATTCCTTTTGTTGCTGTATCTTGTCTAATTACTCTGGCTAATGCTTCCAGAAAAATACTGAACACTAGTTATGATAGTAGACATCACTGTCTTGTTTCTGATTTTACACTGAAAGTTTTCAGTTTTTAATCATTTAGTATGCTGTTGGTTTGTGACAGGTGACTTTTATCAGATGGATATGAAAGACTTAATTTTCTGTAGGGTTTTTACATGACTGGGTGTTAAGACTTTGTCAAATAATTTTTTTTTCTGCATCTATCGAGGTGAATCCATGGTTTCTGTTCTTGGTTCTGTTAATGTGGTATATTGCATTTATTAATTTGCATATGTTGAACCATCTTTGCATTGATGGAATGATTTGTACTTGATTATATTGCTGATTCGCTGCAAATTTCTGCATCTATGTTCATTAAGGAGACTGGCCTGCAGTTCTCTTTTCTGGTTGGATCTTCTCCAGTTTTTATATCAGGGCAATGCTTGCTTCCAGCAATATTTAGGGTGTTGCTTCCCTTTCAAATTCATTAAAGACTTTGAGAAGTAGTGGCACTGGATCTTCTCTAAATTTCTTGTAGAATTCAGTAATGAATTCATCAGGACCCTGCCTGTTCTATGTTGGTAGTTACTTTATTACTACTTCAATTTAAATGAGTTTCTTGTATGTAGTATATTATCGGATCTTGTTTCATGACCCAGTCTGACCATGTTTCTTCTGATTGGTGAGTTGAGACCATTTATGTTGATGGTTGTAACTGATATGTAATGACTTACCCTTCTCATATTCTTTTCCGGTTGTTGGTTCCCTTTCTTTATCCCTCTGTTTAATTGTCTGCTGTGTCTGGTGGATTCATTCTATTGAGGGCCACGGAACTGTTGTCTGTATTGTCTCTTTCCAGAATATCCTTCAGAATTTTTTCAAGTGATGGTTTGGTGGTCATGAATTTCTTCTTCAGCTGCTCTTAATCATGGAATTATCATATTTTCCCATTGATTTTAGAGAAAGTTTTGCAGGTTATATCAATCTGGGTTGGAGGCTGTTTCCTTTTGGAGGCTGAAATACTTCTTCCAAGTTCTCCTTGACTTAAGGGTTTGAATTCAGAAATCTGCTGTGATTCTGATGGGTTTTCCTTTCTAAGTGATATGTTTCTTTTCTTTTCTCTAACAGCTGTTTTTTTTTTAATACAGGGTCTCATTATGTAGTCGAGGCTGACCTGGAACTCACTATGTAGCCCAGGCTGGTTTTCAACTCACAGTGATCCTCCTGACTCAGCCTCCCAAGGGCTGGGATTGCAGGCGTCACCACCATGCCGGGCTAACAGCTTTTAATATTCTGTTCTTATGTTGAATTTCTGAATCTTGACTATCATAGGTCTTGGTATAGTTTGTCTCTGACCATAACTACTTGGATTTCTATAATGCATCACTTATTGGTATGTCAAATCCTTTTTTTTTTTTTTTTTTTTTTTTTTTTTTTTT
>NW_022900934.1:24274951-24275319 GCF_012274545.1 Fukomys damarensis
TTCTGCCACCTGCCTCAAAAGTATAAGGTTCTGAGTTCAATCCCCAGTGCCCCCCCCACAAAACAATAACGTCAAGTGGATTGAAAAATGACAAACTGTCATAACTAGTAATTTGCTACCTTTAACCATAAGTACAAGATTTAATTATATAACAAAATCTAAGGCAAATGAAAAAATCATATATCATAAATATCTACTCAATAGAGTAACTTTTCCATTAAGAGGAGAAAATTTAAACAGGCTAAGACGAAAAACAGAGAAATAAGAGAAAGATTAGAAGTAAGGCTGAAGAACAAAAGAAGATTACCCAAGCCTTGGGAAACGTAAATAAAACAGAGGGAAAGAAGAGGGAAAAAACAAGAACAAAA
>NW_022900934.1:24276821-24278057 GCF_012274545.1 Fukomys damarensis
CTCAGAAAGTTTCTAAGTTACCCAGGCTGGGCTAGAAGTTGTGAACCTCCTGCCGCAGTATTCCACAGTGCTGGTATTACAGGAGTGAACCGTGTCTAGCTGAATTTTAGGATTGCTTTTTCTAGTTCTCTGAGTAATGTTGTTGGTATTTTAACAGGGATCACACTGAATCTATAGATCATTTTTGGTAATATAGCTGTAGCAATATTAGTTGTGCTGATCCATGAATAAGAGAAATACAGTCTCTAAAATCTTCTTCAATTTCTTCAGAATTCTATGATTTTCATTAGAGAGAGCTTTCACTACCATGGTCAGGTTAACTAACCAATTTGTTTTGTTTTTGAAGCTTTCGTGATTAGAACTAGTTTCCAAATTTCTTTCTCAGGTCTGCATTGGTGAATATGAAAGCAACTGAATTTTGTGTGTTGATTTTGGATCCTGCCATTTGTTGGAATTTGTCGTATCTGTTTTTTAGGGTCTGTGTAAAAAATCACAGCATCTATCAACAGGCATAATCTGACTTCCTTTTCTATGTACAGTAGATCCCTTTTCTTTCTTTCTCTAGCCTAACTGCTCTGACTAAAATCTCAAGTATTATATTGAACAGAAGTGGAAAGAATGAACACCCTTGTCTCATTCACGATTTTAGAGGAAATGCTTGTAGTTTTTCCTCAGAATATGATGTTGGCTGTGGTTGTCATATATGGATTTTATTATTTTGAGGAAAGCTTCTATACTTATGTTCTTCAGAGTTTTTATCATGAAGCACGTTGAATTTTGTCAAAGGTTTTTCTCTGTCTATTGAGATGATAACGTAATTTTCATTCTTCATTTTATTTGTGTAATGTATTATAGTGGACCCTCAAGTTACAACCGGCCTAACACAGAAACAGCGTGGGTTATGACTGTAATTTTAGTTTTAACTTATGAACAAAGTCTTAAGTTACAACCAACCTAAATGCTAGCTGCTTGTGCTTCCAGAGGATCTCAGATAAGAGATTTAACCCTTAAAGAGTTCTGGAAGGAACATCACAACATCCTTTCCTGTGTGGAGTTAACTGAGAAATTCTAGGCCAGTGTTTCTCGAAGGACACTGAGATGTGCCTGTATACATGGAGAGACTTTGAAGGCTGTGCAGAGGAGACTAAACCTTTAATTAACTAACTTGAGTTATATGATGCCCTTGGGAACAAATTGAGTTCATAAGAGTCCACTGTGCTTTTTTTTTTTTTTTTT
>NW_022900934.1:24278125-24297390 GCF_012274545.1 Fukomys damarensis
TTTTTTTTTTTTTTTTTGAGGGAGGAATGAGACAGGTTCTCATCAAGTAGTTTAGGCGTCCTCGAAGGCGCTATGTAAGCTAAGACTGGCCTTGAACTCACAGTAATCCTCCTGCCTCAGCCGCCTGAGTGATGAGATTAGAGGTCTGTGCTACATGCCCAGTTGATATATTATATTTATTCATTTATGCATGTTGAACCATTCTTGTATCCCTGAGATGAAACCAACTTGGTCACTGTATTATCTTTTTCATGTGCTGCTGAATTCTGTTTGCAAGAATCCTGAGGATTTCTGCATTTGTCTTCATAAAGGATACTGGTCTGTAGTTTTTCTTGTTGAATTCTTTATCTGATTTTAGTATTTGAGTAACACTGACTTTGTAGAATGAATTCAGAAGCATTTTTGCTTTTATTTCATGGAAAAATTTGAGGTAAGGAAGTACTTTTAGGGAACTATAAATGACAAGGAGCCAGGCATATAGAGATTAGAGATAGAAAGAAGAGTGTATTCCACACAGAGGCAAAGGAGTCTTGGGCATATCCAAGAAAAAGTATAGCAAGCACAAGCAAAACTAGTAAATGAGCTGGGCATGGTGGCGCACGCCTGTAATCCCAGTACTTGGGAGGCTGAGGCAGAAGGATCGCTGTGAGTTCGAGACCAACCTGGACTACATAGCGAGTTCCAGGTCAGTCTCGACTACACAGTGAGACCTTGTCTCAAACAGACAAAACCAAAACAAACAAACAAAAACTAGTAAATGAAATGTTTTGAAAGTAAATAAGCCTACAAAATAAAATTTTAAGACAAAACAAAAAAGGTAAATGAACTTTCGTCAGCCCCATTTTCTTTAAAAAGGAATTTCGAATTGATTGTGTTGGAAAGCCACTGGAAAAAGAAAATTACAAAGTAAGATCTTTACAAAGTATCATATAATGTAAGCGAGAGCTTCCTGCATTACATGTCTTTAGATGTGGACCCCTTAGCCTTCACCCGTTAGTCATCTTTGCAATAAAAAACCCTTTTCTAAGGATTGATGGAGGATATAATACAATAATAGAATTTAGCACAGCATCCTACAATTCCCACAGGTGGCAACTGATTGCTCCTCCACAGATCAGAGCCAACAAAGCAGACTACCACCCTAATAATGATTCCTACAGCAAAGTTCACAGAATGCCAGTATCCATCGAGGTTAAGAAGCCTTGGAGATGAGCATTGTTGTACATGTCTATAATCCTAGCACTTGGGAGGCTGAGGTAGGAGGATTAATTCAAGGCCAGCCTGGGATACATAGCAAGATTTTGTCTGAAACAAACTGGGAAAGGGAAAAAGACAGAGAAAAGGAAAGTTGGAAGGGGAAAGGAGAAAGTATGAGAGGGAGGACAAAAAGAGGGAGGGAGGGGGACAGGAAGGAGGAAAAAGAAAGAAAAAGAGAGAGAACAGGAAGAAAGAGAAAGAAAAAACAAAACGAAAAAGGAAGGGGAAGAGGGAGGAAGGGAGAAAAAAAGAAGGAAGGAGGGAAGAGTAGGCAGGGAATGAGGAGAGAAGGGCATTTGATTGGCTGTTATGTAAACTTTTACATAGCAGGTACACCAGAAGCTCAATATATAGTCTAAAGGGGGAAAGGAAAGTAGGGAAAGAAAAGAAATGAAAAAAGAAAAACAGTAACAAAGCTTTTGTAAATAGGGAGTGGTGAAAGGGAGGGAAGAGGAACAGGAAAAACAAGAACCAAAATCTATCATGCACGAGTACAAAATCCCAAGGATGAATGTGATCATAACGTACACCTAAAATGTACCAATATACTTATGGGGGAAAAATAACAACTGTCATTTTCCTTTTGCTTAATGAGAAAAAAAAAATATATATGTATATATATATGTATAGGATCACAATGTAGGGATGGAACTGGAACATTCCCACATGGTGACTCTGAATATCTGACTTCACACATATTAACACTCCTGGCCCTTTTACACTTATGTACGTCCTTTTATGCCTATGTATCTGTGTAGCATTCAAGTCATCTGTAAAGTGACTGTTCCTACAGTAAATGCATATTTTGTAAATTAGATATCCATCGTTATTTGAAATATTTAGTATTTTAAAAATAAGGGTTGATGGCACTAAATTTTCTGTTTATTTTAATTATAGAGTGCTTTTGATTTTTTAGAATAAACTAGCAGACTTATCTAAAAAAGTATAGAAGCCAGACAAACTATTTGGCTCAAACATGAAGTTTTTGTTTTTGTTTTCAAATCACTGTAATATGTTCAAAGTGTTTTTTTCTTTGCAACCACTCATCTTTCTAATGGCAAAATAAATTTTGCTATACACACACACACACACACACATAAAAGATTTTAAAGTATTAGGTACCATCAAAAAAACTTCCAAAGGAAGCCAGCTGTGGTGGCACACACCTGGAATCCCAGCACTTGGGAAGCTGAGGCAAGAGGATGGGCCGTGAGTTCAAGGCCTGCCTGAACTACATAGTGAGCCTCTGCCTCAAACAAACAAACAAAACTCCCAAAGGGATAAAAGTTGTAAGAGATAAGGCTGGAGAAGTAGATATAAAGAAACACTGAAGAATTTTAAGAGGGCACTATTCAACAAATTACTGGAGGCTTATAATACATATCAAATACTATTTTGGATATACAGGTACAGTGATTATCAGATTAACACTTGTTTCTGTGGGAAGAATAAATTCAAAGGGAAACAAAAGTAAATGTTAAATGGCTCCTGAAATTATCCCATCATAATGACAGTGTTTTGGACTAGGGTGGAGAACATGGAAAGAAATGAGTGTTTTCTAAGAGGAAACAAAGAAGTAAGGATAACACAGGCTTCTGTCACAAAAAACTAGATGAAAGATGCTATTATTTAACAAGATGGAAGATCTACGAAAGGAAAAATGTCAGGAGAGGGGCATGGACACCAGAAATTAAGAATTTAATAATGCACGTATAAAACTTAAGATGCTTGTGAGACATTTAAGTGGAAAAAGAAAGTAGGAAGTCTTTTCCAGAACAAAAAGTATGTCAAGAGACCGGGCTTATTTCTGATTAAAACATACCATAGGGTATAAAACTTCAGTACGTGTGAACTAAAATAAAACTTTCCTGCTTTAAAATAAATAAAATTCTAGCACTTAATACAGAGCCAAAATTAATTTGTAGGATTGCCATAGAAAAATAGAAAAATCTCTAATTTTAATACATTTTGAAAGCAAAAACCCAAACAATCATGCATATATCCACCGTATTTGAAGGACTCTCAAGAATCTCTGAAACTGATTAAATCTAGAACAAGAGCCATATGGGCCTAACAGGAAACAAAAGCTCTGTTTCTGGTAGCTTTTTAGACTTCATACTGCTTTTGTTTTTGTTTTCAAGACAGGGTATTGCTTTGCAGTACAGACTGACCTGGAACTCAACTGTATAACCCAGGCTGGCCTCAAGCCCATGGCAATCCCCCTGCCTCAGCCTCCTGAGTGCTGAGATTATAGGCATGTGCAACTACACCCTGCCAGACTGTTTTTCAACATATTTTAAAAATCAATACATAATTAAACAATGTGATGTCTCAATGCGTGTATACACAGTGCATATCATCATTATCTCCCTCTCATCTTCTTTAGCAATGAATCTCTCTTAAACCCTGATACCTGAAGGAGCTAACCCATTCCCAGTCATTCTCACAGCTCCCTCTATTGCAGCACTGGCTTTTAGGGACATTAGCAGAAGTGTCGTACATATTTCCTCCCCAAAGGATCATTTTCTACCTCACTCTATCTCAACAGTACCAACGCTTCAAGTACCTACTCCTTTCCCAGAAATTCTACCTAAATATTAATCTCTTTTCCCTGATCAGAGTTGTCACCTCTCTTGAAATTACCACGCACTTTGGTGTTTTGGTTTTTTTTTAACACTTGCACATTTATCCCTTAGTTCTAGAAAGATGCTGAAGCAGGTTACTTTAACAACAAACACACAGGCCAGGGATTTAACTCAGTGGCACTGTGCCTACTTCACAAGTGCAAGGAAGGCCCTGAGTTCAGTCCCCGATACAAAAAAACAAAACAAAACAAAAAGAACAAATACGTTAATATAAATATCCACTAACATAATTAAAAATATAAAATCAGTAACTTTATATGAAAAAGTTCTGAGGTTTCTGGCATCAAAATTAAGAGGTAAACTTTATGAATTACAATGGGCACTTGATTGCACTCAACTTGACACTTTATTGTGTTTTACCTATGCTAGTGGTAGCAAACCTATGACATGTGTCACTATCATTGAAAGTTCTATTATTGTGCTTTTAATGTATGAGTTGTTTTTTTGAAACTAAAACCTCAGTATTCAAGCTTAGTTGCAGTGTTGTCACTTTGCCATAAATAAGTAGATTTTTGGTCCCAGTTTGGGCACTTGGTCTCGCCATCACTCATCTACGCTCTCAACTTGCTTCCTACCAGTTATAGTTTAGATCCTAAATTTCCCCAAACACCCAGATGTGAAAGGCTTAATTTAAGCCCTAGATTAACACTAGTAGGAGGTGGCAGAAACTTTAGGAGGTAAAGCCTATTGGAGTATCTTTTAATCATAGAGAAGCGCCCTTGAATGAAACAGTCTAAGACACGGCCTCTTCATCTTTCTTTAACAACACAGCCATGAGGTAAGCAGCTTAGATGTGTGACCTGGTCTTGGCATGAAGTGCTGCCCCCACCACAGCCTAAAATTGCAGTGAGTCTTGGAATGGACTGGAACCTCTAAAAGTATAAACCAAAATGACCCATTTCTTTTTATACATTTATTATTTCACAGGGTACGATGGTACATGCCTGTAATCCCAACTACTTCAGCTACTGAAGAAAGAGGACGGGAAGTTCAAGGGCAGCTGGGCAATTTAGCAAAGCTGTTGTCTTGAAATAAAAAGAGCTGGGGACACAGCTGAGTGGCAGAGTACCTGCCTAGCATAAACAAGGACCCAGGTTCAATTCCAAGTGCCTGGGGAAAAGCTGATTATAGGGTTTGGGGTTTTGGGTTTTTTTTTTTTTTACAGCAGTGGAGAGCTAACACAACATCTAAGGATACATTTGCTACATATATACTTTTACCCATTATTCATAGTTTGTTTTTATTGTTTTTTCTCCCATACTTCAATATTCTCAGAAGTTTTGGACAAAGTTAAGGTGATTAAGGATTACAACTTTGTGGTCCACAGCTGTCTATCAAAGGGGATAAAACCAAACTATGAGCAATGGTTGCTTTGAAAAATGATAATTTATCATTTTATTATTTTATTGATTTTAAAAGAACTATATGTATTACTTATATAATCTGAAAAGAAAAAAGTTTTAAAAGGCCATTCCAATCAAAGACTTCAATATTAAGCTCTCTTCTTTGTTTCCCCCAAAGCTGTAAGAATCCTAGTCCAACTTAAACCAGGCTAGTGCATGGAAGGGGAAGAGGAAAGCAATCTGATTTTAGAAGGAAATAATAATGTCTTTGAGAATCAAGTACTGGTGAAGAAAGTGACTGGAATTAGGGAACAAATCCTAAAAAAAAAAAACATTCTAAGATGCTCTTACGCAGTACTACTTTTATTTAACTCAATCACCTTTAGGTTTTGAAAAAGACAGTAATTATTATGGTCTATGGTCTAATTTATTCACTTTCCAAAAGAAGAAAGTATAAATCAGGTATAGTACAAACTAAAATAATATGCAGAGGATGAACATTTTTCGACAATAAATACTGTTACATTAAAGGGAAAGAGACTAGAGTTTTGTTGTGTGATAGAGATACAGGTACATGCATGTCTGAAGAAAATCTAGTGACTCACCCTGGTGAATATTATAACATATAAAGAGCTCCAAAGAGATCATATAGAGGCAAACTATGAAAGGTCTGAGCTGAGGATAAAAAATTCTGTCCCATAGTCAAAAGAAGCACTGAAGTTTTTTGAGCAAGGATGCAACATATCAGATGGCCCATTAAGATTATTAGTTTGAAAGTGGTGCAATTTATCGTTATAAGGATAAACGAAGAAAGAAACATTAATATTAGCAAGCAAACAATTTGCATTTACTTCTCCAAAAAGGATATACAAATACCCAGCAAGTACATGAAAATGTTTACTCCTAAGCGAAATAATTAAGTCACACGTGTGTAAATACCGAATAGTTTCTCTGGTGTGAAAAACTTTAATAGTACATAAGATCTTAATGAGATAATTGACAATGTGAAATAGGAAGAAAAGGGCTAAAGGTGTAGGGAAAGTGGGAAGGGCTGGGGAAAGGTAATAAGGGAAAAGAAAAAAATAGGACAAAATGAAAAAATGGAAATAAAATGTTTATAAATGGGGAAGGAGAAGGGGGTGAAGGGAGGGCAGAGACAAGGGGAAAAAATGAGAACCAAGACCTGTCATGTAAAGGTACAAGATCCCAATAATGAATGTAACTGTACTGTATACCTAACATGTACCAATAAACTCAATTAAAAAAAAGAAAAAAGAAAATGTTCAACATCATTAGCCATCCGAGAAATGCAAGTCAAAATCACAGAAAGCCATTACCTCACACCCATTAAGATGGCCATAACCAGCTGGGCATGATGGTGCAAGCCTGTAATCCTAGCACTCAGGAGGCTAAGGCAGGAGGATCGCTGTGAGTTCGAGACTAACCTGGACTACATAGTGAGTTCCAGGTCAGTCTCAACTACATAGTGAGACCCTGTCTCAAAAAAAAGAAGGCCATAACCAAAAAGACAGGTAAAAGACATTAGCAAGGAGGTAGAGAAATTGGAATCCTCATATAATGCTGGGGGAGATGCAAAACAGTACAGCTGCTCCGAAAAATAAATTGGAATTCCTCAAAAGGCTCAACATGAATACTGTATAACCCAGCAATTCCATTCCTAGATAAATATCCAAATGAAGTAAAAACATTCTCACAAAAACATGCACAAATGTTCATAGCATTATTTTCAGAGCTTTATTCACAATACCCATAAGTAAAACCAACCCAAATATCTATCACCTATTGAATAAAATGTGGTATATTCATACAATGAAGTGTTATTTGAAAATAAAAAGGGATGAAGTACTGATACATGCTAAAACATGGATCCACCAACCTTAAGAACGTTATGCTAAGTGAAAGAAGACACACATTGTATGATTTCATTTATATTCAGAATAGGTAAATCTATAGACAAAAAGTAGATAAGTCATTGTGCAGGCCTGTGGGTTGCTGGGGAAAGTGGGGAGTGATGAAAATGTTCTAAAATTAACTGTCATAATGCACACATAACTGTTTATGTACTAACACTGATTCTTAATGGATAAAGTGTACAGATGTGAATCAGACCTCAATAAAAGTATTAATACGAAAAAACAGCAATTGACCAGGTGCTTATGTTTAATGATCTTTTTTCTTGTTTTGTTTTTTTGAGACAAGCTCTTGCTATGCGGTCCAGGCTGGGCTTGAACTTACTATGTAGTCCAGGCTGGCCTTAAACTTGTGGCTGATCCTCCTGCCTCAGCCACCTGAGTGCTGGGATTAGAGGCGTGCACCACCACACCCGGCATGTTTAATGATTTTTTGTTTTAACCTGCAAAAATATCCAAGAATACTCTGAAATTTTAAAAAATTTTTATATATCCACACATTTTGCTCATTTATTCATTCAGCAAACATTAATTCAGCACCTGAGAAGTAACAGCCATTACAGCTTTTGTTCTCTTAAGATTATTTTTTAATCTTGGGCATGGGAGGAGTAAAGTAGTGGGTAGATCTTTTTAAAACTTACCAGTGATCTGAAGTTGTGATTTCATGATCAGGCTACCCACTGTACCAAGTTGTGACCCACTGTCAGACGTACCACCAGTAGGACAGCAAACCTGAACATGGGAAAGAAGATACTTTATGAATCAAAAATTTCCATTTAAAACAAGTGTAAACATACTGAATAGTTTCTCTGGTGTGAAAAACTAAAAGTGTAAAATAAGATCCAAATTGTATAATTGATAATATGAAATAGGAAGATAAGGGCTAAAAGTGTAGGGGAAGTGGGAAGGGTAGGGGAAAGGAAATAAGGGAAAAGAAAAAATATGAGAAAAGGAAAAAATGGAAACAAAGTCTCTTTGTAAATAGGGGAGATGGAGGGGGTTTAAGGGAGGGCAGGGGTAACGGGAAAAATGAGAACCAAGACCTGTCATGTAAAGGTACAAGATCCCAATGATGAATGTAACTGTACCGTATACTTAAAAAGTACCAATAAACTCAATGAAAATAAAATAAAATATGTGTAAACTGAAAGAAACCGGAGCCTGCCAAAGATCACTTCACACACCAACAGAGCTTGTAGGAGAGATTTATTGTAGAGCCACGGCAGCACAGCGGCCTACTCCGAGAAGGAGGAAGGAGAGAGAGAGCTGGGGGGAAGAGGGGTGGGTTAAAATAAAATATGTGTAAACTGAAAGAAACCGGAGCCTGCCAAAGATCACTTCACACACCAACAGAGCTTGTAGGAGAGATTTATTGTAGAGCCACGGCAGCACAGCGGCCTACTCCGAGAAGGAGGAAGGAGAGAGAGAGCTGGGTGGAAGAGGCTTGGTTATATAGTGGGTGGCTGGTGTAAGCGGGAATTGCATCAGCTGCATGGGCAGCCACTCAGGGATCATTATTTGGGATCCATTCCTTATATAGACAAGCCTTGCTCACGCATCGCTTTCTCTTACTGACCAATGATGCGTGATGTAGGAAATGGAAATTTAAGGTATAAAATGGCGGTAGCTAACCAAAATGGCGACCTATCAAGGGCAGTTATTTTATATAAACAGTTCTTACCTGGCCATTTCCTACTGAAGGCTCCATAGTAACCAATGGCCTACACACTGCTAATCATTTTAAATTCTAGTATTTGTCCTACCCATCGGCAAACTCTTCAATTGACCATTTGCTCCTCTGTGGTTTACTTTCTTATTTGAAGCTCCCAAGACACATCTTCTAGGTTTACGTCCTACCTCACTGATTGTTCCTTCCTTTCATAGTCTTTGAAGATTCCTTTTCTTCTACTTTTTTTTTTTTTTTTGTACCAGGTAACAAATTCCAGACCTTGTGCTTGCAAGGCAGGCAGCAGAACCACTGAGCTAAATCCCTGGCCCTCTTCTTTAATATGATTATTTCCTAGGGCTGTTCTTGGTTGTTTCTTCTTTTATCTGTCTACACTCATTCCCTTGAGAACACTACTTATTGGGTCTTAATGGTTTTTTTGTTTTTGTTTTTGGTACATGGGATCAAACTTGGGACCTTGCACTTGCAAGGCAGGTAATGGAACCTCTGAGCTAAATCTCCAGCCCCTTAATGGTTTTTAAATATCATCTTTGTAAAAATATGTCCTAATCAACTTTATTATTTCCACCCAAAACCTTATCCTAAAATCAAAACAACTCCACTTGGGTATCTAAAAGACACCCCCATACTTAACATATACAAAACTGAACTTCTCATCTTCCCTACAAACTTCTTTCTACAAGCATTCTTGTGTAATGGTTGTCAACTCCATCCTTCCAGATGCTCAAATTGAAAAAAACAAAACAAAACAAAACACCCTGGAGTCATTCTTGACTCCTTTATTTTACATTTCTCTTCCAAGCTGTCAGCAAATTCTCTATTTACAAAAATACATGTAGAATCCAACCACGTACAATTCCACCTGCACTGCTACCTCTAACAGCTATCGTTTTTTTTTTCACTTTTTACTTTTTAATTATATGTTTGAAGTACATAATGATTACATTTACTATGGAGAGTTTTGTACACATACTTAACACATCTTGATTTTTTTTTTGGCCCACTTCCCTGCCCACCCCTCTATTCTCCCTCCAACTCTTGTCCCTCTTTCCATTTGCAAAAGCTCTATTTTCATTTTTTTCAATTCTCATTACCCTTTTTCCATTCCTTCCCTTCACCCTCACTCATTTTGCTTCCCCTCCTATTTGAAAAGTATATCTCTACTTCCTATTATCTTTTGTTTTATGCTTTATATTTTGGGATTCTCATATAAGAAAAACCATTATGATATTTAAACTTGTGTGTCTGACTTCATAGTATGGTCTTGAAGTACATCCAATTATCTACAAATGACTCATTTATCCTTCTTTAGGGCACAGCAGTATCCTGCTATGTATAAATGCAATATTTTCTTTACTCATCTGTTGTAGATATATAGGCTGTTTCTAAGGTTTAGCTATTATAAGTTGTACTCCTATAAAGTATGCATGTATCATGTAATATGTCTTTAACTCTTTGAGGAAGATATCTAGAAGGAGAATAGCTAGGTCAAATGAAATTTCTAGTTTTAGTTTTTTCAGGAATCTCCATATTGATCTCTATACTGGTTGTAATAGTTTACATTCCCATCAGTAACGTAAAATGGTTCCTTTCCCCCCTGCACCCTTGCCAACACTTTTTGTTATTTGATTTCTCGATGATAGCCATTTTTTCTGGGTAAGATTGCATCTTAGTATTATTTTAATTTGTACTCTCTAATATCTGGTGAGGTTGAACTTTTTTTTTCTTTTGGCAGCACCGGGGATCAAACTTGGGACCTTGAGCTTGTGAAGCAGGCAGCAACACCACTGAGCTAAATCCCTGGCCCTTGACCATTTTTTCACATATTCAGTGGCCATTTATACTAGTGAGAAGTGTATTTGTGAGAAGTCCACTTCAACTGCCCATTTTTTTGACTGGGTCTTTTATTTTGAGGGGGTCCAATTTTTCTGGGATTATATACTGTATTCTGGATGTTAGTCCTAAGCAATAGCTGGCAAAATTTTTTTACCATTCTGTAGGTTGTCTCTTCACTGCTGTTTCCTTTGATGTACAGAAAGTTTTTAATATGGTATGATTCCATCTATTGATTATCAATAGTTTCTTACTGTTGATTATCAATAGCTCCTTATGCCACTGGGGTTCTGTTCAGAAAGTCCTTGCCTATGCCTATGTCTTCAAAACTTTTACATATTTTATCTTCCAGCAAATTGTGTTCTTTTAACATTTAGACCTTTCATCTAGTTTGATTTTAAAGTGTCTAGACTCAGTTATCTGCATATGGATGTCCCATTTTCCCAATACTATTTATTAAAGAGGCTATCATTCCTCCAGTGTATATTTTTGGCCACTTTGCCAAAGATGAGATAGCTGAATATGTCTGGGGTTGTTACTCCTTCCTCTACTCTGTTCCACCGATCCACATTTCTGTTTTTGTGTCAGTAGCACACTGTTTTTATTACCGTAGCTTTATAATATAGTTTCAAATCTGGGATTGTGATGCTTCCTGCTTTGCTACTGTTACACAGAATCACTTTTGCTATTCTGGGTCTCTTGTGGTTCCATATGAATTTTTGGATTGCTTTCTCTAGACCTGTAAGGAATACTGCTGGTATTCTGATTGGAATTGCATTAAATCTATCCATCAGTTTCGGAAGTACAGTAAAACCTTGGTTTGCAAGCATAATTCATTCGGGAAGCATGCTTGTAATCCAAAGCACTTGTATATCAAAGCAAATTTCCCGTCAGAAATAATGGCAACTCATGATTTGTTCCACAAACCAAAAATATTCATGTAATAAATAATCATAGGGCTAGGGATTTAGCTCAGTGGTGCTGTCTGCCTCACAAGTGCAAGGACCTGAGTTTGATCCCTGGTACCAAAAATATATATATATATTTATATATATATAATACTGTAACATAATACAATATAAAGAAAAATAAATTAACCTTTGAAAACCTTCATGGTTGGCGTGAGAGATAAGAGAGGAGGGGTCATAGCGTACGTAGGATGACTTCCACTGTCACTAACAGAATCACTGCTATTTGCTCAGTGGAATCTTACTTTTCTGACAACTTTAACAAGGGACTTATCCACTGACAAATGCTTTTGCCTCTTTTTGAGAATTTCATGGAAATGCAACACACTGTCATTAAATAGATTAATTGCTTACACTGCTACTGCCTTATTAGGGTGTTACTTTCTACTGTATTTTGCACTGCTTCCCATATTTTTCACATCTTCCTAATCTGATTTGAAGTGAAGGATGGAAAGGAGAGGGAAGGGGAGGGGAGAAGAGGAGGATACACATTAGCTCAGTCGTTATGTGACATTCAGCATATGTACTACTCATACAGCAAGGCATCACTCATTCATCGAGTTAAAATTTATTAGAAATGTTTGCTTATCTCGTGGAACACTTGCAGAACAAGTTACTAGTAATTCAATGTTTTACTGTATAACCATTTGACTACATTGGCTCTGCCTATCGAGGAACATGAGGTATCTTTCCATTTTCTGATTGTCCTCTTCAATCCTCTTTTTCAGAATGATGTAGTTTTCACTTTAGAGGGCTTTCGCTTCCTTAGTTAGCTTAATTCCCAAGTGTGTGATTTGTCTTAATGCTACTGTGAATGATACTGTTTTTATACTCTCTTTTTGGTACTGGGGTTTGAACTCACAACAGTGTGCTTGCGAGGCAGGCACAATACTACTGAGCTAAATCCCTGACCCTCAGGGAGTTCATTATTAGTATATAGGAATATTATTTGTTACTGTATGCTGATCTTTTAAATTTATTTATTTGTGGGGGTGAGTACCGGGGATCGAACTGAGGTCCTTTTGCTTGTGAGGCAGGCAGCGGAACCACTGAGCCAAATCCCTGGCCCTACTGTATGTTGATTTTGTGTCCAGTTATATTTCTGAATTTGGTTATTAATTCTAGGAATCTTTTAGTGGAATTTTTGGGGTCTTTTAAGTAGAGGATCATATCATCTGTGAATAATGATACTTTGACTTCTTCCTTATATCTCTTTTTTCCATTTTTTTTTTTTTTGTACAAAGGATCAAACTCGGGACACCCTGTGTTTGTGAGGCACATGGTGGAACCACTGAGGTAAATCTGTGGCCCGTCCCTTTTATTTCTTTCTCTTGCCTGACTGCTTGGCTAATGTTTGAAGGACTGTGTTAAACAGGATAGTGATAATGGACATGTTTGTCTTGCTGACTGCAATCTTTTAGATTCTGTCTCTCTCCTAGATTAGTGAATAACCTAATATGTCACCTTGTTTCTACCCTTGTTTAGACTCAGCATCTAGTCACCACACAGCTATAATAGAAATTTTGAAGACCTTGCAAGGCTCGTTTTAGTCAGATTAAAGTCTAAATTCTTACACTGACTTACCACGATCCTACGTGTGTGCTTCCTTTGCTCTGCTTGATCTTATTTCATCTCCTCTGGCATCTCTGCTCTGTTTATCAATTATGTCAGCATGTTCTAGTCTTACAACCTTTATTTTGGTCTCTTGACAATATTAAAATCTGCTCCACCTACTCTGATCATTTTTTTCTTCTGTAGGTATATATTTTCCTGACATATAAGTAATTTACTTGATAAATATGCTTCTTAGTCTTGTCTCCACAGACTAGAATATACAAATAGAACATACCAAGTGGGCAGGAATCTATGTTCCCCGATGAAACTGAGGAGCCCAAAACAGTGCCTGACACAAGATAAATGTTTAAATATTGGTTCGGTGAAATCAACAAAGAAATGGCTAATGAATTATACTACTCTAACACCCAACCTCTTCAGTCTTTAATGATGAAAAAACTAATTCCCATGTGGAAACTAAATGATTCATATAACAAAGATTTTTATTATAAAGAACACATGGGCACTGAGGATGTGGCTCAGTGGTGCCTAACTGGCAAGCCCGAAGTCCTGAGTTCAATCCCCGGAAACTAACAAACAAACAATAATAAGGAACACCTGATTTGATTCCTGGCTAAAGTACTATACAATATTATTTGAATGATTTAACCCTTATAGATAGCATCACCTCTCTCTCACAGGATGGCTATAAAGACCAAATGATTATATATGTGAAAGATGTTTGGTAAATGTTTTCTTTATGAAAAGGTAAAAATGAAAATCAAACTATTTATTTAGCACTTACTATATGCCAAGTACTATGTAAGAGGTATACAGGTACATACAATAAATTAAAATATTTTGAAACTAAACAGTGTCACGAGTTTTTATACAAAATTAGGCCTCTAATTCTTTTGGGGGGGGTACCGGGGATTGAATTCGGGTCCTTGTGCTTGCAAGGCAGGCCACTGAACCCCTGAGCTAAATCCCCGGCCCTAGGCCTCTAATTTTTAAAAAATTCAAATATAAAACTACTTTCATATTTCTAAATCTGCCAAAATAAAATGGAACAATAATTTCCACTGAGATAAACTATAAAATTCAGCATGCTTCATTCTTTTTTCTTTTCTTTTTTGCGGTAGCAGGGATCAAATTCAGGGCCTCGCAGTAGCGAGGCAGGCGGTGATGCCAATGAGCTAAATCCCTGGCCCAGCATATTTCATTCTTTGACTTACACATGAAAGTGCTCAGAGCTGGGCCGGAGATTTAGCTCAGTGTTTCCACCACCTGCCTCGAGCACAAGGTCCCCGGTACCAAACACCAAAAAAAAAGAAAAAAAAAAAAAGAAAAAGAAAATGCTCAAAGCTAAAACTGGCCTCAACTATACTAATTAGCTCATTCCCTTAGTGTGGCAAATATATCTTCCTTTACCTTCTTTGTTCATTCACAAATTACCATTTCAGATGTTCTATAACCTCAATCCACTAAGAGTCCTCTTTTTTTTTTGAAAGAGTACTTTTACTTTAAATAAAGTATATGCCATAAAGTCACTAGTCTCCTAGAATATGAGAAATTAGATATAAAAGCCTTATCACTGTGCAGCACAAAATATTATATAATTCAAAGTATAAAACAGGCCCTCCCAATACCTGAAAGCCTGTGGTCACAGAACTATGCCATCACAACAAACAAAAGCCAATAAGAAAAGGCCAATATCTGGGTGCTAATTTTCTGCATGATAAAAATACAATTTTAGTATATGTGTTGCTGAAGCTAGCACAATAAAAGTACAATTTTAATTAATGACTGATATGTACATGTACAGTATCAATTACTTATTCTTGATATTCATTATAGCTGAGCATAGTGACACACATCTGTAATCCCAGCACACTGGGAGGCTGAGGAAGGAGGATGGCAAGTTCAAGCCTGGCCTGGGCAACTTAACAACTTAGCAAGATTCCCTCAAAAGTAAAAAGAGGGATGGAGATGCAGCTCACCCTGGGTTCAATCCCCTAAATGGGCTCTTCCCTGAAAATTATTTACAGTTTCAGGGCTAGCAGTGTGGCATAGCTGTACAGTGCTTGCCTAGCATGACAGACCCTGAGTTATATATCCCTGGCATCACAAAAAATAAACAAAATTAATTTTAAATTTTCAAAAAATAAATTGAAATCCTCTACAGAAATAAATTACTGTATTTTTAAAAACTCCTTTTTATGCAGAAAGGATTAATAAGAGTACTGTGTAAACAGTTTTAAGAACAAGGGTTCTCGGCTGGGGCTTTAGCTCAGTGGTGCTGCTGCCTGTCTCGCTCACAAGCACGAGGACCTGAGTTCAATCCCCAGTACCAAAAAAAAACAGGAACAAGGATTCTCTCCAGATAATTAGCGATAACCAATGTATTGCAAATGTGGAGTGTTCCGCAAAAAAAAAAAAAAAAAAAAAAAAAGACGGGAAAAAAAAAAATTGGGTAATTAATTTAAATAATTTATGTACTTATACATTCTAGTTTTATACAACCAATTATTTTAACTCTTGAAAAGGATAAAGATCATCATTTGTATAATAGCAAAGAAAAAAGAAAAAGAAACAACCTAATTATCAATTGGTAATCAGTTTAACAAATAACATATTCAAAACATAAAACAAACTGCAATATAGTCACTAAAATATGATTAAAAAATCATGAATGAGAATTTTTTGGGGGGGTACTGGAGATCGAACTTGGGCCCTTATGTTTGCAAGGCAGGCGCAGAACCACTAAGCTAAATGCCCAGCTCAAATGTGAAGGTATTTTTAAAGATTTATTGCAGTAAAAGACACATTACCACTAATCATCTTCAAACTATTCCCCCCACTCTTGGTACACACTTATTTCACCATTCGGAAGCAGTTCTACAAGTTCTTTTCTGTGAGTGCCTTTAGTCATACTGTCCTGGTTGCCTCAATGTCCTAAATTGAATCAAGATATTTTTATTTTGACTTTGGAGAAGAGCCACAAGTCCAATGGTGCCAGAACCAGTGAATATAGTGGATGAGGACACATCATGTTTCTATGAGCCTGCCTTTGCACTGGATGGCATTCCACAATAGCATGCCCGTATTTTTTTTAAACCATACCTTATAAAGACATTCCAGAAAGCAGACTTCCAGAACTGTTTCAGAAGTGGAATGGGATGAGTATGTTTGAAATGAGGGGGGAACATCTTGAAAAGGATTAATGTCAAAGTTATTTTACTGTAATAATTTTTATTGAAACACAGTTTTCTACCACCCCTTGTAAGTACCTTACTAATGACTGAAATGTAATGATTTCAAGAACACTCACAGGTGAATGGATTAAGAAAATGTAGTATACACAAAATGGAATATTATTCACCCACAAAAAGGAAATCTTGTCATCCGCAACAATGTGAACCTTAAGAACATTTTGCTAAGTGAAATAAGCCATCACAGCAACAATATTACATGATTTAATTTATGTAAGGTATCTAAAACATTCAAACTCAGAAACAGAAAGTAAGCAGTAGCTGCCAGGTATTGAGGGAAGGTATGTATAATAGGAAAGATCAACCAACTCTTCTCTCTTACTATACCCTAAACATAGAATACATCAGTTTTGATACCAAATGTAGGGTTTTGTTTGCCCCCAGGCACGCACGCACACACACACACACACACACACACACACACACAAAACCCAATTCTTAGACAACAGCTGAGTGTCTTACAATCCAAATAAATTCTGATACTATATACCTGGAGTTAAGACACAGATCCCACAGACTGTGGACTCATGCCTTCCCACAAGACTGTCCCCACTTCAGAAACCAATCTCAAGTTTAAGTCTCTGGGACTTCAGACTAACCAACTATATGGCAGGTTCATCATTTGCTAAGATAGCTCATATAACTCAAGGAATAGCTGTTTAATCGTTTGTTGTTGTTGTTGTTGTTGTTGTTTAATAGTTTAATATCAAAGATCTTACGAAGAATACAGATGACCACCCAGTCAAAAGAAATGTATGGGGTGCCAGGTTGTGGAAGTACAGTCCCTGTCATTTCCCAGATTGGCCAGGATGGAACGACAGACACACCACAGGCGCCATCGGCATGCTTTGCTTCAGGGCCCTGCACCCTGTACTCTGGGGGCCACTGCTGCCTCAGTCTCTCCTAGGCCTTCCCTGACCCGTCACTTTCCTTTCTTCCTCTTTCCAGAGCCTGCGGTGTCCCGCCCAGCTCATCACTAAATCACAGTGGCGGGAACTCTTGGACATCCATTTGGCTGTGGCTACAGCAAAGCATGTGGTTCCTAAAGCAGGGTCATGGGGAGCTGTCCTGGTCGGGTTTGGGGGCCTACAGTTTTAGAGAAGCCTAGCAAACCCCCCCAAAAGATAGCCTGAGTCTACAGAGCTGCCTTGCAAAAGGCTGCTGTGAGCCACTGGGCTCTGGGCTGGTTCTGAAGTCCAAAACAAGGAAGACATTCTCACTCCATCATTCCAAGAAAAGTGTGGAACTTGTGGTTCCTTAACCGCTTTTAGAGTCCCTAGCCCATCACCTGCCTGTGGGGGCCGCTATCTGTCCTGCTGGCGTGGCTTTGAGAGCCTGCTGTGCGTGCAGGGGTTCGGCTATGCCCACAGTCTGCCTTTCTCACCAATGGTGTGACAGCTGCTTGGGCTCTGAGTTGTGTCTAGTGTGGAACCTGAGCAAGGAAGCACCTTCGGACCCTGAAGCAGCTTTTTTCTCTGTGTCTGCAAGGAAAGGGGGTCACTCCGAGCCCCCAGTCCGCAGCGCCGAGCAGTCCCAGTGGTATCCAGACAGGGCAGTTTTACCAAAAGATGCTTTCCTGCTTCATCTGTAGCACTTGGCACCTCTCTCTCTCTCTGTCTGTCTCTCTCTCTCTCTCTCTCTCTCTCTCTCTGTCTCTCTCTCTCTCCTCCACCCATACTTTCCAGTCCCTCGGCTTTTCTTCATCCAGCAGCCTTTACTTCTCCACCCCTTCTTGAAGGGCGGCCCACTTGGAGTCTCCAGCACTGGCCTGCCCAAGTCACTCATCGCTCTCTCCTCCTCCCCCTGCAAGCATCTGGTCACTGTCCCTGTGATGAGTCCTCTGTCCTCCCTGCTTCCACTGGCAGCCAGTTGGAGCCACACGGCCATCTCTGCCTAGTCCCCTTAGAAACACAGTCAGACTTGCTCAGTGAGGCCGGTACGCGATTTGTCCAAATGAACACAACAGTCCTGGACACTGTTACAAATGCAAGATGTGCCCTGCAGGTAAGCCTGCTGTACAGTGACAGTACTTCTGGTTGGAGGAAAAAGAAAATGTCGCCTGATCTCAGCTCCTGCACACCCTTCTTTCTCCTCCTCCTCCTCACCCCAAATAAAAACAAAAAACACTAGGAAAAAGAAATGTATAAGGGTGAAGGTGTATAGGGACAAGGTGCAAGGGACAAGCCTGAAAGCAGATGGACCAATGCTAATGACAGCACACCCAAAAAAGCTGACTCCTATGTTGGTATAGTGAAAAGCAAAGAACCAAGGTGGTTTATAGGAACTGCAGGATTGGCTGAAAGCTGCTTAAGAAGTCCAACTCCCCTATTTTCACAGCAGAAGGCTCAATTTTTTTTTTTCTTCTAGAAAAGGTAAAATAGAGCATCTCTCGAAAAAAGATACTAGGCATGGCTAAAGGCTAGAGGGAAATTAACGGGACATATGCAAACTAAATGTAAGATACACATATTCAGTACTATCAATCAGATTTTCAGCCTCCTACTCTCAAGCATGATAGTATTAGTAGGCAATATGAGAAACTTCCATCATGAGAAGTGATACCAAAGGAAAACAAAGAAAAACTTGGAAACAAAATCAACAAAAAGCCAGGCATGGTGGCACACACTTGTAATCTCAGAATACTAGAAGACTGAGGCAGTCCAGGGATCTAGCTCAGTGGTGCTGTGCCTGCCTTACAAGCTCAAGGTCTGGAGTTCCATCCCTGATAACACCACCCGTCCCCCCACCGCAAAAAAAAAAAAAAAAAAAAAAAAC
>NW_022900934.1:24298898-24301708 GCF_012274545.1 Fukomys damarensis
CCTTGCAAGCGCAAGGACCCGAGTTCAATCCCTGGTACCAAAAGAAAGAAAGAAGCTGGCCTGCCACTGATATGTGGGCTACTGAAGGAATTAGCAGATAGAGAGTTCTTTGGGATGAAGTAGAAGGTAAATACTCATTTTTATAACTTTTTCCCAGCAAAAGACATAGGAATAAACTCAAACCTATTCTATGAGAAGGAAAAGTTGCTTTCCTATTTACTTCCAGTTACATTAACAAGAATGCAAGATATGAACTATCTTTTCTTTTTTTTGTTGTTTTGTTGTTTTTTGTTTTTTTGGTACCTGGGATTGAACTCGAGTCCTTGCGCTTTCAAGGCAGGCCACCGAACCGCTGAGCTAAATCCCTGGCCCTGAACTATCTTTTCTTCCCAACAGCAGTGACACCTTAATGATCTTAGATCACTGAAAGTTTATTATTTTCCAACCAACTGCTTCATTGATAGCATATGGTAAAAGTGATTATCTTATTCAAAGAGAAAACGAGAAGCTGCAAGGTCTCAGTGTGAAACAGAGGTTAAGGAAACTAGCAACAGGATCTAACTTGCATACTCATTTGCTGGCTTGAATTCTGTAGCCAATATTCCAGAATGCAGCTTTCCCCCCAATTCCTCAAATCACTTTCTGGTAAGACGGTAATATTAACTACTATTTTAAGTTGTTTTTAGCTTTGATCTGCTAAATAGTAATTAAAGGATGTGACATCCATCAAAAAATATATTATGGGACTATATATTTTATCTTTGAATAATGCTTATATAAAATTATATAACTTAACTACACACAAAGTTGAATTTCCCGACTCTCAAGAAATTCTTGTTTGTTAATATCCACGAATCCTCAAAATATAACACCCTGATATCTACTACATCTTCATACTTCCAGCAAAATCTTCTCAGGTCAATTCTAAATATTATTTTAAGATTTGTTAAATAAATTGAAAGTTAATACTCAGTTTCTGAGTAATGTGTATGTATACTTTTCTAACAAAATTTTTGTATGTTTCTTAGGAGGAGTCAAAAAGCATTGCTATTCAAATTGGATTAAAAAACCAGAAGACCGCAGCATAGGTGATGCACATGTGCAATTCCAACACTCCGAGGCTGAGGTGGAAGGACTGGGAGTCTGAGCATAACTTGGGTTTTATATATATAGCTAGTTCAGCCCAGTCTATACTACACCCTATCTCCAAAACACAAACGCATACGGCAGAAGAAACTGATAGAAAGATAATCATTTATACCCACAGCCCTAAATACCAGAAGGCAAAGAGGAACCAAACTACCATCTACTCAGTAGGAATCAAATGAAAGCAGAGCCAATCTACATTTCAATTTGGATCTGCAGATTTTTACTCTAGTAGTTCATCCCACATCTCATCTACTTTGACGAAATCTGAAAAGGAACAGAAAAACAGCATTCAAAAAAAGGCAAAATACTACTTATCTATTTTCACAGGCAAACAAATGGAAATCCAAGCAAACTAAAACAGATAATAGAGAAACAAACAAAAATTACTTAATGTCAGCCGGGATATAGCTCAATGGCATTGTTTGCTCAGCCAGCTCCAGGCCCCAGGTTTGGCCCTCAGCATAGTAATAATTTAAAACTTAAGAAAAAAACAAAACAAAAAAGTTGGGGTTTAGTATAGCTCGGTGGTAAAGCACTAGCCCAGCACTGCAAAAATAAATTCAAAATAATTAAAAATTTGGGCTGGGGATTTAGCTCAGTGGTTCCATTGCCTACCTCACAAGCGCTAGGTACTGAGTTCGATTCCCAGTACCAAAAATAATAAAAATTAAAATTTATGCCACTCATACTTGAACATATTTTGTCCTTTTCAAAATTACTAAAATGTAAAGTCTAGACTCCCTCCTAAACCCTTGACTTGACAATAACAAAAAATAAGAAATCTCAAAATTATTGTAGACAGCTAAGCTACTTAGAAAATATTATAAGACAGTTAGAGAAAGCAGGACCCTCAGCAAAGAAGACAATTGTGGCCTGAGGCTCATTCACTAAAAGCCAGGCCACAAGAAAAAGAACTACACCCACATACTTCCCCTAGGGATGAACAGCAGTGATTGATATTCTAAATAAGTATCAATCATCTTGGATGGGTATCAAAACCTCCCTAGCCCATTTCTTCCTGGAAAGCCTAGTTTGTTCCTAGTAAACTTATAACTAGCTTCCCCATTTGACCCACACTTAATCAGTATTACCTAGGTGACTATACTTGTAATCTTATTGATCATACTTTTGTCCCACCTCGTGATTTCCCACTGGATCAATATTACCTAAGCAGCTATACTTGTAATTTTATTATTTGACTGTAGTTTAATCCCACCTTGTATCCGTCTCACCTCATGGCTTTGCTCAATAAAACACCTTTGAGAAGCAGGGTAGGCAGGAAACTCACTTTCTAGACCCCGGCCAGACAGGGCATTTTTCTGTCTCCCTTTCAAATGCTCTATTTCTCTCAATAAATTCTTCCTGTTCTTAACTTCCATTGTTCCTAGAATTCACTCTTCGACTTTAGAGAACATGAACTCAGAGTGTTGGACATCTAGCAGGTCAGGAGTTATAATATTTCCCTTATATTATGTGTAAGCCCATATAAGCCCTATATCAAAATTATCATACAATGAAACCAAGAAGAAAATCACTGGGCCAGGGATTTAGCTCAGTGATGCAACTGCTGCCTCACTAGTGCAAGGTCCAGAGTTTGATCCCCGGTACCAAAAAAAAAAAAAAAAAAAAAAACAACTAAAAAAAAAAAACAAATTGAAAAA
>NW_022900934.1:24303632-24316397 GCF_012274545.1 Fukomys damarensis
AAGAAAGGATATCTAAAGCCAAGGAACAGTTGTTATCAGAGGCTGGAAGAAGTGGGGAGTTGTTTTAGCCTGGAATTATGAAAAATTCTGCAGATGAATACTGGTAATGATTTTACAAGTTGAATGTTCTTAAACTGGTTATGACTGGATAGTACATGCTTAGCACACGCATAGCATGCACAGGACCCTGGGTTAGATCTCCACCACCACGAGAACAAAAGTTATAATGGTAAATTTCATAATATATATATATTTTAACCACAAAAAAAATTAGGATAGACATCTTCAAAATTTTATTTTTCTTAATATGAGAAAATGAAATAATGGAAAGAAAGTTTTTGCAAATAAGGAAGGGGATTGAAGGGAGGGTAGGGGTAAGGGGAAAGAATGAGAACCAGGACCTGTCATGTAAAGGTAGAAGATCCCAGTGATGAGTGTAACTGTACCGTACACCTAAAAAGTACCAATAAACTCAATGAAAAAAAATTTTAGTTTTCTTTTAGGGATTAAAACATCAATTCTGATTAAGTAAAATCAACTAAAAGGAACATAATCCATCATCTTCATTCCCTCCCTAAACCTTATCAAAATGAAATAGGAATAAAAAAGGTAAACTCCTAATCAGAAATATACAAAGAAAAGAGACAGTAGATAAATGCCAGCAACATTCTGGACAATGAAAAGCAAAAGCAAGCCAAGTTCCACACATTTCGCCTGCAATTCCACCACTAAGGAGGCTGAAGCAGGAAAACTGCTGTCAGATTGAGGCTAGCCTGGGCTACACAGCAAGACCGCTTCTGTCTCAAAATAAATAAATAAATAAAATCTCTATATATAAGCTCTACAGTACACATCTTTCTTCCAAAAATTTCAAGAACAGGGCTAGGCATGGTAATCCAACTATTTCAGAGGCTAAGGCAAGAGGACCAGAAGTTCAAGACAGCACAGGCAATTTAGTGAAATCTTTTCTCAAAAGAAAAAAAAAAAGAATTTTTTTAAAGGGCTGGGGAGTTCAAAGGTAAAACACGTGTCTAGTATATGGGAGCCCTGGGCCCAATCCCAATCACCTCAGAAAAAATTTAATTAAGAACAGAAAAGGGCCAGGGATTTAGCTCAGTGATTCTGTCACATCAAAGGATCCAAGTTCGATCCCCAGCACCACAAGCCTAAGGACCTGAGTTTGATCCCCATACCACCCACCCACACACACACACACACACACACACTAAGAAGAGAAAAAATAATCTAGATTTCCTGACTACTGATTACACCAAACCAATGCATTCTAACCCCTATCCCAGATTCTTTTCCTTCCTGTTTCCAAAGCAGAACTATGAAACTCCCTAAAACTCCAATTTCCAGAGCAAATGAAATTCAAAAACTATGTTAGATCATACTTTCAAAATCAACACCTTCTTCACTGAATAAGATTGAAATGAATAGCCGGGCATGGTGGCGCATGCCTGTAATCCAAGTACTTGGGAGGCTGAGGCAGGAGGATCGCTGGGAGTTCAAGACCAGCCTGGGCTACATAGTGAGTAAAGATCAGCCTGGGCTACATAGTGAGCTCCAGGTCACACTCAACTACATAGTGAGACCCTGTCTCAAAAAAAACCAAAAAAAGAAAAAGATTGAAATGTACCTCATCTGATCCTGCTGTTCTATTTTTAGAAGAGCAGCAACTTTTTATACTGTTCAGAAGCTCAGCTCAGTATTCCCATCATCCATGAGGAAAATGTTGCTAACATCCCAGCTATGGAGATGAAGGAGGTATTGAGGGACCTAACTCAGAACCTTCACCGACAGACATATCCTCAACCCTTTTTAGTTATAAATTTTGACTCAGGGTCTCTGTAAATCATTAAATTGCCCAAGCTGGGCTCGAATTTGCAATCCTCCTGCCTTAGTTTGCCCAAGCACTAGGATTTCAGGGATGCAACACTGTGCCTGGCTCAGCTACCTTAACACAGTATTCAGCTTACTGGCTAAAAGGATTTTGAAACAAAGGTGTTTTACATGTTGGCCAAAAACAAAGAATAACTTCCCTGTGTATGTCCAAAAATTTTTCGTAAGAAACTATAAACAGGACCAAGGATCAGGTTATTGTCTGGCTGAGTCAGGAACACTGCACCCATCTCTCATGAGCAAACTCCAAGGCCTATTAGGGCTGGAATAATCCGCCCCCTCCTGTATGTAGAGATCTGACTTTAGACAGATAAACTGTTCCTCTCAAAAACCTCTAAAGTCCTGACTCCATTGCCTCAGCCCCTAAAACATACAATCCAAAAATTAAAATGCGGCCAATAACGATGTGCCAAATATTCCAAATCCAACCTGGCTCCAACCCTGCCTTACCCTATCCAATAGCGATCCAGTAGTGCCACCCTGGCACCACCCTGCCTTACCCTATATAAGTCTGTACATTTCCTCAAGAAAACGGAAGCGTTCCAGAACCCTCCCGGGAGTCTGCTTGGTGATTCCGTGCCTTGCCCTCCTCCCAGTCCAGGTTCCGGAACCCTGTTCCGTGAGTGGATTCGCAGACGAAAACAACACAGGACAAAAGTCCTCGCGAAAATAAAATCCTAAAAATTACACTCAGGTTACAACAAACACATTTTACCTTCTACAACACTTATCAGTTTCTTTAAACATTGTAAATCAAGAATTATTCCATCAAGTTTCCACAGCAAAATTCTACATCTTTTCCAAGAGCAAACCATTTGTCAGTGTTTCCCGACCTTGATAAATAGAAAAATAAAATTCCGAGTATAAACTGAAGTCTAATGAAACATCAGAAATTCAGGTCACCACAAACCTGACAATAGAAATGTTTTTCCTTTTCGTTCTATTTTACCTGTGCAAGCAGAGAAGTTATAAGAATATATGTGTGATGGGCCGGGGATTTAGCTCAGTGGTTTGGTGGCCTGCCTCGCAAGCGCAAGGACCTGAGTTCGATCCCAGGTACCAAAAAAAAAAAAAAAAAAAAAAGAATATATGTGTGATCTATCATTAAGAGTACTATAGCTTCCAAAACAGAGAATACCCTATTGAAGGTATTATTTTCACACATCCTAATTTGCAAAAGAGTGAATGGGGGGGGGAGCTTTCAGTTGGCCCTCTTTATGCACTACAGTGTTTCTTTCTCTGCAAGTGTGTTTCTTACTCAATCTGTGGTCCCTTTCATTCCCACTGTCACTTCCTTAGTCTGGTCTTACTGCCTCAAGTCACTCCCAACCATAGTAAATTACTGTAGACCTCAATATGCCAAACAGATCTTCATAAACTATTATTTCATTCTTCAGCCAATATTACGGCTTGAGTCTTAATGTCCCCCCAAAACCTCATGTGGTCACAGGTGACTGAACCTAGAGTGTAGGATACTAGCATTAAGGGCATATGAATACTAAGTGAACCACTACACTGAGTGATTGGTTTTGCACTGCCCTAATCCCGGTAGTCTGAATAAGATCAAAGGAGCAGAAAGACACTGTTAAGCTGCCTTGCTGCTTTGGCTTCCATATGGACACTATGAACTGTTTCTCCTCTGTGATGTTGCTCTGCCACATGCCACTCAGCCTTGGAGCCAGCTAAGTATGGACTGAAACATCTACAAACTGTAAGATAAACCCTTTCCTCTTTAGGTACCGGGGACCGAACTCAGGACCTTGCACTTGCAAAGCAGGCGGCGGAACCACTGAGCTAAATTCCCAACCCTCTCCTTTAACTTTTGAGTATCAGGTATTTTGTCTCAGCAACAAGAGAAAAGTAACGAAAACAGCCAATAAGTTTCAAGTTTACCCCAAAATAAGACATTGATCTCTTCAAAACTTTTCGAAATCTTACATTACCAGGCCCTCACCAACCCTCTTAAACTTCCAGTAATCTATGTACTACATTACCACCACCTCACATTCATTCCTGACTCCATACCTGTCCACATTCTCAATCTTAGAATTAAATAATTTCCCTTCTCTATTCCTTAACAATTATTCTACATACACCTCATTCAGCCCTAGACTCCTCTGAGGTAACGTTAGAACTATTTTCTTTTTTCGTTTGTTTGTTTGGTTTGGTGGTACTGGGCCTTCACACTAAAGTACATCTCTAGCCATTTTTACATGACTTACCAAACTGCTAAATTGCCAGGCCAAGCTGGAACTTTTAATCTTACTGCCTCAACCTCACATAGTGCTAGGATTACAGACATGTGCCACTATACTCAGAACTATTTTAAGTCTTTATGTAGGAAAGAACGTTTTTCCCAGAGGGCAGAGAACATGGGTTATGACGCAAGAAAAACAAGCCCAGATCAGAGGTTGCAAAGTGGCAGCCCACAGGACAAACTCCGCACACAGTAGTGATTTGTTTGTACCACAGTGTTTATACTATCAATTCATAAGTTGCAAACATTTAAAATGAAGAATTTTTTACAAAATCTGGATATTCAGTTTTCTTTAGGAAAAAAATGGTATTCAGGTCACATGTGATCCGTACTCACCCCTTAGACCAAGAGTGATCAACACTGAGTTGTGTTCCTTAAAGTGGTGAATTTTTAAATGTGATTTTTTTTTAACCTCTCTTCTTTTTTGGTGGTACCTGGGAATTAATGCAGGGACAGGGCCTCAAGAGTACAGTGGACCTTCGAGTTACAACCAGCCTGGGTTACAAACAACTTGGGTTACAACCAGAATTTTAGTTTTAACTATGACCAAAGTCTTGAGTTAAGACTAAATGCCAGCTGCTCCTGCTTCCAGGTATAGATTTAACCCTTAAAAAGTCCTGGAAGGAACACTGCAACATCCTTTCCTGTGTGGGGTTGAGAAATCCTGGGCCAGTGTCTAAGGACCTGAGATCTGCCTGGAAAAGTGTGGCCTAAAATTATACAGGAGACTTTGAAGGCTGTGTAGAGGAGCCTAACCAACTTAAATTACAACCAGCCCTCTCAAACAAATTCAGTTCCTAAGTCCAGGGTCCACTGTATGAGGCCAGCCTCTGCTACTGACTGAAATAAACTCCAAGTCTTTTTATTTTTGGGATGCAGGGTGGTCTCACTAAATTACTTAACCTTGCCTCAAACTTGTGATCCTCCTAGCTTATCCACTTGCTTCCATGTATGTCTTTATCAATTTCCTTATAGCTGGGACAAAATATTCAGCACATGGAACTTAAACAAGGAGAGGTTTCTTTTTCTTTTTTTTTAAACTTATATATTTGTTGCTTTTATTACTTTTTTTTTTTTTTGGTACGGGGATTGAACTCAGGACCTTGCGTTTGCAAGACAGGCAGCGGAACCACTGAGCTAAATCGCTGGCTTCTTTAGGTTCATGTTTTAGTCTATAGTTGACTAGCTCCAAGGCAGGAAGGCATTGCACAGTATCTGACAAAAGAAAGCTGCTCATATCATGGCAGCCAAGAAGAAGAGTGTTAAGGAAGGAGCTAGACAGAAGACACACTCTTACAGGTCACATTCCCATCGAACTGCCTCCCTTAATCCCTAGCCCAACCTCCTAACATCAAGTCAGGCATAGCACCCCCACAATTTATTCACCTTTCCAAAGGCCCCAACAGGAGCAAGAGGATTTGAGAAGACACTCTTGACCTATACCATAACATTCCACCCCTGGCCCCTCAAAGACTCGTGTATCTACACAAAATGTATACAGTATATCTCTAAGAACTGCTGAAGTCCTAACAGTTTAACATTGCTAAAAAGTCCAAGTTCAAAGCCTTCTGAGACTTAAGGGAAACTCTTAGCTGGGAGCCCCTGTAAAATCAAAAGAAAGTTTAACATTGTTGACATACAAAGGCACAAGATATCAACATTCCCTTTCTAGGGGGGTGGGGACAGGAGGATAAAAACCAATGGGACTGAAGCAAGACCAAAACCCAGCAGGCCAAACATTAAATCCTGTAGCTCCATGTCCAGCATCTATGGCAAGGTACGACGATATAAATTCTAAAAGATTTGAGTAGCCCCATCCCTATAGGATTCCTGATGTTTGTAGCCTTCGTGGCTTCTCTCTTGGGCTAGCTTTAGCCACTCCTTGCAGCTTTCCTCAGACACTCCATGTTCTTGGCTTCTCTACTTTTCTGGGGTCTCTCTGCACTTTTAGTTTTACTCTCATAACTTCACATACTGCCCTCTCAGGGCCACACTGCCTAGACTCCCAGGCCTTCATCTTAAGTCTGGATGGAAGCCTCCTTGATCCCATAACTCTTGGATCCAGCATTCCTGTAAAACCAGTAACACATAGATGATACCAAGGTATGCTGCCAGCTCAAGCCATAGCAGGGCCCTCATGGATCATGGCCGCAGGGGCCTTTGAATGCCTAGGTGGCTGAACTCTGGGAAACATTTCCCTCTTCACCCTAGAAAAGAGTACAGTGCATTGGCTCCCTCTTGTCAAAGCAGTCTTTCATTTTTGTAGGGTGTAGGGTGGGTCTTTTCCCAGGATGCCCTAAAGTCATCTTCCTATTGTCCCAATACCAAGTATTTAGCTTCTTTTTTGTCTTTTCAGCAATCCTGCTCTCCCAGGTGCAGGCTCTTTCTTTCTTTGGAAACTGAAAACTTTTTTTTTTTTTTTTTTTTTTTAATACCACAGATCAAACTCAGGACCTTGCGTTTGTGAGGCAGACAAGGCAGTGCTGAGATAAATCCCCAGCCCACTGAAAACTTTTTAAATGGACTTTTCATTCCTGTTTCTCAATTTCAACCTTGTTAAAAACACAAAGCAGTATCCAACTGCAGCCTAAATATTAAGTTGCCTTGAAATTTTCTCCACCTGATTTATTAGTCATCCTTAATATCAGCTTTCTGCAAAGCCTTAAGACATGAGCAAAACATAGACAAATATTCTGCCAGAACAAAAAAAAAAAAGCAAAATAAACGTTAAAAAATTTAAAAATAGGGCCGGGGGTTTGGCTCAGTGGTTCCACTACCTGCCTCACAAGTACAAGGGCCCGAGTTCAATCCCTGATACCAAAAAAAAAGATTTTTTAGATAAATAAAATAAATTTTTAAAAAAATTTTTTAAAGGCTGGAATGATACTTCAATACCCTCAATATCAAAAAGAAAGGAAAAAAGAAATGAGAGCTTTTTGTTTATTGCCAATAACACCATCTCCTTTTCCTTTTTTCTCTACATTTTCACTTCCATGTCTTATTTTTTGTCACTTCAGATTTCTTGTTCTTACCATCTCATTTAATTTTCCCTCTTACCCACTTTCTTTCTAGCATCTCTCACAAATCACCCCACCATCTCATCTTATCTCCATAATTTAAAAAAATTTTTTAAGCATTCTTTGGATTGTAATAAGCAAATCATAGGTTGTCTCAAGTATTTATAGAGCAATTAGCTAACAAAAATATAGATACAAAGTTCCTAAAGATGAATAGTAAAAATTAATATTATAGCCGGGGATTTAGCTCAGCGGTTCGGAGGCCTGCCTTGCAAGCGCAAGGACTCGAGTTGAATCCCCGGTACCAAAAAAATAATAATAATAATATTATAGTAATAACAAGAATCTAAGTATGAACGGGTATGTCAAAAGAGGAGGTGATGACAATGATAGTCTCAAGGTTAGGGTTAGGTAAATGGACCATTCTTCCTTTTTAAAAAAATTCCTCTCCCACCCCCCCACTTTACTGAGGTGTAATTGACAAATTAAAATTCTATATACTCAAGGTGTATGTGATGCTTTGATATATGTATCCTATGTGAAATGTGATAAATTCCTTTTTACCATATCCATCACTGTAGTTATGTTTTTTTGTAGTGTGAATGCTTATAATCTACTCTTAGTGAATTTCAAGTATACATGACTATCAACTATAGCTATCTTCTCATACATTAGGGATCCAGAATTGGGATGGAGTGTAGTACAGGGACTAAACAAACCATGAGCTTCCACAATGAGTTACATCCCTAGCCTTTTTCTGGGAGGATCTCATTGAGTTGGTTATTTACCACAATCACTCATCCTGTAACTTTAAGTTTATATCCTCTGACCAATATCTCTTTCCCCATTCTCCCTTTCTCACACCCTTGATAACCACCTTTCTCTCCATTTCTGTGAGTTTTTCTTGATTCCACAAGTATGATCACATCTTTACTTAGGATACTCTTTCAGATTCAACCATACTGTCCCAACAGCCAAATTTCCCTTTTATACTGTTGGGTAATATTCCATATACATACATACATACACATATATATAGACACACATACATACATACATACATATATGTGTATATATATGTATATGTGTGTATATATTTCCCTTTTATACTGTCGGGCAATATTCCATATACATACACACACACACACACACACACACACACACACACACATAGACACACACAAACATACATGTATGTATCCATATGCACAACATTACTCTCTTTATATACCTCCGCACAGCAGTTATATGACCAGGGCTTGCCCTCTGCACCATCCTATCCCCAAATCTGTCTCAGAGGAATGTAACCATACCTGAAGTTCTCACCGTTCAAGTCACTTCTTTGGGTTAAGGCGCTGTCTCCAGAAGGCCACTGTGAAATACATGTTACCTGGGAAGGGAAAGAGGGTCCATTAACATAGTTTCCCTATGGTTAAACACATTAGTCTGCAACAGCCTTGGGAATCTTACAGAACAAGCTTTGGTTTGGTTTTTTTCCCCCCAGTATAAAGTCTTTAAAAAAGATTATCATGGGATAGGCCAGGGATTTAGCTCAGCAGTTCTGCCACCTGCCTCGAAAGTGGAAGGTCCCAAGTTCAATCCTCAGTATCAAAAAAGAAAGATTATCATGGGATAATTTTTGAAGAGCAGGCAAGATAGAAGAGAAGCAAATTAAGGGGAAATGATTCATATACAGTATGGGGTGATTACCACCTGGGTATGATGGACATGTGGCAAATTGAGGATAGCCAGATGAACATACATTCTGCCTATACAGGTCACTCTAATGACATTCCCTGCAGGTTCTTAGGAAAAGAAAAAGCACTCCAAGGTTCTGGGTATAATCAGTTCTGAAAAGAGTTGAGCTGGTGGCAGTTTTCCAAGGACAATGCCTGATAGCCTGGAGGAGGACAGGGGCAGAAGAGCTTCTAGTTAACTGTCTCTAATTATGAGGATAGTTTCCAACCTAACATTTTTAGCTGACCTAGAGAGGACTGCAATTCAGTTTGGTGACACCCCTTACTGATTTATACAGTACTGACTCAAAACCAGTGTCATGTACAGCCACAAAAATAAACATGGCTTTACTAGTTATTACGAGCTCAGAATTTAACTAAGTACTGCAAATACACATACACACACAAAAAGTATACTTTTGCCTTAATTCATATCAATAAAACCAACCCCCAAACACAAAACTGAAAAGAATAAGGAACAAGAAAGAAAGTAGTGGAGAGGGGTGGCTATTTTCTATCAATATTAACACACATTAGGAAAAAAAAAAAAACTTTTCAGTACTGGGGACTGAACCCAGATCCTTCACACTGACTACATCCCAACATCCCAAGTCTTTTTTTTTTTTTTTTTTTTTTTTTTTTTGAGATAGAGTCTAAGTTGCCCAGGCTGGGCTAGAACTTGCTATCCTCCTGCCTCAGCTTCCCAAAATGATGAGACTACAGGGATGAGTCCCATGCCCTGCTTAATACAAATTTCTTAAACAAGAACAGACAGGCTGGGGATTTAGCTCAGTGGTGCCGCTGCCTGCCCTGCAAGTGCAAGGTCCTGAGTTTGATGTCCCGTACAAAAAAAATTTTACCTAAACAGTCAAGAGGCACCAGCTGGAAATACTGTTAACATTTTTCCCCTGCTCTAGAATCAGTTCTTTAATAGTACATATTCACTTTGGTAACTTGACTGGTTCTAATTCTCGCTCTAACTCTTTAAGTAGTTTTACACATAAAATACTCTTCCCACCCACCCTCACCCTGGTTATTTTCTATAATGTGCTTTCCCACTACAGTAATAGGGATTAAACTTAGGGCATCATCAAAATCATGTTGGCTTCAAACTTGGGATCCTCCTGTTTCAGCCTCCATACTAGCTAGGACTACAAGTGTGTGCTATCATACTGAGCCAATCTTTTTCTTTTTAAATAAACAGAAAACTAAAAGGTTGGGGCCCAGGGATTTAGCTCAGTGGTTCTGGTGCCTGCCTAGCAAGCACAAGGACCGAGTTCAATCCCTAGTACCAAAAAAAAAAAAAAAAAAGTCAGCCGTGTCTAACAGTGTATAACCAGCAAGTATATAGCACCTACACCTGCCACTTGAGGTATTACTATCCACTGGAGGACTGTCCACAAATGCATCATATACACTTTCCTACAGAACACATAACTAGAAACTTTCTTAAGACAGTGTTTCCAGCAGCTTTTCCAATCAGTTGGCCTACAAGCCAAAATTCATTTACTCTAAAACTCAAATACTAAGTTTCTATGGGCTAGATGAACATATTTCTAACAAGCCTAAATCAATACTTATTAACATCATGAATTTCAGAACAAATTCCCAAGTTCTCTTCCAAACTGCACTTGACCCGTTTCATTCTAATTTCTTAAAGATGGTAAAGAATAATTCACTCTGCTACTATAAACATATATAATCTGAAAATATTAATTTAGGCTTGCTATTTTTGATAGAAAAGCCATTTACCCAGAAAAGCCCCCCCATCCACATCCCAAAATATGACAATACAATTGCACTATTAAAAAGATACACCCAGGGCCGGGGATTTAGCTCAGTAGTTCCACTACCGCCTCACAAGCACAAGGACCTGAGTTGGATCTCCAGTACCAAAAAAAGTAAAATTAAAATTAAATAAATAAATAAAAAGATACATCCAACCCTTTGATCATCCTATACCCAAGGTCAGGCTTTGTTACTTTTCACCAAGAATTCTGCAATGGTCACTCTTCTGCCCTTTCATTCTTATTATCAGAGCCATCTTTCTAAAACACATATGTCCTCACATCACATCTGTATCTAACAACATAAAATATTAAAATTTTAGCATTAAACTGAAAACTCATGTTCCATAATAGTTTACTTTTCCACTGTACTCCCTGAACTCCTTCCCTCCCACAATCCTCTGAATTCATACATAGCAAGGGCATTAAAGTGTTTCTTCTGACTACTCTGCCCTTCCCTTTCCACACCTCTGTGACATTTCAACTCATCATCTAAAATCAAACTTCTCATCCATAGGCAAGTCCTGCCTCTTCCTCTGACCAACCCACAAAGAGGACTGGCTACTTCCTCCTCTCTGTCTCAGACCTTTGTAAACTGTCCTTGGTATATCCACCACACTGTTTTTGCCTCCGTGGTTCCCAAGACCATCAGAATTATCTGAAGCATGTTTTTTTTGTTTGTTTGTTTTTTTGGTATTTTTTGGTACCAGGGATTGAACTCCGGTCCTTGTGAACCGCTGAGCTAAATCCCCGGCATGAAGCATGTTTTAAAGATAAATTGGTAGCAGCCAATACAGACTGACTAATCAATCCCAGAAATGAGATCCTGCCTGCAACTTCTACTTTTAAACAGTTCTTATTGTCTTAATAGTCAAATTTGTGAACTATAAAATTGTCTCTCTCCTAATAAGTATAAGAAACTGAGTACATAGTACCTGTCTGTAATCCCAGCACTCAGATCTTCTGGCAGGAAGATCCAGAGTTTAAACCAGGCCTGGGCTACATGGCAAGACCCTAATCATACCCTCCCCAAAGAGGTAGAAATTTACATAATATAATGAAAAAGTACTCTATAAATCACTTTTTATTTTATATTACACTCATTCACTTATGCTGCAAATTAATTACTTTTGGACTTATACTCCCAAAAAAGTAATGTTAACTGTTCAAAAAGAGAATTTCCACCTTCATTTCTAAATCTGAAAGATAAAAGAACAATGCCTGGAGTAAACCTTTGACTACATAGTACAGGTTCTCACCAGATTGGCCATGAGAACTTTATTTCAGATGAAAACCAAGTCTCTTGCCAATTTTGAGGGTGGAAATACAAAGCCTTTAATACTTCCGAAGATGGAATTCTGTTACAAATAGGTGCAGAAGAGCCTACTTAAATTCAATAAGGTGGCTGGCTTGTGTTCTCTAATTTTCAAAGAAAAAAAAATCTCACTCTTCTTCCCCACTCCCACTTCAAAACAAGTTTACTGAAGCTATTAAACAGTGATGGGAAATGCAACAAGATTAGGATACAAACACAGCCAAGAAAATCAGATGAGTTACTGGGAATTTGTGAATTTAGGGTACGAAGCAAGTTCACCTAGTCAACATTTCCAACCAACTGTAGGCCCAATGTCTACCTCATGCAATGACCCGTGTTTTCCTCTCTTTAAGTCAAGGCCGCGGAACCAAGTATGAAAACTTGAGTTCTCCACTTACAAGACATGTCCTCATCATGTTTGGACACTGAAATAGTTCACAGCTACTTTTAGCTTTTCTCTGTTAAAGAAAAGGACACTCTCAGGAGGAAGGGCAGTGACAGCTCCACGTCTGCACAAGTCAGCGCCGCCAGTGGTGATGGCAGCGCCGAGGAGGGCGCCTAGGCCGGGACCACCATGCGGGGGGACAATGGACAGAGGTGGGGAGTGACGCAAGAGGAGAAGGCAGTCGCCTGCTGGGCCCTCCTTGCGAGTGAGGGCTTGGAAACGTCTCTGGAAACAGACAGCCAGGTGGCAGGTGGGCCCAGCCGCCGCCCCTCACAGGGCCACGTAGCCGGGCGGGCCGCAGCC
>NW_022900934.1:24316531-24324500 GCF_012274545.1 Fukomys damarensis
ACTCTGTGCTTGCTGCTGACCCACCCCCCGCCCGGCCGGGCCACTACCCCGAGATCCCCGCGCCCCCCATAGGCACCGGCCGTGAAGGAAGGAGCAGCCACAGCTCTGAGATCCCGACTCGTGAGCCGCATACTTCTACTCCTTGTTCTCCTCGGCCATTCTTATCCAGGTTTCCTCCCTTCCCCAGAACTGCCCTCAATCCACCCGCGGTGTTTACCGGGACTCGGGGCGGCGGCGACTTCTCAGTCCCTCGACTAAGATGGCAGCCGGTCCCGAGCCCCGACTACAGCGACTAGGGCAAGTAAGCGGCCAATGCGCAGGCGCCTCCACTCGGCCGCGGTTCAGACTACAAGCCCCAGCAGGCCTCGCGCGCCGACCAGCTAAATCCGAGTTTTCCTCCGCTTCAGGTGAGAGGGATGGCGAGAAACCCGCACCATCTGCGGACTTTCTTTTTTTTTTAACTCCCTGCCCACTAAAACTTCTAGGGCCTAGCTTGGTCCCCAAACTGTAGTGTGTATCACCTGAAAGGCGTTTAAAAACTTAAACTGCTAAGCCTTACTCCGAGTTTGTATCTAGTTCAGTAGGTATGGGATTGGGGGTGCGCGGGGTGTGTGTGGGGGGTGTCTCATAATTTGAATTTTTAGCAAATTCTCTGGTGATGGTATCGACAGTTGGGACTATAATTTGAGAGCCGTTGGACTACAGTCCTTAAGATTGCACGCTTTGGAATTACTGGGATCAAGTCTTTTTAAATTAAACAGGGTGTTCTTGGGGATAACAACTTAATGGTGCCGACGTGGCAGGTGATCTAAGAGCTGAAAAGTAGGCCCCTCATAACAAGCCAGAGAGAAACACCGTCATTATCCCTATTTTACAGGTACATAAACCAAGTTGCATGCTGGATATGAACTCAAGTAGTTGCTTTGGAGTCCAACCTCCTAAACTCCTTAACAAACTGTGAGAATTGATAGACTATGCACATAGTGACTCAGAGGCACGACTAAGAACTCAGCAGTTAGTGACCTTTGCTATTATTGTTTAGCCTGCTTCCTCCTAAGGAAAATAATATTTTACCATCTGGACATTTACTTACACTTTTAAAAGTACTTTTCAAACTACCATGTCAGTTTCTTTCCTGTGTTATACCTTAGGAGAACTTACTAAAGATTCAGGTTCCTTTCCTTAGGCTCTTACCCAATTCTGATTCTTGGTTCTCAAAATTTAGTGCTCAGCAAAATCACCTGAAAGGTTTGTTAAACCATAGATTGCTTGGCCCAATCCCCAGAGTTTCTGATTCACTGTTCTGGAATGGAGCCTGAGAATTTGCTGCTTTGTTTATGTCTTTAGGAATAAGGATTGAACCAAGGATCTGTGTATGCTAGGCAAGCAGTTTTCCACTGAGCTACTCAGGAAGCTAGGACAAGAGGATCAAAAGTTCAAAACCAGGCTGGGCAGTTTATGAGACTGTTTCAAAATAAAAGATGAAAAGGGCTGCGGATTGGAGGTCAGTGAAGTACTCTGCTTTCCATCCTCAAGTACCTTAAAAAAAAGTGTTCAATAAACTTTAGTTTTTACTTACTTATGTATTTTTGTAGTATGGGGCTGGACCCAGGACCTCTTCATTTCAGATGTTTTTATTGTTGTTTTTGCTGATGTTTTCTTTTTGAGACAGGGTCTAGCTAAATCACTAAACTGGCCAAGTGGGGTTCAAACTTGCAATTCTCCTGCCTCAGCTTCCCAGAGTGCTGAGATTACAGGCATGTGCCATCATGTCTGGCAACAAATATGTTTTGATTATAGTCATTCCAAAAACAAATGCAACTCCTCCTAAATACCAAAGATTCTCAAAGAGTAGAATGCATTAGCCCTAAAGGGCTTGTTAAAACTCAGATTATCAGGCATTGGCCCCAGAAATTTTTTTCTGGTGCTGATGATCAAAATCAGAGGCTCACACTTGCTCAGTACTAAACTGTACTCCCAGCCTTCTTTCCAAGAAAAATATCTCTTTCTCTTTCTCCCCCGCCCCTCTTCTTTCCTCTGCCCTCTCTTCTTTTCTCTCTTCTCTGCCCTCTTCACCCCCTTCAGGTCAGGGGTTGAATCCAGAGACTTGGTGTAGAGAGCATATGTCAATGTGAAGAGCAATGTGTCAGTGTGTTCCCAAGGAGGGAGAATAAAACCCCCAAGACTGACTTACTGTGAAACCTGTGTGTAACCCCCAAGAGTGAAATGAAGAGTGATATCTAACCCAACAGATGCAATGTGTGAAACCTGATATGTATCCCCAAGAGTGAAATGTGTGTGCAACCCCGATGTCTACTCAAACAGCCCCAATATGTGTGAAGTGATAAAACCCGAACCAGTGCCACAAGACCAGCTCATTTCACTCGGTGACTGACCCAGCTCGACGGCAACCTGCCAGACAAGATCTCAGATGAGGCCGAGACATCAGATGCCCGCCCAGTGTGGACCCGTGGATTGAGGAGGAGGCAACCGGATCGACAACCACAATCACCAGGAAAGGAGAAACAAAGTCGTGCTCCTCGGACTTGTGCAGGTACAGGGAGTGACAACTGGCGGGTATGAATGAACATGTTTGATGTGTGACATATATAAAATATATAAAAATCTAGCTGGCTACTACTGCTGTCTCGGCCTCCAGTTAGTGCACACTCCTCGCGACACTTGGACATACTAGGTACACACTGTAACACTAAGCTATACCCCAAATCCCAACCTCCCTAATTTTAGAAGCAATGCTACAGTCTCAAGAATAAACATTTCTAAAAATTTCCCAGGTCATGCTGATACCTAGGGATTACATTTTAAGAATCACTGGACTGTATTATCCTAACCTTGCTAATATCAACAGGGTGAATTACCTCTGATTTGGGAAGCAGTACCTACTAAGATTTAATAATTTAAGATTCAGAGACAAGCCAGGCATGGTGGCATATACCTGTAATCCCAGCACTCAGAGGCTGAGGCAGGAGGATCGCTGTGAGTTCGAGACCAGCCTGGGCTACATAGTGAGTTCCAGGTCAGTCAGTCTCAAGTACATAGTGAGACGCTGTCTCAAAAAACAAACAAACAAAAAAAGATTCAGAGACATATGGATCAAAGATTCAGTCCTTCTGTCAATAAACTTGCCAGTATAGGATGCTTGCCATTGGAAAGCCAGTTCTTGGGAGACAAAAGTTGGTAGAAAGAAAACAGTTTAATCTGAAGGCCAGCATCCCAAGAAGATAGGGATTCAGAAGAGAACTGCCTCATTTCTCCATTTCGGGTAACTCAAGGACACCAGAGGCTTTTCAAGGGAGGGAAAAGAGGATCAGGGGGCAATAAGCAGGAAAAGTAGGTCATCTTCATCTAGGGCAAATGTCTCCTTTCTTTCCTGGGACAGACACATTGTAATAGCCCTTGATCTCCAGGTGTTAGTTATAAATATGTTGTTATTCTGTTTTTTTTGTTTTGTTTTGTTTTGTTTTGTTTTGGTACGGGATCGAATGCAGGACCTTGCACTTGTGAGGCAGGCAGTGGGGCCACTGAGCTAAATCCTCGGCCCCACTCTTCTGAAATTTAAACACCACAACAGTTTAGATGCTTTGCATTAGGTGATACACAAAAATGTCTTAAAAACAAGGAGGGACGTACACATTCTATTAGCATCTATCATCTGAAGTCACCAGATGTTCTGGGTTCTGTGAATCTAAAGAGAGAGTTACTGGGCCTGGGCTTTAGCTCAGTGGCACCGTGCCTGTCTCACAAGTGCAAGGTCTTGAGTTTGAACCCCGGTGTGTGGGGGGGGTCACTTAGCAGTTAATACCTTAATCATGTAGGTACCACTTTTCTTAAGAATTTCTTTTGAATGCCAGGAAAAGGAGAGGAAGCAAAAGTAACTCTGTCAAGGATAACTTTCAAAGGTGCAGCCACTGTTACATTTCTTTGGCAGTCTTAAGCAATCACTTGAATCTCAGCAATAAAATCTCTATATAAAAATGATAGATCCTACCTCCTACAATGTTGTGAAGATTCAGGGAGATCCAGAGTAGGTGCTTAATGAAGGAGAGGCTGAGTTGGTAAAGACAATGAGAGAATCTCAACCAGGCCATTCCCTCATTCTTTCATGCTTTCAGGTTCCTTGATCCAGAATTTAGGCCAGTCTTTGCCTGGTTTAAAAAAAAAAATGCTGGAATGGTGGCTGATACAGCCTCGAGCCACCTTTACTCTCCTTCTGCCTAGGATATGTACGTCAGCCTGGACAGAATCCAGCCTTGCTAGGCAGAGCAGAGACTGGAAGCCCAAAGGAGCCTGCCACTAACACTAGCAAGGGAAGGAGTTTCCCAGACTACTTGGAAGAGGAAAGATGGAAGGAAGATGGCTGCAGAGCGGGAAGGAGTTGGGAGAGAGACCCAAGCAGCCCACTTGCCGTCTGTCACTTACCCGCTTTCCTAGCAGAGAGATTAGTCATGCTCTGTCCCCTTCTTTTCTGGAACTGCTCTGCTTTCCATTGCCAGAGGCAGGAAAAAGCTGAAAAAGCTTGATGTTTATGGAGACACTGTATGGGGCTTCAGAGAGACTGAGACCTGTCCTAAGACCTGAGTCTCCATTAGTTCCCCTCTTTGAGGGTGTGTCCTCATCTGCAAAATAAAGAATACAAGTTCTGTCCCTGGTGCCAGATCTAGAAAACAAAAATACAGGATGCTCAGATAAATTTGAATTTCAATAAGCAATGGATAACTTTTAGCATAAACATATCTAAATACTATTGCATGTAACTTATGCTGAAATGGTTTTCATTACCTAAAATTCACATAACTGGGTATCCTGTATGTTATTTGGCTTCTAAGTAGTAATCAGAGGTAGTAAATTTAAATGACTACAAAGACCAACTAGGTAAAATTAAAAAATAACACCTAATATATGTCCTTCCTTCTTTGTTTTCTTCCTTCCTCTCTTCTTTTCTTCCTTCCTTGTTTGTTGTTGTAAAACAAAATCTCACTGCGCAATTCTGGCCTCCCTGGAACTTAGTATGTTCTCCAAGCTGGCCTTGAATTTGCAATTGACCTTCCTGCCTCAGCCTCCCAAGTGCTGGGATTACAGTCATCCCAGTATTTATTTTCTACATTATAATTACAAAGTCATGTCCTGTTTTACATGCACTATTAGTGCAGTTAGAACAAGGGAGCTGAGGAAAGTACACCCTTCCACTCATCTAAATTGAATAGCACCATACAACCATACCTCTTTCCATTGTCCTAAAAGAGGTAGAGAATAACATAACAAAAACCAAGGAGACCTTTGCCCCTCTAGGTGAGGACATATGCCTGTTGGGTCTCCTGACCTTCAGTCAGCTTTACTCAAACCTTATTAAGGGTTCATGAATATGCAATAAATATAATTAAAGTCAGAGTGAATTCTGGGACAGGCATGTGTATTGAGAGCTCATAAGGTGACTCAGCACCTTGTTAATCATACTTAGAGATCCAGTGGGAGGCACCTGGGCTGAGGTGGGTATCCTTTAAATTCTGAAAACCTGATTTATCTTTGCGCAGTACTTTTTGCTTTCCTGTCACCACAACACCACTTTTCTGTTCATGCCATACTTTTGTCAGCAGGAACCTGCTCTGAGCACATTTTCCACTCTTGAGTCCTATTGGGCAATTTACAAGATTTGCCTAGTATGTGTGAGGAAGGCCTGGGTTAAATTCCCAGTACTGAAAAAGATCCATATGCCTGGGTTCAGGGAGCTTCCAGTTATTGGATATATGGAAATCTCCAGTCAGTAGTGTACCCAGTGAGTGCAGAGTACCACCTTTCTTCCTATACTGCACCCAATGCATGTCTTCATTTGTATCCTGTGTAATATCCTTTATACTTTGGTAAATGTAAGTAAGTTTTTTGAGTTATATTGCCCATCTAACAAATTAATCAACCCCAAGAAGATGGTTATGGGAACTCCAACTTATTTTTGGTACTAGGAATTGAAACGAGGACCTTTAGGGGCTGGGGATGTAGCTCAGTGGTGCCACACCTGTCTGGCAAGTGCAAGGTCCTGAGTTCAATCCCTGGTACTGCAAAAAATAAAAAAGGACGTTTTTATTGCAAAGTTGTTAAGTTGCCCAGGATGGGCTTGAAGTTGCCAGCCTCCTGCCTCAGCTTCCCAGAGTACTAGAATTACAGGGATGTACCACCACGTCCAGCATGGGAACCCAAATTTAGATCCAGACTGGTCAGAAGTTCTGGAGTCCTGTGCTTCATGCCTTTGTCTATAGTGTATGTGTACATGGGGGTGAGGTAAGTCTCATGGGACGGAGTCCTCAATCTGTGGGATCGACCTTACCGCCAGCCAGACAGTATCAGAATTGAACTGAGTAAAAGGACATGCTGCTGGTGGCCTCTGCTGCTGAAGGACTGTTTGGGCATGAAGGAGAGGGACAAAACTCCTATACATTTGAGGTCACAGAAATATTTTGTGTTGTGAAAATATAGAAGAAATTGAGTTTGTTATTTCCTGTATTCTTAGATAAAATGAGTAAGTTTCAGACATTGTACTTAAAGGAAGAAGTCTTATACAAAGGATTACATATTGTAGGATTCTGTTTGTATAATGTTCCTGAACAGGTTAAACCTAATCAATGGTAAAAAAAATAATCACAATAATGAGCTGGGCTTGGTGGTACATGCCCGTAACCCCAGCATTTTAGAGGCCTAGGCAGGAGAATCACAAATTCGAGGCCAGCCTAGGGTACATGATGAATTCAAGGACAGGCTGATAGTTTGAGAAACTATCTCAAAAAACAAAAACAACAACAACAAAATAACCATAACAATGGTTGCCTCTAGAGAGAAAGGATGACAGGAAAGAGATTCAGGGAATTTTCTGGAGTATTAAAAAATATTTCTTCAAGGGCTGGGGATTAAGCTCAGTGGCACTATGCCTGCCTCACAAGCACAAGGTCATGAGTTCAATCTCCGGTACCAAAAAAAAAAAAAAAATGTTCTTTCAGTATCTTGTTTGAGGTACATGGCTGTATGCATTTGGCACAACTCAACAAGTGATGTGAGATCTGTGCACACCACTACATATCAATTTAATCTCAAAAAACTAAGAAAAAAACTGTCAAAGGACAAAAATTACCACAACTTTAAAGATCTTAATTGGCTTCTATTTGCAATTATAAAGTCAGTCAGCACTTCATTCTGTAAAGTAGAATGAATGTTCTGATGAGCTGAGCAGGCTTGGCTTAATAGGCAGAGAAGGGCTGAAGAAAACAGAAGCCAAGAACAAAAGGAAGATTGGTCATTTCAGAGTTACTTTCCTTGTGAAGATTAAATCAGAGGGGACATCCTTCTGATGCTGGCTAAATCTGACTTGTTTGGTGGTTTGTTACCCCATTCTCCTGATTTTTCAAATGAACAACTTAGTTTCAGCCTAGTGACTTGGAATGTTAGCATGAATGACTCCATTTTCATTTGGCCTATTGAACCTTTCTTTTAGTTTGTTCATTCCAAACCAATGACCCCCTATAAGTTTTACCTAACATAACTAAAAATGAATACTGAATGCTAGTTAATGATATGCATGCTGAAGTGTTTATAGGTAAACTCTGCCATTTCTTTGAAATGTATCAAAAAATAAGATGAATGGCTGGAAAGACAGAGGAACAGATGAATAAATATGTAACAAAGCATGTATAGCAAATAATTAACTTAATAAATCTAGGTGGGTATGTTGTGGAAAGAATTGGTAATTGATACACACAGAGATGCAGACTGGAAGTAAAATAACAAAAGGTTTATTTTGTCAAAAAAAGGCCAATCACATGTCGGGTGTGGTGGTGCACGCCTGTAATCCCAGCACTCAGGAGGCTGAGGCAGGAGGATCGCTGTGAGTTCGAGACCAGTCTGGGCTACACAGTGAGTTCCAGGTCAGTCTCAACTATATAGTGAGACCCTGTCTCAAAAAAGC
>NW_022900934.1:24324543-24330549 GCF_012274545.1 Fukomys damarensis
TATCACACTAAAAGCAGAGACAGTGATGGACCCCACGCTGGATTACAGCTTCTTCTCATTTTATTTATTTATTTATTTATTTGGTACCAGGGATTGAACTGAGGTCTTTGTGATTGCAAGGCAGGCCACCAAACCGCTGAGCTAAATCCCCAGCCCGTACAGCTTCTTCTTTTGTAGGGTTTTATAGCCATGATTTCAATCCTCAGTTTATATTACCGATGTACAAATCATAGTCACAAGACAGTTAACTTTTAACCCAGACATAGCAATTCTTTTTTTTTTTTTTTTTTTTTTTTTTCGAGACAGGGTCTCACTATGTAGTTGAGACTGACCTGGAACTCACTATGTAGCTCAGGCTGGTCTCGAACTCACAGCGATCCTCCTGCCTCAGCCTACCGAAAGCTGGGATTGTAGGCGTGCGCTACCACGCCCGGCCACTAGCAATTCTTGATAGGAAGTTTACCTTTAGGATTCATCTAGCTATCTATTCTAGCCACAGGAAGAGGGTGTTCAGCATCAGGAAAGCAAAGTTAGCAATTGTTCTTTTCATCTTGACACTTTTACAATCATGCAGTTTACAGAACCTTGGAGCTTGGGGTCTTGATGTGCCGTTATCTCAGGATGAGGCCAAATGTCCCATTCTATGGTTAATGCCTCTGGTGTCTGTTAATTTTGAACTAAACAAAGCAGATTGCTGTTAGAGACAGAAGAAGTCATTCTACATTTTCCTAATATTTTGTAGGTTTTTAGATTATTTACAAAAAATCTCTCTATCAGGTAAATGGCTGTTCACTGTAGAGTTCTTCCAGTTATTCTTCTATATGTTTAATTTTTATCATAGTGAAATGTTGCAAGGTAGCATGCTGTGGAATCCTGCACAAGTAAAATGCAGTCCATTCTCAGAGCTGAATTTGTAGTCCCTGATCCAGTCAATAGGGATTCCTACTTGTTCCTTTTTTTTTGGCACCGGGGATTGAACTGAACCTTGTGCCTGCGAGGCAAGCACAGCACCACTGAGCTAAATCCCATTTCTTTCTTTTGATCCATAAACTAGCACTCTTGTGTCCAGGGAATGTGAACCACACTGTAACATTGTAGCCAACCAGGAATCATAAACTTATATCAACAAAGAATTAGAAATATAAAGTTTAGGGCTAGGGATTTAGCTTAGTGGAATCGTGCCAGCCTTGCAAGCATAAGGTCCTGAGTTCCATGCCTGGTACCAAAAAAAAAAAAAAAAAAAGCATTTTATTTGAAAGACAGGTAGAAAGGAAGGTACAGAAAGCTACCCTGTGAGAGAGAGTAAGAGATCTGGAGCCAGAAAAACTCTATGGCCTTTGTGTTTGGCCCTTCTTATTAGGCAGCAGATAAGATTCTCCCCTCCCTGGAGCTGTGTCACAACCTGATTGGCTATTTCAGGCCTGAGGCCCCTTAATTCAGCTACCACCAACTAAGTGCCAATTCTTAAGGAAGCTTTATTGGGTTTTCTTTGTCCTGTCAGGCCCTATGTCTGAAAATTGTGGGTTTGTTTATTTTTAAAGAACTTTACATACAAGGTGGAATTAGCAATTAAGGGAAATACAGTAAGAGACTATGTGGGGGCAGGCAGGTGTGAGTATATATATATATATTACATATACTGAGTTTTCCGTTATGTAACCCCCCTTCTGTCTCCTTTGTAATTTACTGGTAGGGAGGGCAACTAACTTTAGCTGGAGCACCTGGCAGAGCCATGCTGCTTATCACTCCCTCTAGGAAGGGTTTAACTCTTTCTAGTCAGGATTTTCCAGAAAACTTACTGAAGCCTTCATTTTATTATTTCTCTGCCTGTCTGGCCCCTTTCCCTACAGCATGACATTATTTCTGAAATCCTTCATCATTTTACCTTTCTCAATATTTGTCCTAATTAGGTTCCAGTCCCCTCTCTACTATTTAGTACTTGCTACGTGACCTTGCTTCTCTGTGCTCCTGCTGCTGATAGCTGGAAATTGGGATAAAATGTCTTTTTGTATATTCCTAAATACAGGAGATGGGACTACTTAATTAGGTAATATTTCTTTGCTCCTCAAGACATAATTACTTCAAGAGAAAAGACTAGCTCTTTTCTTATCCAACTCTTCATGTCCTCTGGCACTAGTAATACCTTAAGGGTCCTCAAAAATTTTTAAATGAAAATCTGTCTTATAAACTGTGAAATAAGAACACGAAAACACATACATTGAGGGTCCACTGTATGCAGTGAACTAGATATGCCTTCATTCATCTCCACAAGTACCCAATGAGGTAGGAGATATAGTGATTCCCAATTTTTTTTTTTTTGGTACCGGGGATCAAACTTGGGTCCTTGCACTTGCAAGGCAGGAGGCAGCACCACTGAGCTAAATCCCCAGCCCCCAGTTGTTTTTTTTTTCTTGAGACAGTGTCTCACTCTGTAGTTTAGGCTGGCTTGATCTCACTGTGTATCCCAGGCTGGCCTTGAACTCATGGCAATCCTCCTGCCTCAGCCTCTTGAGCACTGAGATTATAGCGTGCACCACAACATCGAGCTGATTCTCACTTTTATATTAGAAAAAATAATGTAAGACTTGAATAGGCTAAAGTGACTCCATGCTAATCGGCCAGACTGTGCTTCTTCATATGCTAATTGCTACCTTGGTTAACAGCCCACCCAGGGGCAAATGGTTTGACAAAAGGTGACCCTAGAACATTTCCTGCATAAGATAAGCAATGTGTTTGCAGTCTTGTTCTGTGAATTCCCTGACTCTTTGTTTAGTAAAACCTTATAAAAAGTACCTCAGCCCCTGAGCAGTTGCCTCTCTGAGCCACCTGGCTCGGGGAGCGCCGTCTGGCCAGACTAATAAAGGTCTTTTACCATCTAGGCTGGTGTGTTCCTTCCTGGGTTTCTCGGTTCTCTGTCGTGTTCCCGGAGCCTCGCTGGGTGTTAGGGCCCAGCATCGTGGAGGCCTTTCGGCTGTTCACGCTCCGTGGAGTGGAAGTGAGACTTTAGGTCTTACAATAATTTCAGGAGAATTAGGTGACTTGCCAGAGTTCACAGAGAATGCAAGAATCAGTCTTAAAATTTTAACCCAGGACTGTATCTTTCAACTATTTCATAACTGTCTCTTCTTGAATCAACATAAGAAAGAGACTTTGTCCTTTTCTGTATCCTTTAGTTTTCTATATTGAATGTATAAGTAGGAAAAACAAGTCATAAAAATAAATAGTACTATAGTTTGGATTTCTTTTAAATGCCCCACAATGACCCAGGTGTAAGGTGTGGTCCCTAGGGAGGTACTACTGGGAGGTGGTAGAACTTTAAGAGGTAGGGCCTGGCCTGGTGTGGTGATGCCAGTACTCAGGAGGCTGAGCCAGGAGGATTGCAGCAAGTTTGAGGCCAGCTTGGGCTACATAATGAGTCCAAGACCAGCCTGAACTACATAATGAGACCTTTTCTCAAACACACATCCTACAAAAAAGAGGTAGGACAAGCCCGGTGTGGTGGTGCACGCCTGTAATCCCAGCACTCGGGAGGCTGAGGCAGGAGGATTGCTGTGAGTTCGAGACCAGCCTGGGCTACATAGTAAGCTCCAGGTCAGTCTCAACTACATAGTGAGACCCTGTCTCAAAAACCAAAAAAAAAAAAAAAAAGAGGTAGGGCCTGGTGGGAGGTCTTAAGGTTCTTGGAGGGATCCCCTTGAAGGGGATTGTGAGACCCCTACTGCCTCCTCTTCCTCTCATAGGTTGGTGATTTTGTTCCTACATAAACACCTGCCATGATGTGCTCTCTTGCCACAGGTCCAAAAGAAATAAAGCCAACCCATCATTGACTGAAACCTCTAAAACCTTGAGCCAAAATAAATGTTTTCTCTTTATATCTTTATATTTTTATTATCTCAGGCATTTGTTATAGTAATAGAAAGCTATTAACGCAAACAGTTACATGGAGTTCTCATCACTTCCCTTGGCAATTCTTTTGAGGACTGAGCTCCAGAGGGGCAACTGTAGAGCCCAAGTGCTCCCTTAGCAATTCCTAGTACCAAAATCAGAACCAAAACCAAACCCTTTAGATAATAAACAGCACTCAGAGCTTCTTGTTCTGTTCATTATCTTTTTCTCATTTTCAAATCTAAATTGTCCTTCTTCCAGGAAAACCTCACTGGCCCATCTCTACAAATTGCAGACCAGAATCATTTTTAACCTAGCTTTTCACAGGAAATGTCTGTCCTAAACCAGAATCTGTACCTAAAAAAAAAAAAAAAGGATTGAAGTTGTACCTACAAATTCCTCAGGCCAATATGGAATCAAGCAACAAACTTCCAGGTCACCTTTCACAAGCTGAGAAGGTGTCAGACAGAAACACTTCTGGGAATTTGAGAATTCAGCTTTGCTTCAGGGAAACATCTCTTGAGGTAGCAAAGGATGCAATTAGGAATATGCAAATATAGGAGCCTTTGTGATCTTTGGGTGAGGACCATCTAGAGTTGGGTGGAGGTGAGGCAGGGACTACAACATGAACTCATCCACTCACCTGAGTTCAGTCTGTTTCCTCATCCTTGAAGCTGGAATAGTGATAGTGCCTTTCCTTACTCCTTAGCGTTGTGAGGGCAAAACGAGCCTGACACAGAACAGCTTCAAGTGTGCAATAAAAGATAACACTTGATTTTTCAGATGCAGCAACTGTGTACTAAAGTAGTTAGCTGACTAACTTGAGGTCAGCTAGAAACTAGTAGCAGTAGAACTCAAATTTAGCTAATCCAACTCTTCTGTCCTAGTTCTTCACAGTTAAACTAGTGTCTTTCAAGGATTTGTACACTGATGGATGAACACAAGACATATTTAGGTAGCACCATAAAGATTATATTTTTAAAAACTTGGTGGCTAGGGATATAGCTCAGTAGTAGAACACATGCTTAGCATGCACAAGGCTCTGGGTTTAATCCCCAATATAAAAACAAACAAAACAACCCCCAAATCCCAAAAACCTTTATAAGGAAAAATTTCAAAGATATATTTAAAAAGACAAAAATGTTATAATGAATTTTCATTTCTACAACTTTCAAGTATCAATTCATTGACAATAGTTTTCATCCACTCCTCCCACTGATGGCTTATTTTGAAGTAAATCCCAAATATCATTTTATCAATACCTCTTTTAGTATGTAGATTACACGCTAAATTCTTGTTCTTTTAGAGGTGGGAGTGTTGTATTTTCAGTTCTACATCATCTCTAACAACCTTCCCCCCTCACCCCACCCCCACTACTAGGTATTGAATGCAGGACCTTGTGCTTGTGAGGCAGGTGCAGCGTCAAGGAGCTAAATCCCTGGCTGGATTAGTTATTCTTTTCATTGTCTTTTTTAGTTCTTTATATACTTTGGATATTAGTCCTGTGTCAGATGAATGACTGGCAAAGATTTTCTTCTGTTCTATAGGCTGTCTCTTTACACTGTTGTTTCCTTTTCTGTGCTGAGATTTTTTTACTTTTTATTTATTTATTTTTTGGTACTGGGGATCAAGTTCAGGTCCTTATGTTTGCGAGGCAGGCAGTGGAACCACTGAGCTAAATCCCTGGCCCATCTGTGCAGGGATTTTTAATTTGATATAATCCCATATGTCAGTTCTTGCTTTTATTTCCTGAGCTACTGGAGTCTTGTTCAGGAAACTGTTGCCTGTGTCAATATCTTGAGTATATTCCCCTATGATTTCCTCTAGAACTTTCAGATTTTCAGGTCTTACCTTATGGTCTTTGATCCATTTTGAGTTGATTTTTGTACAGGTTAACAGATAGGGATCTAGTTTTAATTTCCTACATGAGGATATCCAGTTTTCCCAGCATTTTTTGTTGAAAAGGATTTATTTTCTTCATGTTTCAGGGCAACTTTGTTGAGAATTGGTTGCCTATAGGTAAGTAGGTTTGTTTCTCAGTTTTCTATTTTATTCCATTGATCTATTTTGTCTGTTTTCATGCCCAAACCATACTGGTTGTGTTACTATGGCCCTGTTTTA
>NW_022900934.1:24330644-24338382 GCF_012274545.1 Fukomys damarensis
ATCCTTGTCCAGTCCAGGGATCAAACTCAGGACCTTGCAGCAGGTGCGGTGCCACTGAGCTAAATCCCTGGCCCTCTGTAGTATATTTTGAAATGAGATATTGTGATATTTCTAACATTATTTTTCTTGCTCAAATTGCTTTGGCTATTCAGGCTATTCATATGCTTCTGTATAAATTTTAAGATTTTTTTCTCATTCTTTGAAAAATGTCCTTAATATTTTGATAGAGATTTCATTGAGTCTGTGGACTTAGAGTAATAGAGCCATTTTAACAATTTGAGAGGGGGATACGGGGATCAAACTCAGGTCCTTGTGCTTGTGAAGCAGCCGTGGGTGAAACCACTAAGCCAAATCCCCAGCCCATTAACAATATTAATTCTCTCTATCCATGAACGATGAGTCTTACCATCTTCTTGATTCTTCATTTCTTTATTCAGTGTTTTATAATTTTCATTATAAAGGTCTTTCACTTCCTTGGTTAAATTTGGTCCTAGTTTTTTTGGTTTTTGTTTTTCTTTCTTTCTTGGGATAGTTTATTTTCTTTGAGGCTATTGTGAGTGGAGTTGTTTTCTAATTTCTTTCCCAGTGTGTTCATTATTGGGGTATAAGCTTTCTAGAAAGAAATAATGATACAATGATTTTTGTATGTTGAATTTTTATCCTGCTATTTTGCTGAATTTATCTGTTCTAAGAGTTGTTTTGTAGAGTCTTCAGGATTTCCTAAGTATAAAGTCATATCATCTACAACAGGGGTAATTTTACTTGCTTCTTTTCTGTATGTATTCCTTTTATTTCTTTCTCTTGTCTAACTGCTATAGCTAAAATTTCAATAATAACAGTGGTGAGTGGATATCCTCACCATGTTCCCGATATTAGAGTAAATATTTTCAGTTTTTTCCTATGCAGTATGACATTAGTTTTTCAAATATAGCCTTTTTATGTTGAGGTATGATCTTTTCAATATCTACTTTATTCATGATTTTTATTACAAAGGGGTACTGAATTTTACCAAAGGATTTTTTCTGTACCTGTTGAGATGTGATTTTTATCCTTAATCTTTTTTAAATGCTCAATTATATTTATTGATTTGCATATGTTAAACTATCCTTGCATTCGTGGGATAAAACCTGCCTGATCATGCTGTGTGGTCTTTTTAATGTGTTGAATTATTTGTTGGTAGGAGTCTGAGATAGGATTTTCCCTTATGACATATCAGAGGGGCTGGCAAAGTCATCTGATGGGTGGCCTGTGTGTGCCTTGCCCTTTGAGGTGACCAGAACCCCTGGCAGGGGCAGGCAGGGAGCAGGCTGGGCCTTGTGCACTGTACAGGTCATACGGGTCAGACAGCTGCAGCACTTTCAGGCACCTGGGTGTGGCTTCTGTCCCCTTCATATTGAAGATTTCTGAGTCTGTGTTCATCAAGGATATTGATTTATAGTTTTGGTTTTTTGTTCTGTTCTTATCAAATTTTGGTATCAGGATGATACTTGCTTTGTAGAATGTGTTAGAAAGCTTTTTTTTCCCCTTTCTACTTGTTTTTTTTGGTACTGGGGATCGAACTCAGGACCTTGAGTTTGTGAGGCAGGCAGCAGCACCACTGAGCTAAATCCCCGGCCCCAATAGTTGTGTTTCTTAGTAATGTGTATACTGAAGCAGTGAGTGGCTAGCACACTGAGCTGATCATTTCATAGACATTTCTTAGGATATGACTAAAGTAGAAATTCAGCAAGTAAAACTATACGAGATGCCATGTTTTTATTATCAGATTGGCCAAGAAAAGAGTTTGATATCTCAATTGTATTAACAAGGGTATGATAAAACAGCCACACTCTCTGCTGATTGAAGTATAAATTGATGTGATACAAATTATATTCTAGGGCCGGATGTGGTGGCACATACCTGTAATCCCAGTGCTCGGGAAAGCTGAGGCAGGAGGATCGTTGTGAGTTTGAGACCAGCCTGGGCTACACGGTGAGTTCCAGGGCAGTCTCAACTACATAGTGAGATCTAGTGAGATCCTGTCTCAACAAAAACCAAAAAAACACCCCAAATTGTATTGTAGGAAGACAATTTAGCCCTGTCTATTGAAATTTGAAAAGATAAAGTTAGATACCCATCTCATACTACACACACACACACACACACACACACACACACACACACACATCACTCAGAGTGGTTCAGAGAAGGGCCAAATTATAAGACTTTGAGATGACATAAAAGAAAATCTTCAAAACCTTGACACCAAAAGCATTATCCATAAAAGAAAGAATCATCCAGAGCTGGGGATTTACCTCAGTGGTGCCACACCTGCCTTGCAAGTTCAAGGTCCTGAATTTGATCCCAGTACAAAAAAAATCCCCAAATTCAAGAACTGTCCAACTATCAAAATTCAACTTTTTTGTGCTTTAAAAGATACCAGTAATGAATTGTTGAATTAATACAGTTAATTTTATATTACATGAACTTCACTTTGATTAATATAAAAGACACTATTAAGGAAATGAAGCTGGAGCCAGGCAGTTAGTGCACACCTGTAATACCAGCACTTGGGAGACTCAGGCAGGAGGATCATGAGTTCCTGGCCAGCCTGAGCTTTATAATGAGACCTTGATTCAAAGAAGGAAGGAAGGAGGGAAGGAAAGAAGGATGAAAGGAAGGAAAAAAGCAAAGAAGGAAAAAGGAAGGAAGGGAGAAAGGGAAAAAATAAAATGAAGCTAGATAAGGTGTTGCTCACCAGACATGACTCTTTCATTCTGTTTTTATTCTCTGGTGACCTTTACTATTTCCACAAATTAAAGGGGGCGTAGCTCAGTGGCACCAAGCCTGCCTCAAAAGCACAAGGTCCTGAGGTTGATCCCTGGCACAGCAATTGGATGTCTCTTAAAGGAATTGGATGGCTGGGGGACAAATGGTAGGAGAAAAACATTTTCCCTCTATAGTGTTTTCTAGTACTGTATTTGAATAAGGAAATGATGTATCAGATATAAATATTAAGGTTTGAAAACAGATTTTTTGACATGTTAAGATCAAATCCATATATGGATTTGCCTGGCACATATGCCAGGCAAGTGTTCTACCACTGAGCTCTAATTTTTTTTTTTTTCTTTTTTTTTTTGCCCCAGGGATGGAACCCAGAGCCTTGCATCTGTTAAACACATGCCCTGTTTCTGAGTTACATTCTTACTCTTTTAAGACATTTTTATTTACTTACTTACTTACTTATTTTACTTTGTTTTGTTTTTTGAGACAGAGTTTCACTATGTAGTCCAGGTTGCCTTGGAACTTGCTATGTTGCATAGGCTGGTCTGGAGCTTGAAATCCTCATACCTCAGCCTCTCAAGTGCTGAGATGACAGATGGGTGCCACCATGCATGGCTTTTATTTTATTTTATCTTATTTGTGCTGGGGATTGAATGCAGGGTCTTGCATTCCCATCCCCTATATCCCTATCCCTTTTTAGTTTACTTTGAGACAACTTCTCACTAAACTGCTCAGGCTGGTCTCACAATTCTCTGGCCTCATCCTCCTGAGTAGCTGGGATTACAGGCATGTGAGACCATGGCCAAGTCAGAATTTTTTAAATGACTAAACTTTTTATATTAACAAAAATTAGAAATACACATAAGTCACTTCACAGAATATATGCAGTTAGGATAAACCACAAAAGTAGGATGTCAACAAATGGGACTAGGAGCCAGCCCAGGGGGAAAAAAACCAACTCATGATCGATCATCCATCAAGCCAGCCAGACTGAGTTTGCCTTCCTGGTAGCTCCACACCCCTCTCTGCCTGGTCTGGGTTGGAAAGGGACAGAGTTTAGGCCCCTCAGTCTTGAGCCTTCCAGAAGTTGCCTAGCACAGTGGTCACAGAGAAAACTGTCAGGTACTTTGACCATTGGTAGGCCCATTAGAATGGGCTCATGTTACAAGCACAATGCCACCACTACTAGAGATGGTCAAGCCACTCACACTTTTGGAACAACCACCATGGTCCTAGGAAGAGGAAAGAAGTAGTGCCTTTCTCCTTCTCCTATGCAGTCAAGGTGCAGAAACCATGATGTAGAGTTTCAATCTTGATTCTACTGCCTATCTACAGTGTGACTTCAAGCAAGCCACATATCCTCTGAACCTCACTTTTCTCAACTGTGAGTATGAGATTATGCCTTTTAAAAATATGACCAGTTTAGGCTGGGGATTTAGCTCAGTAGTGCCACTGCCTGCCTTGCAAGCGCAAGGTCCTGAGTTTAATCCTTGGTACAAAAAAAAAAAAGGCCAGCTTTAAAAATATATATATGACCAGCTGAGCATGGTGACACATGCCTTAATCACAGCATTCGAGAGGCTGAAGCAGAAGGATCGCTGTGAGCTCCAGGCCAGCCTAGGCTACTTAGTGAGTTTAGGGCCAGCCTGAACTACATAATGAGACCCTGTCTCAAAAACAAAACAAAGCAAAACAAAAAGAACCCCAAAATATGAATGGATAAAATAAAATGGGTTGGGGGTGTGACTCAGTGATAGAATACTTGCCTAGGGTACACAAGGCACTGAGTTCAATCCCCAGCACTGGTTAAAAAAAAGATGAAATAAAACAATACACAAAGTAAGAGAACAAACCAATGTAACCAATAGGAGAATAAGTGGAATAAATTATAATATTTATATGATAAAATACATATAGTAATAAAAGGAACAATTGCTTGCACAAAAATGAATTGTGCAATGATTAGTGAAAAAGCCAGAGAAAAGAAGATATATGCCCTCAAAAGATAGTTTATTTTAATGTTTAGGAACCAGCAAAACCAACCTAAGGTGATAGAGGTGAAAATACTGATTACCCTGGAGTGTCAGGAATTGACTAGGAGGCTTCTAAGGGATAGGAAATGTTCTATATGTTGCCCTTAATACACTAAAATCGACACACACACAAATTATTTGAATTGTAAACTTAGTATTTGTTCAGTATGCTGCATGTTAGAATTCATAGAAATGTAAAATAAGAAAGGGAGAAATGATGGCTATAGGATTCAGAGGAATGGTTATGTTGGGTGAGGAGGGAGGCAGTTGATTAGATGCAAATTATTGTCAATATTTTGAATTTTATTTTGGTGTGTTCGTAAGTGCCTCTATTACTACTTTTAAATAATCAAATGGCAGGCCAGGGGTTTAGCTCAGTGGCATAGCACCTGCCTTGCAAAGTGCAAGGTCCTGAGTTCCATCCCCAGTACCACAAAATAAATAAATAAATAAATAAACAAACAAATAAATAAAAAGTAACTGTGGGCCAATATCCCTGATGAGCATAGATGCACATATCTTGAATGAAATACTAGTAGACCAAATGCAACAGCACATCCAAAAGATTATTTACCATATTTAAGTAGGATTCATCTGAGGGATGCAAGGATGGTTCAGCATATGCAAATCAATGAACATGACACATGACCTTAACAGAATGAAAGACAAATACTGTAGCACTAGACAAAATAGAACATTCCTTCATGATTATAAAAAAGAAGAAGAAGAAAAAAAAAAAAGAAAAGCCAGGTTGCGGGTGACTGGGGCTGCTGTTGGAAGGGAAAGTTCCAGGGGGTTGGCCCGGGAGGGCTCTGCCCTCAGCATTCCCGTAGCATTTCTAAGTGGCTAGACAGGCCCCAGCACACCGCGGTTCTGCAGCCCTGGGGTGTGCATGACTCTCCTGGCCTTCCAGCCTTCTGGCACTGCTCCTGGCTCTCACACCTAGGAGCTCAAGCCTGTGACAGTGGTGTACATTCCTTGCATAGTCATTCGGGTTCTGCTCTGGATCTACAAAGAATTCCTGATGCCATATATATATCCTCTGATTTTGCCTTTTGTTGGTCGTATATAGCCTAGAAAAATTATACAAGAATCCTGTGTTAAAAATAAAAGCCAAGTAGACTATAAGAATGCAGGCATAAGCATATTAGCAACAAAAGGGCCAATACAAATCTCTGATTAAAAGAAAGACTGATGCTGTTTTCACAAAGGATCTCAATCATTTAAAAAATGGACCTGACAATATGAGGGACCTTCTTTGTAATTATCTCTGACCTTTTTCTCTGAGACCAGAATTCAGGATAGATAGTTTAGATATTCACCTGATACTAATCAGGTGTAGGATCCCAACCACTGTGTAGCCCCTAGACAGCATATAACAAAGTACATTCCATTCTGCTCTGCTCCCTTCCATCTACAGATAAGATTAGAAGGAAGTGTAGGAAAACCTGGTATAAATAAACAAAGGTAATGTCTTAAGACTTTGATCAAGACAGAGCATCCTGGGTCTGGGGTGACCAACGAAGGATGCCAGACATGTCATAAACCAGACCCCCTAAGGGATAGCAAAAAACTGACCCCTTGCCCACTTACTGTGCTTACAATCCTCTCCCCTGGTCTTTACAAACTGTGCTCTTCATATGCTAATTGCTAATTTGGCTAACAGCCTGCCCAGGGACAAATGGTAGGATAAAAGGTGACCATAGAACATTTCCTGCATAAGATAAGCAATGTGTTTGAAGTCTTGTTCTTTGACAGTTCTGTGAATGCCCTGACTTTTTGTTTAGAAAAACCTTATAAAAAGCACCTCAGCCCCTGAGCAGTTGCCTCTCTGAGCTACTTGTTCTGAGAATGCTATCTGGCCAGACTAATAAAGGTCTGTTTACATCTAGCCTCATGTGTTCCTTCCTGGGTTTCTCGTTCCTCCATCCTGCTCCCAGAGCCTCTCTGGGTTTTAAGACCCAGCATCGTGGAGGCCTTTTCGGCTGTTCACACTCTGTGGAGTATAAGTGAGACTTTGAGTCTTATACAGGAAATACATAAGTATTTATATTTAAAATGTATTTAGTTGTATTTAATGACCTCATTCCTAGGTCCTTGTTCATTAAAGTAGATTTCATTTCCAATAAAAAAAAAACTCTCAGCAAATCAGGCATAGATGGATGTGTCTCAACACAAAAAAGACCACATATGACAAACCCACAGTTAACATCATATGAATAGTGAAAAGTTAGAAGATTTTCTTCGATTTATCATAGTACTAAAAGTTCTCATAAGAGAAATTAGGCAGGAGAAAAAAAGAAAGAAAGAAGAACCCCCATAATCCCCCCCTGAACTCTCAGACCTCCTGACTGTGCCAGTCTTTGGACCCACTCTGCAGAGGCAGAGGTGGTCATCAAGGGTATTTTTCTGAGTTCCCAACTTTGAACATCTTTAAAGAAAGGGCATGGGAAACCTGTAGTACGACAGTGTGGAGTTCAACCATTCAGAAGGTTGGGGAACTCAATCTGGGCCTTGCAGCCTGAGGTCAGTCAGTGTCATGGGGTTCAGCCATCAGCTAACTGAGACCAGGGGTCTTGCATCCTCGCTCTGTCTGAGCCATTAAATGGTAAATACACTATATTGAAATTTTGTTCACTGCACACATGTTCTGGACTGCTTCTTGATTTCAATTTAATTCAAATGATTTAAGGGTGATAGACTAGTGACTACCACAGGTGGTCAGTGTCCAAGTTGTGCTTGATCTTAATGTGTTGCTGATTGTATCAGTTGGGATAAAAAATTGCAGTTGATTTGTTGAGCTGTTTTCTCTGATGTTATGAAGATGAGAATGTCTGTGGGTCGTTAGAGACACAGAAGCTAGGGCGCAACTATATCAGGAAGATTTGGGTGATAATCTAGAGATTAAACCAAGGACAGTCCAACAACAAAAATAAAAATGA
>NW_022900934.1:24339188-24340289 GCF_012274545.1 Fukomys damarensis
TTTCAACACAAACCCTTGGGGCAAGGAGAGCCTGGAATGAGATATTTCAAGTACTAAAAGAGAACAACCTCCAACCTAGACTGATGTATCCAGCAAAACTCTCTTTCAAAATGGAGGGGGAAATAAGACACTTCCACGACAAAGTACACCTGAGAAACTACATGAATACCAAACCAGCACTACAAGGAATTCTAAACAAGATCCTAGTAAAAGACAATGAAGGCAACAGCACCATGAGGCCCAACAGAGCAAATCAAATAGGGAAGGCAAGAAAAGAAGGTGAAAAAGTAAAAAGAGTCAACAAAAGGCCAATAACATGTCAATAATAAGTCAGTACATATCAGTTATAACCAGCAATGTCAATGGCCTCAACTCACCAATCAAGAGAAATAGACTGGCAAAATGGAATAAGAAGCAAAATCCAACAATATGTTGTATACAAGAAACACACCTAGCGCAAAAAGAAGCCCATAGACTGAAAGTGAAAAGATAGAAAACAATTCTCCATGCGACAGGAGCCCGGAAAAAAACGGGTAGCAATCTTATTTGCAGACAAAGTAAAGTTCAAACCAAAACTGATTCTAGTGTTATTGATGTAGGACAGTACTGTATCATACCTCTATGAATGCAAAATATCTTGTACCTGCTTTACAATACATAGTAGGGACCATGCTTTATCAGACCTACATTTAATGATGTTACTCTAGAATGTTCTCTTTCCAGATGATGATTAAGATGCTAATTAAAAATATGGTGCCAGGTACCACAACAGCAATAGAACTTTGCTGTTTTCTGGATGTTATTCTTTTCTTTGTTTTTGTTTTTTGTTTTAATGGAATGTGCTGAATGTCTATAATTTTGTTCAGATGACTGCAGAACCTGGAAAAGCTGTTGCTGCTATCGATGCATAACATATTGCTATTATTAGTCTTTTTATATAAAAATATATATATACATACATATAAATTGAATTTTGGGAAACTTTAATGGTGCTGCCAACTTTGGAAAAAGTCATCACAATTTACTGTGTTGAGTTGGCATTGTACAGAAATGGACAGCCATATTGGTCTAGAAATGTTAATTTTTTTATTTTTTATTTTT
>NW_022900934.1:24340435-24363170 GCF_012274545.1 Fukomys damarensis
ACAGCCATATTGGTCTAGAAATGTTAATTTTTTTATTTTTATTTTTATTTTTTTTTCCATGTGTACAGGGGTCACACATCGCACTAAATAGGTTAGGTCATATCTATGTGGGTTTGATTACAGAAACTAATAAAGTATTCTCTAAATAATGAAAAAAAGAATAAGATAAGACTATAAGAGCGAGAAGAAATTTAAATATGTTCAGGGACCATTTTCATCTCCAGAATTAAGGATTATTTTAATGTTACATCATTGCCTTTTCTCTTTTACTTTCCTTTTTAGTTTTATTTTAGGATTCCCTATTTTTAATGTTCATACAGAGATTTCTTTAACTGAAATACCGAATAGTTCCTTTGGTGTGAAAAACTATAATAGTATACAGTATCCTAATGAGATAATTAATAATGTGAAATAGGAAGTAAAGGGCTAAAGGTGTAGGGAAAGTGGGAAGGGTGGGGGAAAGGTAATAAGGGAGAGGAAAAAAATATGAGAACCTGAGAAAATGGAAATAAAGTGTGTGTAAATGGGGAGGGGAGGAGAGGGTGAAGGGAGGGCAGGGACAAGGGGAAAAAATGAGAATCAAGACATATTATGTAAAGGTACAGAATCCCAATGATGAATGTAACTATTGTATACCTAGATTGTACCAATAAACTCAATTAAAAAAAAAACACTGATGAAAGAAATTAATGACACAAATACACAGGAAATATCCTGTGTTCATGAACTTGATAATTAATATTGTTAAAATTCCATAACTACTCAAGTGATCTTCAGAGTCAGTGCAATCCCTATCAAAATTCCAATGACATTCTTCACATTCTAAAAGGTATGTGGAACCACAAAAGACCTAAAATGGCCAAAGCAACTTTGAGCAAAAAGACCAAAACAGGAAATATCACACTACCTCCCAATATTCTATAAAGCTATAGTAACCCAAACAGTATGGTACTGGCATTAAAACTAGACATGTAAACCAACAGAACAGAATAGAGAGCGAAGAAGCAAAATCACACATTTACAGTCAACTGGTTTTTGGCAAAGGTACAAAGAACATACAACAGGGAAAGGACAGGGCCGGGGATTTAACTTAGTGGTGCTGCTGCCTGCTTTGCAAGTATAAGGTCCCGAAGTTTGATCCCCAGTACCAAAAAAAAGGAAAGGACAATCTCTTTGATAAATGATTCTGGGAAAACTATATCCACATGCAGAAGAATAAAATTAGATCTTTATTTCTTTTCTTTATCTTTTTTTTTTTGGTTGGCACAGGGGATCGAACTCAGGTCCTTGCACTTGCGAGGCAGGCAGTAGAACCACTGAACTAAATCCCCAGCTCTATATCTTTATTTCTTATCACGTATAAAATCAACTCAAAATGGATTAAAGACATGACTCTAAGACCTGAAACTATGAAATTATTAGAAAACATAGAAGAAAAACTCTAAGACAGTGTTCTAGGCAATGATTTTTTTATATATGACCTCAGAAGTAAAAGTAACAAAAGCAAAAACAGACCAATGGGATTATATCAAACTAAAATGTTTCTGCATATCAAAGGAAACAACAGAAAGCAGAGGCAATCTATCAAATGGGAGAATAGGAGCAAACTATATATCTGACAAGGGATTAACATCCAAAATATATAAGGACCACAAACAATTCAACAGAAAGAAAAAAACACTACCAAAATGTGGGCATAAGACCTGCACAGATATTTCTCAGAAGAAAACATACAAATGTTCATAAGTTATATGAAAAAATGCTCAGCGTCCCTAATCATGAAGGAAATGCAAACCAAAAGCACAATGAGTTATCACCTCCTATCTGTGATGGCTACTACAAAAAAAGACAAAAATGTGCGGTGGCGCATGTCTATAATCCCAGTACTCGGAGGCCGAGGCAGCAGGATCACTGTGAGTTCAAGACCAACCTGTGCTACATAGTGAGTTCCAGGTCAGTCTCAACTACATGGTGAGACCCTGTCTCAAAAAAAAAAAAAAAAGACAAAATATAAGTGTGGCTAAAAGTGTAGAGAAAAGGGAATAGTTACATACTGTGGATGGGACTGCAAATTAGTTCAGCCACTATAAAAAATAGTATGAGGGCCAGGGATTTAGCTCAGCAGTTCGGTGGCCTGCCTTGCAAGCGCAAGGACCTGAGTTCAAAACCCGGTACCAAAAACAAAAAAAGTATAAAATTTCTTTAAAATACTAAGATAGAATTACCGTAGGATCCAGCAACCCCACTACTAGGTATATATCCAAAGAAATTGAAATCCCTACATTGCTGGGTGTGGTGGTGCATACCAGTAATCTCAGCACTCAGGAGACAGAGGCAGGAGGATTGCCATGAGTTCAAGGCCAGCCTGGGCTACATAGTGAGACCCAGTCTAAAGAAGAAAAGAAATCCCTATATTACAGAGATTTGCACTATTCACAATAGGAAAGACATTGAATTAAGTTCCCATCAACAGATGGATGGACAAATAAAATGTATATATATATATATATGAATACTATTTGGCCATAAAAAGAATGAAATCTGTCATTTATGACAATATGGAAGAACCTGGGGCTGGGAATTTAGCTCAGAGGCTCTGCACCTGCCTTGCAAGTGCAAGGTCCTGAGTTCGATCCCCAGTACAAAAACAAAACAAAACAAAAAAAAAGGATGAACCTGGAATATATTAGGTTAAATGAAGTAAACCAGCCACAGAAAGACAAATACCACATCATCTCACTCATATGTGGAATCTAAAAAGCTGATCTCACAAGGGGAAACAATGAGAACCAAGACCTGTCATGTAGAGGTACAAGATAATGAATGTAACTGTACTGTATACCTAACATGTACCAATAAACTCAATGAAAAAGAAAAAAAAATAATAAAAAGCTGATCTCATAGGAAGACAGAGTAGAATGGTAACTACCAGAGGTTTGGGTAGTTGGAGGAGAGGAACTGGGAGTTGCTGGTCAAAGGATATAGAAATACAGTTACATAGGAGGGCAGTAGTCCAAAATAGGCAGATACAGAGGGACAGAAAGCAGATTAGTGATTGCCTTGGAGTGGGGAGAAGAAGATGGCGGGGGTGGGGAGGAGAAATTGGGAATGAATATTGACGGGTATGGGGTCTGTTTTATGTGTGAACTGTTTTAAAATCAATTACAGTGATGGTTGCACAACTCTCTGAACATACTAAAAATCACTGGCTTGTGGGATTTAAATGAGTGAGGTCTGTATGATGATATGTGAATTCTATTTCAATAAAGCTATTTTAAAAGAAAATATTTGGGCCAGAGATTTAGCTCAGTGGTTCTGCCACATGCCTCACAAGTGCAAGGTCCTGAGTTCAATTCTCAGTACAAAAAAAAGAAAAGGAAGAAAGATTTTTAGTTTCAAATGAAAGAAACAAACTCTTTTCAGTGTGAGCAGGAAAATAATATATTGAGGGGTGTCGTGTGGTTCGCAGAATCCCCACGAGGCCCAGAATACCAGGGCCTTAGTTAGGAACAACTCCCAAAAATCACACTGAGGAGTCGAGCGAGGAAGACACCAGAGTCCCTGTTCCAGGGCAGAAACATGGCAGCTCATCCCGCAACCCTGGCTTCTGAATACTATCAATCGGTATCATCTTCGCCTTTCTGTGTCATGGTTTCCTCATCGGTGAGAGAAACATTATGCATATATTATAGGGGTTTGTGGACATAAATATATTAAATCATATGCCAGACATGGTGGCACACACTTGTTTGTTTTTTGGGTTTTTTGAGACAGGGTCTCACTATGTAGTTGAGATTGACCTGGAACTCACTAGGTAGCCCAGGCTGGTCTCGAACTCACAGCTAGTGGCACACACTTATAATTCAAGTATGCCAGGAGGCCAAGGCTAGAGGATCACAAGTCAGGTCCCAACCTGGGCAATTTACAATGTAGCTACTTAATGAGATCCTGCCTCAAATAAAAAATAAAAGGGGCTGGACATGTAGTTCAGTGTAAAGGCTCTGGGTTCAATCCCCAGTATCAGGAAGAAAGAAAGAGAGAGGTAGGAGTAGGGAGAAAGAAGGGGGAGGAGGGAGGAAGGAAGGAAGGAAAAGAGAGAGAGAGAGAGAGAGAGAGAGTGAGAAATAGTGTGTAAAGTTCTAAGTTAGCTGCCAGGCATATGGTAAGTATTCATTCAATTAGGGTTAGAAGGGTTAGCAATGGCAAATTCACGGCAGCTGCTAGGACTTGTTCTGAAATTTAGATAAGACACCCCCAGAGTTCCTGAGGAATTCTTGGAGGAAACCTGACCGCGAATGCCAGCTGCATGTGGTAGACCGGGGCCCAATTCATAGAATTATTTTTCAAAATTATGTTAATGAAAATGTGTGCTATCATGTCCTTATCTAATTTTCATAATTTGCAAAAGGCAAAAACTAGGAGAGCCAGAAATATTCAGGATTGAGTCCACCTCTCAAACTTCCCAGCTGGGTGGTCTTGGATGAGTGATTTCATCTCTTTGAGCAAAACGAGAGTGACAGTGAGATGGCATAAGGAACACAGGAGAGAGATGTATGCCGAGCCTGGCATAGAACAGTGCCCGAGAAAGGTAATAGGAGGGCCAGGGATTTAGCGCCATGGAGCCACACAGCCTGGCAAGCGCAAGGTCTTCAATGCCATTCCCAGTAAAACAAAACAAAACAAAAAAGAAAAGGTAATAGAAGCAGGCTTTACTTTCTTTTTCTTTCCTTTTTTTTTTTTTTTTTTTTTTTTTTTTTGGCACCAGGGATCAAACTCAGGACCTTGCGCTTGGGAGGAAGGCAGCAGCAGCACCACTAAGCTAAAACCCCAGCCCTCTTTCTTTTTCTTTTATTTTTAAAAGATAGTTTTGTACTGAAGATTGATCGATCGATTGATTTAATTTTTTCCTGATACCAGGGATCAAACTCATGACCTTGTGCTTGCAAGGCAGGCAAGGTGCCACTTAGCTAAATCCCCAGCCCTTTTTGTACTGGGGATTCAACCAAAGGCTTCTGCACTGAACTACATCCCCAGCCCTTTATTTTGAGATGGGTCTCACGCTGTCACGAAGTTGCCCAGGGTGGGCTCAAACTTTCAATCCTCTTGCCTCAGCCTCCCAGATACAGGGATTCCAGTCAGTCATCCACCTCTACATCCAGCTTCATTATCCTTTCTTTTACAGTCCATGTCCAAAGAAGGTCCAGCCATGGGACAGGTTGTATGCATGACAAGCATCAGATCTGGAGTGATAGCTACCAGGATGGGACAAATTCTGGAGACAGAAACAAGTGAAGGTGAGGATACGTCCACTATAAGAGTGCCATTTCAGAGAGGATGGGATAGGTATGAGGCTACTGGCAGCACAGTAGCCCCAGATGACAAAATATCCAATACCAGCAGCTAAAAGGAAGAGAGGTTTGTTTTGGTTCACAATTTCAGAACATTGAGTTCACGGCTGGTAGGTAGAAACAGCACAGCAGAACGGTGTGCAGGAAGAAAGCTGCTCACCCCATGGCAGTCAGGAAGCAGAGAGAAGAACATGCAAACACTCTTCCAGATCATGTCACTCTTCCAACTAGGTCCCACCCTCTAGTGTATGAATCTTCCCATGAGTACAGTGCCCCCAGTCACATTTCAAAAGTCCCACATTTTAACTCATGACACTTTTAGGGAACATTTTATCTTTTCTTTTCTTTTTTTTTTTTAACCAGGGATCAAACTCAGGATCTTGCACTTGCTGGGCACCACGAGCTAAATCCCCAGACCATAGAGAACATTTTAGATCTGAACAATAACAGTGCCCTTGAAAAAAGTAATTGTCTTCCTTCTAACCTCTTCCCCATCATCATTCTGGGATCACTATTGGTTCAACATCATAGCCTTTCTTTTTTTTTTGGTGCTGGGGATCAAACTCGGGTCCTTGCGCTTGCAAGGCCGGCGGTGGAAACACTGAGCTAAATCCCGGCCCCATCACAGCCCTTCTTAGTCTCCTTATCTCTGATGATCTTGGTCTCTCAGGGTCATACATGAACACCAAGTCGAATCTGGGATTTCCCTTTTCCACTTCCTCCTCTTTCATCCTTGAACTCAAGACCACACATCCACTGGCCCTGACATACTGTCCACTTGTTCTCCCTCTTCCCTGTACTTCCGGTCCACCTGAATTTCCTGCTCCATCACTGTGATCAACCTCTTGCCCCATCCTCTCCTGGGTAACCCCCAACACAGGATGAAACCCATCTGTCTGCCTTCTCTGACAGCCATGTTACACACAGCTAGAGAAAACCATTCATCTTAGATTATTTACTTTCAGTTCAACTTCATAAGCCCCAGTGGACTCTCAGTCCTACAGGGATACCTTACAGTATTTCTCTTTTGGCTCACTGTTGGGAGCAGGAGTGCGTACTAACTGGAGGTCGAGACAGCAGTAGTTGCCTACTAGATTTTTATATATTAATGTATGTCACACATCAAACATGTTCATTCATACCCGCCAGTTGTCACTCCCTGTACCTGCACAAGTCCGAGGAGCACGACTTTGTTTCTCCTTTCCTGGTGATTGTGGTTGTCGATCCGGTTGCCTCCTCTTCAATCTGGGGGTCCACACTGGGCAGGCATCTGATGTCTCGACTGAGGTCTCATCTGAGATTTCATCTGGCAGGTTGCCGTCGAGCTGGATCAGTCACTGAGTGGGACGAGCTGGTCTTCTGCGCTCTCTCTTTTATACCATTCTAACTGGGGGTCTTGTGGCACTGGTTTGGGTTTTATCACCTCACACACACTGGGGCTGTTTGAGTAGATATCGGGGCTGCACACGTCGTAGGGTTCCCACACATTGGATTTAGATAATGGGGTTACACGCGTCATAGGGTGATCTGCTGGGTTAGATATCACTCTTACTCTTGGGGGATCACATATCTGGTTTCCCACATTGTCACTCTTGGTGGGTTTCACTCTCCACTCTTGGAAACACACTGACACTGTGCTCTATTTGGGAGGCATTACGTTCTCTGCATCCTATACATTAACCTGTGCTCTCTACACTCACTCACTGAAACACCTGTTTGATGTATTCTCTTCTTCAAACCTCTTGCATAGACCTTTTTGCACTTCCAGTGAGCAGTGCTGTCTTAGGCTTTTTTTTTTTTTCTTTTTCTTTTTCTTTTTTTTGAGACAGGGTCTCATTATGTAGTTGAGACTGACCTGGACTCACTATGTAGCCCAGGCTGGTCTAGAATTCACAGTGATCCTCCTGCCTCAGCCTCCCAAGTGCTGGGATTACAGGCGTGCGCCACCACTCCCAGCCTATCTCAGGCTTTTTGAGGAAATAGAAATCAAGAGAATGCCCTCACCTTTTCATCTGCACCAAAGAAAACTCTATCCAAAATCAACCTTTGGCTGTGCCATATAGCTCAGTGGTATAGCACATGCTGAGTGTGTGTGAGGCTTTAGTTTTGATCCCCAGCACCAAAAAGAATAAAAGCAAAAACATCCTTTCCACGGGCACTCTGAGTCTTAAGGTCCCATCCTTTTCGCCTTCCCAGTTGCAACTCTCCCTTGACCCTACGGTCTCCTTTGTGTTTCCGTGCTGTTTCCTTTCACAGGCAAACTTCCTCAGGGAGCTGACTGACTTCGGGGACTCCACTTTCTCTCTCCAAATTTACTCCTATTTGTGTGTGTGTGTGTGTGTGTGTGTGTGTGTGAGAGAGAGAGAGAGAGAGAGAGAGAGACTGGGGGTGGAGATGGGGGTTGAACCCAGGGCCTCACTACATCCCCAGCCCTTTTTATTGTTTCATTTTGAGATGGAGTCTTTATAAGTTGCTAAGTTGCCCAGGTTGGACTCAAACTTAATCCTCTTGCCTCTCAGCCTCCCAGAGTGCTGAGATTTCAGGTGTGTGCCACTGCACGCAGCCCAAGTTCACTATCATATTACAGTCTAGGTTTTCTTCTTTTTCACCTAAAGTGTGCTCTTCAAAGTCACTAGCAACTGTCATATTTCTAAATCCAATGGACATCCTTGTTAAAAGATAGCTGGCCGAGAAACCGTGTTACTCACTTACTTGCTAAGGCAGCCTCAGGCAAGTTAATCTTTCAACTCCTTGTAGAAAATGGACCTAAGAATATGTCCCAAAGACTTCCTACGAAGATTAAATGGGCAAATGTGTGTAAAGTGCTAAATACAATGCCTACCACAGAGAAAAGTATTAAATAAGTGTTTTTTGTTATTTATTAGTATTACCTATCTTAGTCCATTTTTTGCAGCTATAACAATATTTCTGACTGGGCAACTGATAAATAATATAAATTGATTTGGGTTAATGCTTTTAGAGGCTGGGAAGTCTAAGACCACGGTGCCAGCATCTGGTGAGGATCTTTACGCGATGTCATAACGAGCAGAAGTGCAAGCACGCACGTGCAAGACTGAAAAGGGAAATTAGGGCAAATTCACTCTTTTCTCAGGAGCTCCCAACTTCGATAACTAACGCACCTATTTAATGACATTCATCCACTGATGAGGGCAGAGCCCTCCTGACCTAATCACCTCTAATGATTTCACCTCTTAACACGGTCACAATGGCAACTGGATTTCAGCTTGAGTTCTGAAGGGGACACATGCACCACAGCGCTGTCTTCATCATTGCTGAGTTCCTGGCGGCTTTCAAAAGGACTGTGGATCTTCCCTTGGTGATACAAAACACTGCTTCCTGAGGCCCTGTGGACTTCAAACTCCTGAATTTTCTCCTGCCAGCTGTTTACCTGACTTCGAGCCTCTGGTCACCAGGAGTGTGCTGTCTTCTCCCTTTAAATGATATTCCTTCCCATGGCACCTGATGCCTAAGGGACAGTAATGTGATCTTCGAATATAGCACTTGGAGTCTTTGTACCTAAGGGAATATATGCTGAGGACTAAAACTTCATCTGGTATTTGTATTGTTGCTATTAATGTTGGTATGGTAATTCTGGAACTACAATATGTACAGGGTTGGATAAAAAAAGTTAATATGTTATTATCAGGAATTCAATTTTTCTATGTAGGAGAAAAAGATCCCATATAAAGTCAAGGAAGTTCGGAAAAACACTTATGAATTATAAATAATAATATAAGCATGTGGTATATATGTATATGATATGTGTGAATATGTGAATATATATATTTGTGCATATATTTCTATATAAAATTATACATTGTATGCAAATGTGTCACATATCCATATATTTACATGTACTCACAAATTATATATTTGCATATACTCATATGTTATATGTATGTGTCTCTGTGTGTGAATATATATATGTATTCTTCCTTAGATTTACCCAGTGAAAGGGAGGGCATGGAAATAGTAATCCAATAATAATGAATACACCTAGAACTGCAATCTTAATCTTCAAATACATTCTCCCATTAAAAATGGCCAGAGCCACAGCTTATAATAGCTAAATCTTGGAAACAGCCCAGATGCCCATCAACCAATGAATGTATAAAGAAGATGTGTTTTTTTAATACAATGGACTACTACTCAGCCATAAAGAAAAATTTGAGACATTTATAGCTAAATGGATGCACCTTGAGAAAATACTCTGAAATGAAATAAATCAGACACACATATATAAATATCACATTGTTTCTCTGGTATGAGAAACTTAAAGTGCAAATGAGAACCAAAATGTATCATAGATATTGTGAAATAGGGAAAAAATGTTCATATGGGAAGGGGAGCTAGGGAGGAGGGCAAGAGGAAAGGAAGGAAGGAAAAGGAAAAAATGAGAAAAGAAGGAAAAAAAGGAAACAAAGCTCTGGTAAATAAAGAGTGAGCCAGGCATGGTGGCGCACGCCTGTAATTCCAGCACTTGGGAGGCTGAGGCAGGAGGATCGCTGCATGTTCAAGACCAGCCTGTGCTAGAGTTCAAGAGCAGTCTGAACTACATGGTGAGACCCTGTCTCAAAAAAACAAAAATAAAATAAAGAGGGGTGGAGGGGTTAAAATAAGGGAAGGGGAATAGGAAAAAAATAAGAATCAAGATAGGCCAGGGATTTAGCTCAGTTGCACCATGCCTGCCTCACAAGCTCAAGGTCCTAAATTCAATCCCTTGTACCAAAAAACAAAGCAAAACAAAATAAGAATCAAGATATGTCATATACAAGTACAATTCCCTATGATGAAGGTGATCATTATATATACCTAAAATGTACCAATAAACTTAATTAATTTTTAAAAATAGCCAGAGTGCCTGGGCATGGTGGCACAGGCCTATAGTTTTAGCACTCAGGAGGTTGATGTAGGAGGATTGCCATAAGTTCAAGACCAGCCTGAACTACATAGTGAGTTCAAAGCCAGCCTGAACTGCACAGCAAGACCCTGTCTCAAAACAAAGACCAGTCTTCTTTCAGGAAGTGACTGATTGGGGCCAGGGATGTAGCTCAGTGGCACTATGCATGCCTGGCAAGTGAAGGTCCTGAGTTTGATCCCTGGTACCAAAAAAGGAAAAAAAAGAAAAAAAAATCTCATTCAGCAGCCCAAGGGCAGGTGTTGCTGGGTGTGCTGGAAAAATCTCAGCTCCAGGAGAAACAAATGCCAGATTGAAGGGGCTTCCATTGCCTGAATCTGGGACAATTTGAGTAACAACAATAACAACAAAATGAATATAATTAATTATAAAACACTGAATAAAAATGTATGATTTTATAGAGTTACAGAGAGACAGATGGAGAAAATTAGATTTGCTACCTTTCAAGATGGCTATTGTAGAAGCGCTTTGCTCTGATAAATGGCTTTTAAAAGAGCTTAGGATTTATCCTACCTTTTCTGCAGGACATATAATTTATCCTCTAGAACGAGGAAATTTGTTCGTTTTCTCTTTTTCAGTTTTAATTTTTTATTAGTACATGTTTGCAGTACATGATGATTACGTTCCTTGTGGGAGGTTGGTACCTGGACGTAACACATTAATTCTTTTCTCACCCCCTTTCCATTCCTCTTCTCTCCATACTTTGGTCCCTTTTCATTTGCAAAAGGTCTGTCTCCCTATTTCTCCTTGCCTTTATTTTTCTCTTTATTTGGGTTGTTCACATAAGAGAAACTGTGCACTACTTAAGCTTGTGTGTCTGACTTTACTTAACATTACTGTCTCATGATGCACCCCTTTTCCTGCAGATGACTCCAGCTTATCCTTCTTTGTGGCACAGCAGTACTCCACACTGGAAAACCCTACCAGCTCAGTGGTGCCCATACGTCTGCACATTTCGACCATATTGGTTCTACCTATCCAGGAATAGAAAATTCTTTTTCTTTTTTTTTCCAGCATCAGGGATCAAACTCAGGACCTTGCACTTGCGAGACAGGCATAGCTCCACTGAGCTAAATACCTAGCCCTGGAAATTTCTTTCTCTCCCTTCCTTCCTTCCTCTTGGTACCAGGGATCAAACTCAGGTCCCTGCGCTTGCGAAGCGGATGGCGGAACCACTGAGCTAAATCCCTGGCGCCCTCTCTCCCTCTCCCTCTCCCCCCCCACCCTTTTTTTTTTCTTTCTTTCTTATTTGCAGTTCTTACAGACCAAACTCAGGGTTTTCTACCACTGCAGTACATCCTCAGCCCTTTTTTGTTTGTTTGATTTTGAGATAGCGTCTAACAGTATCTTTCAGGCTGGCCCTTGAACTTACCAGATAGCCAGCCCAGGCTGACCTTGAACTTGTGGCAATCCTCCTGCTTCAGCCTCCTGAGTACAGGAGTACTGGTGTGAGCCACCATGCCCGGCCCTTTTATTTATTTATTTATTTATTTATTATATTTATTTATTTTTGTACCAGGGATCAAACAGCCCTTTTAATTTTTATTTTGAGACTAGGACTTGAAGTTTTGAGTTTTCTGTTTCAGCCTCTCTAGGTCTGGTATCACAGATGTGTACTTCCACATCTGGCTCAGCTATTCCTAATGTAAGACTGTACCTAACACATTATTTAGTGTTTTTCTTAAGATTGAGGCAATACCCTTCTAAGTATTCTCCCAAATACATTGAGGTTTTCCCAGTGTGTATGATGGAAATAGCCAGGATCTGTGGCTCTGTGTAAACACTGAACATCACCTCTGGTCTGTTTGACTGTTTCTCTCTGCATCTTCAGATAGTTTCTTCACAGGCATGAGCTAGTAAGTATTCAACTGAACACTTCAAAAGGACTCCAGAGTCCTCTGTGTAGCTATTCTTTCCAGCACTCTGTCCTGCAAATTCTAGCCTCCTGGGTTTCCCTAGACTCTCAGCTCCATCTTTTAAACTCAGTCAGCTGGGTTCCACCTGGACCTGAAAACTATGTAGACCATTTTGGAAAATTACAATCTTACCTCATTTGTTCCCAGACTGTCTCAGTTTCTTTCCTCTTGTTATTGAGACAAAGTACCCATCACCCAAAGTTAAAGGGGAAAAGGTTTATTTGGCTTATAGTTCCTAGAGGTTTCAGTCCATAATCGGCCGGCTCCAAGGCAGGGCAGCAGGGGGCAACAGTTCATGGTGGCAGCAGCAAAGGCAACAAGGGACCTTAGCAGCATCTTTCTGCCCCTTTTATCTTACTCAGACTACTTAGGGAGGGCAGTAGTCACACCCTTAATTCTGCACCGTGAATCAATCTCACACTCTGGAGTCAGCCACTTCCAAACTAGCCCCACCTCAGAGCACACGAGTCTTTGGGGGACATCTGAACACGAGCCGTGACATAGTCTTACAGGGGTCACTGTCATTCGTTGTCCTAAGTCCCCTTCTCTTCAAATAGTTGTTTCATATTTTTCTGTTTTTGTTTTGTTTTCCAATGGAAGGGTAAATCCATCCATCTAAGATCATCCTTTCTGAACTCCAAGAGGAGAGGGCAAGGAAAGCTTGTAAAAAAAGTTTCAATGTCCAGGCCACATCCTAAACGATCAAATCCAGATCCTTGGAGGTGGGATTCACATCTCCATGGCAACCCCTCTAGCTAATCCAGTGTGCATCCAAAAAAATTGTTTTAAAGGAGGAAAGGTTTATTTTGGCTCACAGTTTGTAGAGGTTTTGGCAGAGTGGCACAGCAGAGGGGAATTGCTCAGGGCATGGCAGGCAGGAAGCAGAGAGAGAGAGGAAGGAGCGAGACATACCATCCCAGGCCACCCCTCTGGCTTCACCTCCCAGTTTCACCTTTAGTGACAAACTCATCAATGAACTAATCCACGGATGGGTATCACGCTCCCGCCATCTCATCACCGCCCCAAAGCCCCACCTATGGGGACATGTGGCTTTCCAGGGACATGTAGGCAGCAGCCACAACAGGCTGCCATAAGACAGCAGCACAGACTATGTCTTCAGTACTACACCTCTTCTAGAGGCGGAAATCCCTGTAGCACGGTTTACTTCCGGGTGAGTGCTCTTTCGTGGTGCGCAGAGGGTCTCCTCCTCACTTCAGTCCTCACACAGCCTTTCTTCAGTCTGGGAAATTCTTTTTCCATGACAAGAATCCGCGAACCTACTGATACCGGAGAAATATAATTTCTAACTTGCTAGATGTCAGATCTGCCGAGTTCATGTCCCCCCAAATCAAAGAATGAATTCTAAGGAACAGTGGAGGTTAAAGGTAGGAGAGATTTATTGAGAAATAACTCCTGAGAGACAGGAGGGGTCCTGAAAACGGATTGCCCTGTGCATCCAAATTTAAGGACCGGTATTGTATAATGTGATTTTATCACTTTGGTGATTTAAAAATAATTTATTTTAAATTGAGCTTGGCCATAGGAAGAAGGCACTAGGACACATTTGCAAGTTATTGCCAAATCCTGGAATTGAAGTGGTTGAATCTCTTTAAAGTTCCCTATTCAAAAAACAAAGTTGGTCTAAATCAAAAAGCGGAACTAAACCTGCCTGTGAGAATTAAGTGCCTCTAGTGTGGGTAGACACCCACTGGGACAAGGCAGGGAGAAGAGCTGAAACTAAAGGAAGTGGGCTCAAATTTATTGTTTCAGTCAACAAAGATTTCATTCCTCACTGTCTTATTTCCTCCTCCAACAACTCAGATGAGGAAGTGAGTCTTGAGAGGCTGAGTAATTTTTCAAAAGGCAATCAGTAGCAGAGTTAAACTTTAAACCTGGTTCTCAGACACGGATTAAGGAGCAAAGCTTTGCTCCTTGCTGGGCTAACTTCCAGGGGTCAGGGAACATCCCTGAAAAGTGCTGAAACAGAAAGTTCTGTTGATCCGGCCTCCTAGCAGAGGAGCAAGAGATTCCTTGCTAAGTTCCAGGGGTGGGGGGCGGCGATGGTAAAGATGAGGACCTCCGAGAGGGATGCTCAGAGTGACACACAGTCCCACACTGCCTTCTGGGGAGAGGAGATTAAGGATCCCTGACTTCTGTCCTGGGAAGGGGCTATTTCAGAGCTGAATTGCCAGGAGAATAAAGAGACTGTGTTGCTACTTCATCTTTCCTCCTGGCTCTTCCTTGACCTCTGTTCTCAGTTAATGAAGGCCATGTTATATTTCAGCACTATGGTCTCCCACCCACAGTGTTTGCTGTAAGTCAGACCTTCTTCCCGTATCACCTCCTTGAATCCTCATTATGATTATATGAAACGGGTACTATGATCTAGTATTGTGTTAAAGATCAGGAAGGCCAATGTGTTTTTTTTTTTTTTTTTTGGTACCGGGGATTGAACTCGAGTCCTTGCGCTTACAAGGCAGGCCAACAAACCGCTGAGCTAAATCCCCGGCCCCAATGTGGTTATTTTAATTATCACTGTGCAAGAAATTGCCCTAAAATTTAAGAGCTTAAAATAACAATATACATTTCTTATCTTACCTATTTCCCGTGGGTCAGGAATTCAGTAGCAGGTTAACTGGGTGATGCTTACCTGTGATATCTCCTGAGAATTCAGTTAAGATGTGGACCAGGTCCAGGAATGGTAGCCCCTGTAATCCTCGCACTCAGGAGGCTGAGGCAGGAGAATCACTGTGAGTTCCAGGCCAACTGGGGTTACAGAGTGAAGCTCAAGGCAGCCTGACCCTGTCTCAAAAAACAAACAAAAAAGTTGTAGACCAGGACTGCAGTCTTCTTAAAGCTTGCCTGGGGCTGAGGAACCCAGTTCCAAGCTGGCTTGGAAAACAGGCTTGCAAATCAATTGGCTGTTGGCAAGGGTCTGTTACTTGCTGCTATGCTTGACTGTTCCCCTCCAAAATGCGTGTTGATATTTAATTGCTATTGTAAGTGTTGAGAGGTAGGGTCGTTAAGTGGTAATTAGATCCCGAGGGCCAATATGGGAGTGGGTCTGTTATCACAAGCCTGGGTTTATTATAATGCAAGTTCAGCCCCTTCTTGATCATTCTCTTGTGTGTTCTCACCATGTGATGCCTTCTGCCATCTTCAGTCTATATTACTAGATGTCCTAGCCTCCAGAACCATGAGTCAAATAAATAAGAAACTTCTATTGTTTTCAATTTACCTGGTCTGTAGTAATGTTATAGCCCAGAGAACAGACTAACACCCTTGCCATGTGGATCTCTCCATCGGGCTGTTCAAGTAACTGTGCCGTGTGGTAGCTGGCTCCCCCCAGAGCAAGCGCTCCAAGAGACACGGGGGTAAAAGCTACAGGGTCTTTTCTGACTTAGCCTCAGAGGTTAGACTGTTGCCAGGTGTGGTGGCATATGCCTGTAATTCCAGCACTCGGGAGGCTGAGGCAGGAGGATTGCTGTGAGTTCGAGACCAGCCTGAGCTACATAATGAGTTCCAGGTCAGTCTCAACTACAAATTGAGACCCTGTCTCCAAAAACAAACAAACCAAAAAAAGAAGTCAGATTGTCATTTTTGCAATCTCCTGGTGGTTATACAGGTCAGCCTCTTCACTGTGAGAGAAGACTGACTATTCAGGGGAAGGATACTATGGATAAAACATCGAGGGTCAATTTGGAGGCCACTACCATGGTGACCCAAGGTCACTTCATGTGGAGTGTTAGAGGTGGGCTTTGAATTCAGGCAGGAACTAAGTCATAGTAAATATTGTCTGAAAATAGCAGGGGCAGGTAGGTGTCCTCCGGTCTCCCTTGCCCTGAAGACATTCATACTTGAGATCCTGTTTCAAATTCCAGTGACCAGGAAATCAGATACTATCTAATGTGTCAGACAGACACTTCACAAAAGCAACAAAATCAGGGCATTTTTATAAAAGATTGCACAAGGCATGCTTGATGGTGGATCTTTTGTTCCAAAGAGAAACTGGAATCTTGCTTGTGTTGCTGTTGATTTACAGCGGGAGCTGTGCCAAGGTATCAGTCCCTTTGGGAGCCTTTGTTTCTCATCTGTACACTGAGTGGTCCAATCTCGTATTCTTTAAGGTCCTCTGGCTGGGAGATTCCATGCATGGATTCCATGTATAAGGTTTTCTGATGAAAACAGAATTCGCTCTCCCCTTGCCCTGTCTCAGACCTTTGCAGAAGTGCAGTGGAGTTCTCAGGTGCAAGGGGCACCTTCTGGACCCAGGCCAGGCCAGGCCAGGCCAGGCTGTTTAGCCCTATTTCATCAGCAGCTGGCTGGCACCATTGTTCCCTCATAAACCCTGGCCCTTTTCCAGCTGCTGGGGCAGGGGAGAAGCTCAAAGGACTCAGTTGTGTGGCCTCCTCCACCCCCAGGGCAGGCTTGGGTCACCCAACAGGCTGACTCAGCCCTTGGAGGGGAACAAAGGAAATGAAAGACGGTGTAGGAAATTCGACATTTACCATTTTCCCCCAGAAAACCTCCAAAATAATTATTATGGGAAAATGCTTTTACATTTCTTCTATGGTATAGTGACATTTTTTTTTTTAATTGAGGAGAGTGCATCATTACTAATTTCAGTGCTTAGGGGCCCGTATTTATGTTTACCTTTTAATATCTTTGAAACTGGATTCATTAACAGAAGACAGCAAGTTCTAACATAGTTGCAGTATTTAAAGAATTACAGGGCCAGCCAAGGCCCAGTGGCACAGGCCTATAATCCCAGCACTATGGGAGGCTAAGGCAGAAGAATCACAAGTTCAAGCCCACCCTGGGCAACTTGGTGATTTAACAAGACCCTGTTTCAAAGTAAAAAGTAAAAAAAATGTGCTGTAGAATGTAGCTCAGTACAAATGCCTTGGCTTCAATCCTCAGAATTTAGAGAAAGAGAGAAAGGTATAGTTCATATACAACGGGTGATCAAAATATACAATAAATGTTTACATTTTAAAAATTTATTTCAGTAAAAGACATATTGCCTTAAAACACTCTCCTTTGATTTGGACATATTTATCCCCATCATTCTTGCTACTTCCTGAAGCAGTTCTGGAAGTCCTCTTTATAAAGACACATGAGTGTCTTTATCAGGCATAATCAAAAGTATATGGAGAGCCATCCAAAGAGCATCAGGCTCCCAAAACATTAAGGTGTTGACTGGGGATTTAGCTCAGTGGCACCGCACATGCCTCACAGGTGCTAGGTCCTGAATTTGATTCCCAGTACCCAAAAAAGAAAAAGAAAAAAAAGAAAAAAGAAAGAGGGAAAAAAATTAAAGTATATCCTCATTCATTTTACTTGCTGGGCCTGGCACCATGTGACTTCTGGCTCCTCCCCCAAAGTAAAAATGACCACGGAATGGTAAACATCTTGAAGCAGTCCAGAACATTGAACTAGTCACTGCAGCGCAAGTAAAGACACTCACGAAACAACATGTCCAGAAATGTTTTGGAAAGTAGTAAGAGGCAGGCATGGTAACCCATACCTGTAATCCCAGCATTCAGAAGGCTGAGGCAGGAGGATCACTGTGAATTTGAGACCAGCCTAGGCTACCTAGTAAGTTCAAGACCAGCATGAACTACATAGTGAGACCCTGTCAAAAAAAAAAAAAAAGTGGTAAGAATGCTAGGAAAAGTGTGTTTGAAGCAAGGATGGGGGGAATATTTTGAGAGAAAGTAATGACAATGTCCCTTTTATTATAATACTTTTTTGGTGGTGGGGGATACTGGGGATGGAACTCAGGACCTTATTATGCTTGTGAGGCAGGTGGCGGCACCAATGAGCTAAATCCCTGGCCCTTGTTATAATACTTTTTTTTAAAAAATTTAAATATCATATGTTTATCGTATCAAGTAAAGTTGCATATTACGACTATGGATCTTAAATTTTATGAAACATAGTAATTAGACCCCATTCTTGGATCTAGGGCCTACTGGGTACCCCCTCCAGTCCTCTCCACCACCTGGAGGCTCCTCCTTATCCTGGAGTCAGTGTAACCCTTTAAACTTTTTAGTTTCGCCTTAACATACGATCCCGCAGGAAATGTGAATGAGAAGCCTTGCTCCCCTTGACTCCTGACCAAGGCAGGGAGATTACTGAGTATCATGAAAATGCACAGAAGAAGAAAAAATTTAATTCCCAACTGTGTAAGGCAGTACTATACTGTTTTACATGTGTCAACTCAATCTTACAACCAATATCAGCAAATCTCCCATATTACACATGGGGAAAATTTCACCACGAGGTGAGATAACTGGCTCAAGATCACACTGCTAGTATGTGAGAAAGCCCAGGGAAAAAAAGCAAAATTTCTCTTTACCCCATCTGCCTAATTACCCCAGAGGTAAGATGGTCATGAATGGGCGTATCCTCCCAGGTCTTGGGGAATTTTTTGTTTTTGAGATAGTCTCACTATGTAGTCCAGTGTAGTTCAGACTGGCTTTCAACTCACTTTGTAGCTCAGGCTGGCCTCAAACTCACAGCAATCATCCTGTCTCAGCCTCCAAATCTTGTTTTTATGAACTCGGGATAAACACAGGGACATCTATCATTCTGCTTTCCAAAAGGTGATGCTGTTCTGTGACTAGCTTTGCCTAATTAACTCCATGACTCAGAGATTTCTTTTCCATATAAGTACATAAAGAATAACTCGTACTTTTTAACTGCCTCTGAGTATCCTATACTCCTATGTGTCTGCAAGGTACCAGGCCCCATCTTGTGTTCACATGCACATCTCATTCCAACTTTACAGCCTGAGGCAAGCTGTTTTCTATTAAAAAAATTTTTTTTGAGACAGGGTCTCACTATATAGTTCAGGCTGGTCTTGAACTCATTATGTAGCCCGGGTTGGGCTCAAACCCATGGTGATCCTCTTGCCTCAGCCTCCCAAGTGTTTTATTCATTTTATTAAAAAGGAAGAAAGTGAAGCCTGGAGAGGTTAAGTACAGTCCTGCATCAAGTACTGTAATAATATTTGATCAATGATGGAAATGACGTTGGTTAAAGATGAAAATGACAGTGAGTTTTACAAGATTATAATGTTGTTTTTTTTGGTACCAGGGATTGAACTCAGGCCCTTGCACTTGTGAGACAGGTGCTGGAACCACTGAGCCAAATCCCCGGCCCAAGATTATAGTGGAAGTGAAAAATTCCTATCACCTAATGGCATGGTAACCCTTGGACTATCATAGCACAATACATTATTTTTGTGTTGTGGTGATCCTGGGAGAAACAAACCTGCTGCACGGTGAGTCATAAAAGTACCACCCATACAATTACATAGAGTACATAATACTTGACAATAAATGACGATGTTACTTGCTTGTGTATTTATGATTCTTATCATTATTTTAGAATATACTCTTTCTACTTAGTAAAAAAAAAAAAAAAAAAAAACTTACTGAGTGGTGGTGTACACCTGTCATTTCAACATTCTGGGAGGCTGAGGCAAGAGGATCATAAGTTGGAGCCCTATCTGGGAAACTTAGCAACTTGGTGAGATCATCTCAAACAAAAACAGGTAAGGACATAGCTTAGTGTGAAGGCCCTGGGTTCAATCCTCAGCACACTCCCCAGGAAAAGGTTACTATAACATGGTTACCTTGGCACCAGCCTCATACATCTCGTGCTTATCTATCTCTTTGTGTGTGTGTGTGTGTGTCATTTTTTAAAAGATGGAGTCTTGTTATATAGTTTGGGCTGGACTTGAACTCACCATGTAGCCCAGGCTGGCCTTGAACTCACAGTGATCTTCCTGCCTCAGTTTCCCCCAGTGCTGGGATTACAAGTGAGCAGCACCCCACCTGGCTTTTTTTTTTTAATCTGTCCCTTGATTGCATCAAGAGGCCATGTCAAGTGATTGACCTATGCCACCTAGCTTTGCATAAATACTCTGTGAAGATTGCACAACAGTAAAATTGAACAACAATACACTTCTCAGATTGTATCCGGCATTAAGTGATGCATGACTGTGTATTAACTGAGTGAGTGAGACAGTATTTGAACTTTGAGCCCACATTTAGACCATTGCCCTTTTCAGTCCCTTCCTAACAGAAGAGTTTATTTAATTAACTTCCTCACTGGTGGATACGCAGTTCCCAGTTTTACCCATTACAAATGATGCTGAGGTGAACAGGTTGGTACATGCCTCTTGATGTCCACCTGAATGTGTTTCCTAGGGTGGGCTGCAATAGTGTACTGGTAAGTCAAAGGCAGGACTTCTTTTGATTTGTGTTTTGGGAAATTACATTTTTCAGTGATACTGTTACAGCAATTTTAGATTCACTGGCGGTGGTCCAGGAAACATGAACGGCCCTCTAGAGAAGTGGAGGGAACCCAGCTTTATTAAGCTGGCTGGCCTAGAAGAATTAAGCACTCCAAATTCTGAGCCCTGATCTCCTAGAAGAGCAGGGTTTTATATACTTGTTTGGGTTGGGGTGGACTGAAAGCAAGCTGAGTGGAATTTTACAGAAGCCAAAGTTTTGCAGGTGGTATTATATTTTGAGGTCAGGGGGTTTGGGGTGGGTGCTGTGAGCTTGTCTATAAAAGCTGAAAGAACACTGTGGTCAAGAAACAAGAACTTGGGGTGTGGGCTGTGGGGTGAGACACCTGGATGTGGTTAACTGTCAGGGTCAAAAGGGAGAGCTGGCAAAAACAGAAAAAGAAAAAAAGGAGGGGAGTTATGTTATTTTCTGCATTGATATTGCTCAACTTTTTTCCAAAAAGGACTTTCTAATTTACTCTCCTAACAACTGGAGATCCTGGGATCTCCCTAAAGAGCACAGTATTTGGAAACATCTGGGTTTGTGTCCCACCTTTACAACATGACTTTGGACAAGCCGTTTGTCCTTCTTGGAGTCTGTTTTTACTTCCCTTTATTAAAAAGGAATCCTAACTGGGCGTGGTGGCACATGCCTGCAATCCCAGCATCTGGGAGGCTGAGGCAGGAGGATCGCTGTGAGTTTGAGACCAGCCTGGGCTACATAGTGAGTTCCAGGTCAGTCTCAATTGCATAATGAGACCCTGGCTCAAAACAACAACAAAAAAGGGAATCCTAAAACTGAGTGTGTAGCTCAGTGGCAGAGCATGTGCAAGGCCTGGGTTCATCCCCCAGCACCAGGAATAAAAGAGAGAGAAAGAATAAAGGATAACAACCCCAACATCACATGGAATTGTGAGGAGAGGGAAGTCATTTATGTGCCTAAGCATTCAGAAAGTGCTTATTAAACAATAAATGCCCAGGCCAGGGATTTAGCTCACGGTTGTGCCACCTGCCTCACAAGCGCAAGGTCCTGAGTTCGATCCCTGGTACCGAAAGAAAGAAAGAAATGCTCAATAAATGATGCCCAGTAAGTAGCTGGCGTTAGTTGTGAAACATGAAGCCTGAAACATTCCAGCACACAGTAACACTCCTAGCACATCCCCCTGAGAGGTCCACTCCATGATGTCCACAGAGCGATGTGTTTAACAAGTCCACAGACATGAAGGGCCAAGAACACTGGAGATACCAGCCATGACATCAAGTTAGCGAACCGACACGAGCCACTCCTTCTGTTGTGACTTCCTGTGAGACAAAGAAACCTCCTATCCTAGGATTTGGTCAGGTTTTCTATTTCTGCCACCAAGCAGGTCTTTTTTTTTTTTTTTGTACTGGGTAAAGGGATCCAGGACCTTTGCATTGAGCTACATTCCCGGCCCTTTTAAACACTTTTTATTTCAAGGCAGAATCTTGGGAAGTTGCCAAATTGCCCAGACTGAACTTGTGATCCTCTTGCCTCAGCCTCCCATTCTGGCTGGGATAACTGTGACTATCCTCACTCTATAGCTGTGAAAACAGATGCTTAGACAGTTCAATTCATTTGGCAGGAGGAAAGATTCAAGTTCAAATACGTCTGGCTCCAAACCCTAGTTTTTTCCTTATTCTTCCAGAGGTCAAGGAAAGGAAGTTTGGGCTAATAAGAATATAACTGTGTTTTTAACCAGGCATATTTAGGTTCGTGGAATAAAAGACTTCATTTTTAGCCAAGTGTGGTAGTGCAGGGAGAAGGCAGAGGTAGGAGGATCATTGTGAGTTCAAGACCAGTTTGGACTACATAGCAAGGCCCTCTCTCAAAAAACAAATCAAACCAAAACAAAAAAATTTTCTCAGAATCTTTGCAACTAGATGTGTCCATATGACTATGTATAACCAAAGAGAGATAATGTGGGATGTTGTGATGGATATCTGGGATATTAGGGGAGAAGAGGTGTTATATGCTTCTCTTCTGCCTGGAAAGAGGGTGTAATGGCTGGAATTAAAGCAGCCATTTTGGAGTATGTAGTGACCTTGATGGAAGCCATACCAAGAATGGTAGAGTAGAAAGATAAATTCCAGGTTTCAGATGATAGCAAGAAGCTGCCGTATCAGTCCTGGAAAGCCTACCTCCAAAAGCTTTGCACATGAGAAACATTTTTTCTTTCTTCCTTTTTTTTTTTTTTTTTTTTTTTTTTTT
>NW_022900934.1:24363335-24379506 GCF_012274545.1 Fukomys damarensis
TTGGTACCTGGGATCAAACTCGGGACCTTGCACTCGCAAAGCAGGCAGCTGAACCACTGAGCTAAATCCCCGGCCTGAGAAACATTTTCTTTTTAATCCATGTTTATTTTTTTTTTCCTTTCTGTTCTGTGAAGTGGAATCTAACCTTGCTGACACACCGACACTGAGCTTAGGCATGGGTGGGTGATGCAATGCTGGTCATGAGGAAGTCACTGCCAGGCAGTGAGGGGGGAGGGGAGAAGCATGTCTGGCAAAGTTTTCCTTGTGTGTTATAAAAGCGACAGAAGGAAGAAGAGGTCCCCTTCGTCTCCAGACATCATGGTGAAGATGTGATATTTGGGCGTAGGGGAACCAGCTTGTGAGCGAGTGGGGAGAACCAGTTTGATGACAGAGCCAATATGTGGGGACTGCAGAAAGAAGAGAAAGTGAGGACCTGGTCTTTGGCAATGCTACAGAGCTGCCACTGAAAGGAATGTACCTGGAGCCTGCCTACCTCCAGATTCCTGTAAACATGAGATACTATCACCCCTCACCCCGCTATTGTGTCCATTTTCAGTTGCGTTTTGCAGCCAAACCCAGCACTAGTGCCCACAGGATGACAGGGTCCAGGTACTCCTCCTGGTAGGGAGTACAAGTGAAGGTCACCGAGGATCAGGAGATCAAAGAAGCAGGAAGCCAGAGTGGAGGATGGGCCAACCTTGTGAGTTGACAAATCGCCCGAAGAGATGCCCCGGCTTGAGAGGAAGAGGACTTGTGAGGCAAGAGCTGAAGTCTCCGGTGAATGAAGTGGCTGACAGAAACAGCAAAGCACTAATGGAATAGTGGGAACCTCGAAAGAGCCAGCATTTTGACATGAACAGGAAGAATGCATCTGTCAGGGTTGTTCTGGTTATAAGGGGCAATAAAAAATTCTGCCACTTACATATGTCACTTGTGAAGAGCCTGTTTAAGGCCAGCCCATTCTCTCTCTGTTCTTTTATGAGGCTTTCTCACTGACGTACATTCTTTATGTATTCTGGATGTGAATCTTTGGTGAAGATATACATATCGGGAATGGAAATCTCCCCTCTTGGTTCATGGCTTTTTTTTTTGCCATCCCTAAGTGAACACTTGCCAATTTTTGACAATCTTCTGGTGTGATTTTTTATTTTTTAAATGGTACCAGGGATCTTGTGCTTGCTAGGCAGGCAGCAATGCCATTGAGCTAAATCCCCAGCCCATGCGAAATTATTTTTTTACTGTGTTTTCAATTTGTATTTCCCTTAATCAGAATGTAGGAGGCAAATGTCTTTTGCCAACCAGAGTAACCTCAGGTAGGAAATCTAACACTGGGCTTTTTTTTTTCTTCATTTTTGACTCCCACTGTGCTTACTCAACACAGGCTTAACAATTAAGAGAACGGCTCACCGAGGGAGGCTGACACCCTTCCCCAATAACAATCATTCAAATTGGAATACCTAGCATGTATCGGGTATTAGGAAATAATTTGTAGTCATTTTTTTTTTTATCCTTGGGAGACTATGTTATTGTCCGTTTTTCCGAAGGCCGAACTGAAACCCAGATTCACCAGGCCCTGCCTTAGATCTTCTATTTTGTTTTGTTTTTTGGTCCTAGGGATTGAACTCCGGACCTTATGCCTGCGAGGCTGGTGGTGGAACCACTGAGCTAAATCCCTGGTCCCCTGCCTTAGATCTTAATAAAACAATGTATTGCCCTGTGGCTCCCAAAAAGATATAGCCACATCCTAACCTCCAGCAACCGTGATTGAGACCTTATGGGGGGGGGTGTCTCTAGAAATCTAATAAAGTTAAGGATCTTGAGATGAGGTCATCCTGGATTGCCAGGGTGGACCCCAAACCCAACCCTAAGTACTCTTCTACAGACACACACAAACCATGGAAATTCTGGAGCCAGCAGAAGCCGGAAGAGGCAGGGAAGAATCTGCTCTAGGTTGTGCGGAAGGAGCATAGCTCTGCTGTCTTTGATCTCGGACTTCTAATCTCCAGAGCTGTGAGAAAATTAATTTCTGTTGTTTCAAGCCACCAGCTTAAAGTCCCCAGGAAACTAACTCATCGGGCCACAGAGATGGAAGAGGAGAGGTGGGAGTTGTCCTCCCTGCCCCGAGCTCGTGGACCTCCGTCTCCTTTTCTGTGACCCAGTTCCCTCCCGCCTGGCCTCAGCTCACTTCCCTGTGGTTCAGCAGCCTCCTTGCCAGTCCTGGAATGTGCCAGGGACCTTTTCCTCGCAGTTCCCTCTGCCTAGAGTGTCTTCCCTCAGATATTCATGGAGGTGCCACAGCTTCTGCCTGGCTTCCTCTGACACTCACCCTTGGAACTCAGCTACCGCGGAATGAGGAAGGCCGAGCCACATGCTGCTCCCCGCCCAGACAGGATCCCGATGACACAGGCTCAAGTGAGGAAGTCTTCAAGGTGAATCCAGCCCAGCTGACAACTGGCTGCTGCTGAATGCCAGTGGTGGAGGGGAAAGTGCCCAGCTGAGCCCAATCAACCCCTCACACCAAAAGGTAATAATACAAATGGCTGCTGTTGCTTTATGCCACTGAGAATGGGGGGATGCTAGGCAGCAATCGACAGCTAATGCTGGAGGAGAGAGTTACCCACGCTAAGCCTCAGACCAGCATGGGAGGGGATGCCGATCTTTGCGTCTTTGTCTTCCTGCTGGACCCTCCTCGTCCTCCATCTGAACACAGCCCGTTAAATGCTCAGTCACAGCAGAGGGCCTATGGGGCAGCGATCTCCTCCCGCATCTGTGAGCTCTGTAGGCCCCAGGCTCTTTCTTGGCCACTGACTTGATGATTTACATGTGTTCAAACCTCACTTTCCTCTTCTATAAAATGTATAACGTTCCCAGCTGTGACCACTCATGGACATGCTACGAGCTTCTGTGCTGAGTTTAAGGGGTTCCTGTCAGTGCATGCATTTTAGAATCCACGTTGGCAACTAGAACTGCACAATACCCTAAAAAGGCCGTTTTTGGATCATCCTATGTAGCCTTCCCTACTGTGGAAGGGGAAACTGAAGACAAAATACTGGCACCTAGTAAGTGTCTCTGAACGTGAGAGAACGTGGGAACGGAGAGAAAGAAAATAAGCAGAGCTGGGCCTGTCTGAGACGACATACTCCAGTCCCTCCTCCTCTCGGTGGCTATGGGTCCCTGTCCTGTCTCTGCTCGTCCTACTGGTGATCTCTCCCCCAGGCACTCTGTGCGGAATGAGCATCAGACGTGCACCCCGACACAGGACACCAGGCCTGGGTGATTTGCCTCTCTAGAGACCTCTCCACCGTCCCAGAACTCTTCCCTTATGACACTTCCTCAAGTCTCCTTAAAATAAAAGGATTTGATAACCAACTATAGCTCACCAGGATGACGCATTCCCAGGGAGGCTCTGCGGTCCCTCGGTGGTGGTTGGGATGGCTCATGACACATTCTCCCTCAGGAGGACAAAGGAAAGCAAGTCACTGTGGTCGCCATCAGGTGTCCACTTTGCCTACCTCCTCCATTTTTTCCCCTCTTTCCAAAATCTGCATCAGATTCCTGGGTTGCTGGAACAAAGTACCACAAAACTAGTGGCTTAAAACAACCGGGTAGCCCTTCCTCTGGTGACACTGGATAAAAGAGGCCCGAGGGTACTTACCTGAATTCTGCAGGGTGTATGTAGGGTTAGGGCACCTCGGTGCATGCCCTTCAGCACCACGTGGAGAAGGAGGTGGGTGTGCGAGTGTACAGCAGGGCACTGGGGCTCAGAGCCTACTACACCCGGGGCCAGCCCGAGCAGGGTTCTGGTCCTGACTCCACGCTAACCGACTCAATCTTACTGACCCTCAGTTTTCTCTCTTCTCTTTTCTTTTCTTTCTTTTTCTCTCTTTCTTCAAACCTTGCGCTTGCCAAGCAGGTGCAGCGCTGCTGAGCTACCACTGCCCCAGTTTTCCTAGCTACAAAATTCAGCTAGAAGGGCCAGGGAATCAGCTCAGTGGTTCCGCCACCTGCCTTGCAAGTGCAAGGACCCAAGTTCGATCCCCGGTACCACAAAAAAACAAACAAACAAACAAAACAAAACAAAAAAGTTCAGCTAGTAATGATGTTTATCCTATAGGGTTGTGCAGGGGGTTAAATAAACTAGTCCATGATTTGCAACAGTTTTGATGTTAGGTATGATTTTTTCCCCCTGTATTTTCACTGTCATGTCTTTGAAAGTGGAGTACTCATACCTGGGCAGTTTTGATTGCTCAGGTCTTTTGAAGTTTTCTTTCCTTTTTGCTCTGTTTACTTCCCTCCTTTCTCCTTCCCTACATCCCTTCCTCTCTTCCTGGCTCCCTGCCTTCCTTTCTTTGTTGGCAGCATTGGGGATTGAACCCTTGTGCATATTACCGCTACCACCTCTACCACTAAGCTACATCCCCAGCCCTTTTTAAATGTTATTTTGGGACAGCATCTTGCTGAGTTGCTGAAGCTGGGCTTAAACTTGTGGTCTACCTCCCTGAGGCTCCTGAGTAGCAGATTTAAGACATGTGCCACTGTGCCCCTGCCTGGCTCATTCTGAAGAACCAGGTGGGCACCTCTTCTAGGGGCCCCAGGTCTAATGATCGTCTCTTCCTCCTCACTGCACGCTGCTCTGGCATTGATAACCTGAATGGAGACAGCCGATGAGTTGTTCTCTCCCACAGTGAGGACACTGCTTGAGGATAGGGGCCCTGCTTGAGGCATCTGTGTTCTCCAGCGGCCTTCTCTGATCTGACAGTTGTTTGTGTGATGACTGAAAGGAAAGAGGACGAGAGGGTGTCACGAACAGCTCACAGATTACTGGCTGAACCTCAGGCCCCAGGACTCTGGCAGGTAAAGCACAGGCCAATGTTAAAGGGCTGATCCTTGCCTAACCTAACAGTGTACATGAGAGTGAGTGTTTGAACATGTGTGGATGTGTGACAGCATGTGAATGTCTACGCATACATTTTTTTTTAATTTTAATTTTTAAAAATTTGGTTTTGTTTTTCTGAGACAGAGGTCTTGCCATGTATGTGGACCAGGGTGACCTTGAACTCACAGAGCTCTGCCTGCCTCAGCCTCCCGAGGACTGGGATTGCAGGTGTGCACCCAGATGTCTGGCTGAATGAGTGTTTTTGTAGCGTACATGTATGCCTGTGGATGTCCAGGGACAGGGGCTTTGTCTTGTTCCCTTGTGCATCTCTGCATCCGGCCTCTCAAATGGAGGTGCATGTGTGATACAGGAGTAGTAAGCAGGGCAACAGTGGTTACCAGCAGGGCCTCTAGAGTCAAACAGCATTGGCACTTCCTATCTGTGGGCAAACCCACCTCTGTAAGTCTCAGCTTTTCATCTGTAGAGTGGGTATCACTGCAGAATCTGCCTGGAGATTAAGGAGCTTAGAATTGTGGAAACCAAAGGAAATAACTCAATAAATGTCAACTAGTATTACACTCTGTCACTACCAATGCCCACAGCAGATGCTTTGCTGGGCTAAGATCTTCCAAAATAAACCAAAGACAACTCACTAGCAAGGTTCACTAAACTTCTCTGAGCCTTTGTTTCTTTGAGATGGAGTCATTAATTGCAGGGCTTGTTTGCTGCAGCAGCTGGGAGGCTTACAAAACAGTCGTCCAAATCCCGCCCTGCAGGAGGGTGGGGTTTGGTGGCCACCGGTTTAAACCAAAACTGGGAGAAGAGCGCCCTCGCCTGGCAGAGTATGGTAAAGGAGACACCAACCCAACAAAGGCTGACCTCCGAGGTCCCGCGGTGCTATCAGGACTCCGTTGCTATCAGCAAAGGAGACAGGCAGAGGGGCAGTAGCCCGGGAGGGGATTCTTTAAGTTCCCCTGGCTAGAAGCCGCCACCTCTCTTTCCGTCTGTTGAGCTCCTCTTCCCAGCTCGCTCCAGGGGCCTGCCCCACCCTCACCCTCACCCCCACTCCAACCCAAGCCTTGTCAGACTGGGCCAAAATCCCCGTTAGTTTTAGAGAACCCGTGTTCACTTTGCATTATTCTGTGGGGTCATCATCTCATAAATGAAGGAGAGTGGCAGCGTCCCCGACTATTTGATTCCTAGAGTTCCTGAACCAAGCTTTTAGCAAATGTTACAAGAAGAGGATTGTGGAAACCTAGCAGGCTGGGTCTTCTAGCACCACTCCGCAAGGTGAGCCGGTACCGTGGGCAGAGGCCAAGAGCTTCGGAAGACATCTGGGAGCATTCACTTCTTCCTCCAAATACTGTGAGCCTTCTCTGTGTGGGACACTGACCTGGACACTGCGGGTACCGCCGGTGGCCAAGACTCGAGGCTTAAACCCTGCAAACAGTGGGACACATAATCGGACAACCTTGATATGATGAGATTACCTCACTCATCTGAATAATTCGGTCACCCATCCATACACGCGCACCCCTTTTATAGGTGGAAAGACAAGCTCAGAGAGGGCTCGCTGCTGGTGAGGAACAGTTTTGTGTGGGGTGAGTCAGGAGGGTTTCCTCCAAGGGGAAGGCATGTCGGAGGGTGGGTGCGGCTGGCTCCGGGACTCCGACCGCCCCCTCATCACCCACCGCACAGCACAGCAGGGTGAAAAGGGCAGAGGGGGAGAGGACTCCTGTCGCAGGCGTCTAAGAGGTCTCCCCGCTCTAACTCCCGCTCTGCGGACCCTGAGGGCGTTTTTCAAATGCCAGGAGGCCTGGGGCGCCGCAGTTAGTCAAGAGAGGGCTCCCCAGAACTGCATGCGCCTCTCCATCCCCAGGGGCGGGCCTCCTCCGCCCCGGTTTCCCAAGGAGTGCACCGTGTGGTGAGACTGCCCTTGGCAACCAGGATGGGGCGGCTCAGAAGCGGGGAGGGTCCCATGGCCAATGGCCTGGCTCCTGCCCTCTCCGCCCCCTGGCGCGGGGTTCTGAGTGTCTGCGCCAAAAGCAAACAGGGAAAGGGCAGGTGCAAAGGTTGAGGGGCCCATCTGTCTCTGCCTCGGGCCACTGGAGCCTGGACTCGCGCGCGCTGTGCCTTTCTGAGGGGCAGATGCCTCCCCGTTCCTCGCCCATTGTGAGCAGATCTTCGTGTATCCATCCTGACCCATGGATTTTGAATAAATAGGTAAATGCCTGTTTGTTCTTTTCTTTTTACACAAATAATAGCATAACAGGTATACTGCTCTGCACGCAGGCTTTTTTCCTCTTCTTTATGTAACATCTTGAAAAATCTATTTTAAGAAACATCTTTGTTTTTTTAAAAAATGGCTGTCTCACCAGCCTGGGCTACACAGTGAGTTCCAGAGCAGTCTGAACTACATAGTGAGACCCTGTCTCCAAAAACAAAACAAAACAAAACAAACAAACAAAGGCTGTCTCAGAATCCCACACTGTGATCTGGACCATTATTTACTCAACAAGTTTTCTACTGAAGGACAATTAGAGTATTTTCAATCTTTGGCTTTTAACATCATTTCACTTACATTTGTGTGCATCTTTGGGATAGATTCCCAGAAGCTGGACTGCCTGGCCAAGGGGTATGTGAACCTGTAATATTGTTAGCTATTGTCAGAGAGTTGTTTATGAAAGCTTTCCAAATGCAGTGTAGGAGGGGCCTGTTTCCCCACAGCCTCACCAACAGGTGATCATACGTTTTAATTTTTATCCACCTGATAATAAATTTAAAAAGAAAAGTAAGCCCGGAGCAGTGACACATGCTTGTAATTCCAGCTACTCTGGAGGCTGATGAAGGAGGATTGCAAATTCTAGGCCTGGCCAATTTAATAAGACCCTGTCTTAATTAAATAAAAATTAAAAAAAAAATAAAATAGGGCTTGGGGTGAAATTCAGTGGTACCTAGCTTGCCTAGCAAGCACGAAGCCTTAGGTTCATCACCATTCCCATAAAGAAAAAACAATTGCAGGCCAGGGATGTGGCTCAGTGCTGCTGAACCTGCCCGGCAGGTGTGACGTCCTGAGTTACATTCCTGGAACAACAACAACAACAACATTGACGAAAGAGAGGGAGAAAAAGAATTGATTATTCTCTCCTATTCTCTCCTCCTGAACCTCTCGCCCTACCTGGCACTAAGGAGGCGTCCCTCTTGCTCATGTTTCTCTCCTTTCCTTTCCATTCTATAATGATTTAGGGGTTAATTCACCAAGAAGTCACGCGGCAGCCCTAAATGTGTATGCATAAAACAACAGAGTTGCAAAACGTGATGCAAAAGCTGATAGACTGAAAAAGAGAAATAAATCTACAATTACATTTGGAGGCTCAACACCCCTTCCACGAACTGATAGAACAACCAGTCAGAAAATGAGCAAGGACACAGGAGAACCCAGTGACACTACCAAAGAGCACTACCTAATTGACATCGAACCGGCTACCGACAACAGTGAAATACACATTTGTCCCAAGTGCTCAAAAAACATATACCAAGAGCAACCACATCCTGGGTCATAAAACAGATTTCAACAAATTAAAGATCGGAGAGCACACAGGATGTGTTCTTTTGATCCACAATGGCAGCAAACTGAAATCACTAACAGAAAGATAACGGGGAAAATCTCCAAAACATGGAAAACAATCACTTCTAAACAGTCTATAGAAAGGCTATTTCAGGGATCATTCCTATAGTTAGTTACTAAGTAATGTGTAGATTAAAGATGACATCTCAAGGGAAGTGAAAAAATTACATTGAACTGAATAGAAATGGAAGTACACATATTACAATTTGTGTTAAGCAAGGCGTGGTGATATCCCTGCAATCCAGCACCTGGGAGGCTGAGACAGGAGGATTGCTCAAGTGTGAGGCCAGCATGGACTAAGCAGTGAATTCAAGGCCAGCCTGCAATACATAGTGAGACTGTCTCAGAAAAAAAAAACAAAAACAAAAATATTTGCTAAAAAATCAATAAAATTGGTTAACCTCTAGGAAGATTAACAAAGACATTCAAAGGATAAGAAGGGAACACCACAAACTAGTCTATACTGATAAATTTGACAACTTTAGCTAGGTGTGGTGGTGTATCCCTGTGATCCCAGCTACCCGGGAGACTTGAGTTGGGAGGATTGCAAGTTGGCCAGCCTAGGGAACTTAGCAAGATGCTGTCTCAAAGTGAAAAATAAAGAGCCAGGTCTGGTGGCACACACCTGTAATCCCAGCACTTAGGAGGTGGAGGCAGGAGAATCACTATGAGTTTAAGACCAGCGTGAGCTACACAGTGAGTTCAAAGTCGCCCTGAACTAAATATGAAACCCTGTCTCAAAAAACAACAACAAAAAAAGAAAAAGGGAAGAAAAATAGTAGTAGAAGAGCACTCTCAAATTGTTAAGAGTCTCTATAAAAACTATGAGTGATGAACGAATGAACACTTTTCTTCTAATATCAAAAAAAGACAAGGATGTCTGCTCTCACCATTCTGGTATTTTTGTTTGTTTGTTTGTTTTTTGAGACAAGGTCTTGCCATGTTGCCCAGACTGGTCTCGAACTCTTGGGCTCAAGTGATCTTCCTGCCTCTTCCTCCTCAGTAAGTGGGACTACAGGGGCAAGCCACTGCACCCTGCTTGCTGTCATCATTCTTATTCAACATACTGTTAAAAAAAGAAAAAGAAAAAAAAAAAACTACATAAGCATGGTCATACATGCTTGTTATCCCAGCACTCTGGAGGCTGAGGCAGGAGGATTGCCGTGAGTTGGAGGCTAGTCGGGGATGCATAGTGATAGTGCGTTCAAGGCTAGGCTGAACTACATAGTGTGACCCTGTCTCTCCCCCAGCCCATACTTCTACTCAATACAATGGGATAAGAAGAGAAAATAGAAGGTATACAGATCACAATGGGGGGAAAAAGTCATCTCTATTTCAAGTAACATAATTGGCCACCCAGGAAATTCGAAAACAACTATAAAAAACCAAAACCAATCAAACAAATAGGCAACCCACATTTCTAGCATAAGTGAATTCAGCAAAAATAATCTGTTAGCAGCATAAAGAGACACAGAAACCAATTGCATTTCATTGTACTAGTCATAAACACGTGGATACCAACAAAAAATAAAAATACCATTCATAATCACAACAAGAAGAGGGAGACTAGGAAGGAAGGGGGTGAAATGGGGGAGCAGGAGAAAGACAGACTTAGGTAGAACTCCAACAAAGCATGCACAGGGTTTTGTGGCCATTAATCCTGATAGGCTGTCTTCACTGAATTAACGAATACCTAGCAGAGTAGCAGTAGCACCTTCCTGGGTGTGTGTGGGCAGGTCAAGGAGGGGTGGCCTTGGGTGCCCTGTGGTCCCTTGTTCATTGTCTTTGTGGCAATGTTCGCCTGCTCTGCTTCTGGGCCACCAGGAACTGAGAAGCTTTGCTCTAGCATGTGCTTCTGCCATGATATTTCTGTCTTGGAACTAACTAACCATGGACTGAATTCCCTAAACCTGTGAGCCAAATTAAACCTCTCTTCCAAATTGTAGATATTACGTATTGTGCCCAGAACTGGGAAAACTGACGAATACATGTTCATATCCTGAAAACTGCAGAACGCCTAATGATGGTAATCAAGGAAGAGCTAAACAAATGGAGAAACATAATGTTTGTAGATTGGAGGAATCAACACAGCAAAAGTATTAATTCTCCTCAAATTGACACATTTGTTTTTCGGGACAGGGTTTCCCTGTGTAGTTCAGGCTGGCCTATGCAGCCTACACTAGTTTTAAACTCATGGCAATCATCTTGATTCAGCCTCCCAAGTGCTAGGATTACAGTTGTGTATCACTAACTATACCTTTCTGCCATATGTTTAATGCAATGGTTGCCAAAGTCCCTGCAAAAATTTTTTGTAAATGTGAACAACTGAAAAAAAAAAATTAGGAGGAATCACTGTCTCTGACTTCAAGACTTATATAGCTATTATATTTAAGACCATGTGTTATTGACAGATGCATAGAAGGGCAGACATGTAGATCAATGGAACAGAATGCAGAACTCAAAAATGCACCAAAATGTATGTGCTAAATTAACTTTTTACAAAAGTACAAAGGAAATTTAGTGGTAGAAAGACAGGGTAGGGTTGGTGTAGATCAATGCATCAAAATAGAGTGCAGAAACAGACCGGAGTATTCACAAACACAGAGATGGTACTGCAGGGAGTGGTGCAAGGATATCTGTTTATCCACATAAGGAAAAAAACTAAAATAGAATTTCTACATCACATCACATATATATTCAAATTATAGAGTATACCGGCTGGGCATGGTGGCACGTGCCTATAATCTCAGCACTTGGGAGGCTGAGGCAGGAGGATGCTGCGAGTTCGAGACCAGCCTGGGCTACATAGTGAGATCTAGGGCAGTATGAGCTACATAGTAAGAACCTGTCTCAAAAAAATAAATAAAATAAATAAAAATATAAAGTATATGGGACATTCTTTATGACCTTGAAAAGATTAAAAACTCCTACTAACTCTACAGGAAAGGATTTGCTAAATTTGATTACAAGGCCAGGGATTTAGCTCAGCAGTTCGGTGGCCTGCCTCGCAAGTGCAAGGACCCGAGTTCGATTCCCGGTATCAAAAAAAAAATTTTTTTTATTACAATTAAACTAAGAATTTACTTATATATTTTGTAGAGACAGTGTCTCACCACATTGCCCAGGCTGGCCTGGAACTTGCCGTCGTCCTGAGTAGGTGAGATTACAGGTGTGTGCCACTGAGAACAGCTCTAACGCTATGAATTTTTATTCACTGAAAAACAAGATAGGGAGGGTGAGAAAACAAACCATACACCTCAAGAAGATATTTGCAACAAATATAATTAGCAAGAAATTGATTGCAGACTATGTAAAGAATTCCGATTAATAAAAAAGAAAGCCATTTAATTTGGGAGGGGTACTGGGGATCAAACTTGGGACCTAGAGCTTGCTAGGCAGGCAACAGAACCGCTGAGCTAAATCCCCAGCTTAAGCCATTTAATTTTAAATGGGTAAAGACTTGAATGGAACTGAAATTTACAGGGAGGGAGAAGCCCAGATGGATTACAACATGAATAGATAATCTCATTAGTAAAAGCAAAAGATTTAGGGCTGAGGATTTAGCTCAGTGGTGTCGTGGCCTGCCTCACAAGTCCAAGGTCCTGAGTTGGATCCCGGGTACCAAAAACCAGAAAAAAGCAAAAGATTTATACAATCTGAAGAGAAACCAGGGTACAATCAACCTCATTAGTAATTCAAAAAATTCAAATTAAAACCACAATGAAATATCACTTCCTGTCTGTCAGAATGGCATAAAAACTTGATAGCGGTGTGGCGGTGTCTGCTTATAATCCCAACACTCTGGCAGGCTGAGGCAGGAGGACTGCATGTTCAAGTCCAACCTGGGCAATTTAACAAGGCAGTGAAGCCCTATTTTAAAAATTAATTAATTAAAAGAGATTGAGGGGGCAGGGATTTAGCTCAGTGGTGCCGCAGCCCGCATCGCAAGTGCAAGGTCTTGAGTTCGATCCCTGGTACCCAAAAAAAAAAACCCAAAACCCAAAAACAAAACAAAACAAAAAGGCATTGGGGGTGTAGTTCAGAGTGAAGGCCTTGAGCGGGGGAAGAAGGGCTAGAAAGGGTATAGTTCAAGAATTTTTGTCCATTGCTGGTAGCAGTAGAGATTGAGACAACCATTTTATTTTTGAAACAGGGTCTTGCAATGTAGTTCAGGCTGGCCTTAAATTCACCAAGTAGCCCAGGCGGGCCTCAAACTCACAATGATCCTCTTGCCTCAGCCTCCCAAATGCTGGGATTACAGGTTGCGCCAGAGGCAACCATTTTGGAATTGGGTGCATAGGCACACTGTGGGAGGCTGAGGCAGGAGGACTGCAAAGTAAGCCTAGCATGGGCAATTTAAAGAGACTCTGTCTCAAAAAATAAAAAGTAAAAAAAAAAAAAAAAAAAGCTGGGGATATAACTCTATGAATGACCTGGGTTCAATCCCTAATACAGGGGGAAAAAAAACCAAAGAATGTTAGGGTAGTGATTGTAGCAGCAAAAATCTGGAACCTAGTGTTCACCAATAATAGAATGAATAAATTATTGTATATTCATTCAATGGACCATACATAATAAGTGAGCCACAGGTATATCATCTATTTCATAACCCTCAAAAAATGCTGAGAAAAGCAAGTTCCATAATATATATGGTATTATTTTGTTTATCCCAAAGCAAACACAGTCAAAATAAAAATAGGGCCAGGAATGTACTATTTAGGGATAGGTATATAAATAGTAGAACTCATTGAGAAAAGCAAAAGAATGATTAAGACAAAACTCACTGTAGTACTAACTCCAGGGATGGACGGAAGGGCCTGTGAAGGAGTAGTGAAACAGGTCACTGTTGAGGAACGGCACTGTTTTATTCCACGGACACCTGGATCAACTGGACATAAGTGTCACAAAAGCCGTAAGTGTAGGTTAGATGTCTCAGGAAGAGGCCAAAGGAACATTAGGCCATTGTGCTGGGTATAGCATTGAGTACCTGTTGTTCCTGCTACTTGGGAGAACTGAGGCAGGAGAATCACTTGAACACAGGAGTTCAAAGCCCTGGGTAACATAGTGAGGCCCTGTCTCAAAACAACACAAAAACCTTTTTTGTTTTGGTACCAGGGATTGAACTCGGGTCCTTGCGCTTGCAAGGCAGGCCACCAAACCGCTGAGCTAAATCCCCAGTCCCTACAAAAACCTATTAACCCAAAGGCTCTGGAAGAAAAAGAAGTTTCTAAGGCCAAAGGAAGAACTGTGGAGGACAATAAGTAAAGTGAAAGCCAAGACGTGGGTTGGAATGCAGGCTGGGCACATCAGTTGGATTCAGCCAGGCTCTCTAATCTTGGCTGGGGCAGTTTCCGTGGAGACCTGGAATTGGAGATTATATAATTGAAAACTAAATGGGAGGACAAAGACATGACAACTCTGAATGGAAATAGCTCTGAACAAAGTAATGAGGGGTAGAGGGTGAAAGGAGGAATGGAGAGGGAAGGGGTTGTCTGAGGAGGTAGTAGAATTTTTGATAATGCTAAAAGGTATTCAGGTGGCCAATTAAAACCATAAAGAGAGTACATTTTTACATCTATCAGTACCACAAAAATTTATGCCAGATAATAAGGGCTAATAGGGCTGTAGAACAACCAGCCCTCTCATGCACTGCTGGTGGGAGGGTCAATGGCAAAACCACCTTGGAAAGCAATTGGCAATATCATGGAAAGCCAAAAATCAATGCTTAGAGCAGAAATTCCATTCCAGGTACATTCTTGCTTCAGAGTAAAACACTCATGGGCAGCAGGAGACAAGTGCAATAGTTCACTGCTCCATGTTATCTAATAGTGACTGTCTACAACTTGAATAAAAGGAACAGAAAAATAATTCACGATAACTACACAATGAGATACTACAGGCTGCAAAAATACACTCAAGCTGTATGCACGATTCTTGCAAATAGGGTGGCCAAAAAAAGTAAGCTGCAGAAGGATAGGTATGACTGATACTATTTTGATAAAGATTTAAACACAGAGAGCATTCTGTAGATTATTTAATGACATTTATATGTAGAAAAAGTATAAAGATGTGCATACAAATTTACCTAAATGCAGGATGGTGGTTACCGTCCCTGGGATGGGTCTGAGAGGTCCCTGAGGTGAGAATAAGGAAACTAACCCACTGTTTTGTTGAGTAAGTTTGCAGGTTTGCTGACTCCCATTGTGGAAAAGAATTTTCAGGATGGGTCAGTAAGTTTATTAAAGATTTTAGGATGCACTCGAGTGGAATATGGGAACTCAGAGAAATTAGATACACTATTTCCTGGAACAGGACACATTTATGCTTCTCTTGAAGGGGGTGGAAACCCTGAAAAAAGATGGGCCACCCCAGAAGAGTAGTAGCCTATTCTACAGAATGAGCCTGTCATTTTTTTTTAGTAGGTCATTTAAACATCCTTTGGAATTTCCAAACCAGTTTCTTTATCTTAGGGTCAGGCTCTTGCTCTTTACTTTTTAAATTAAGCCAATTTATAGACTTTCAGTATTCTTGAGGAATTTGGGTATGATGGGTCTGGAAGGAAAGGTGCCTAAATTTAACCAAGTATATGGATCATCTTGTGTGACTTTGAGATTTAAAAGTTGCATTTTTTTCCCCAGTACTGGGGATCGAACTCTGAAATTTGTGCTTGCCAGGCAGGCGCAGCGCCACTGAGCTACATGCCCGGCCCTGCAGTTTTCTTAAAGTACAATTTTTAGTTATGATTTCCTTGTCTCCTTTCTATCTTTTATTTCTTCTATTGTACCTTACTTACTTAGGGGAAGGGCAGGTCTGGGATGTGTGACATGTACGACATATTGCCGCTTATGTGGTAGGCTTTATTCTTGTGCGTACGCGCGGAAGGGGTTACTAGGTATTGAATCCAGGGCCTTCACAATGATCTATATCCCCAGCCCTTTTTAAATTTTGAGGCAGGGTCTCACCAAATTGCTAAGTTGCTCAGGCGGGGCTTGAATTTGCGAACCTCCGGTGTAATGTATCCATGAGGAAGGTGAAGCTCAAGGAAGAACTAGTTGGAATTTCGAAGTTCAGCTAGGTCCTGACAATGGGTTCAATAAATGACGGAGAAAGACTTTGGTGCGCTCACAGGTCTCCCCGCAGTCCCTTCACATCCAGGTCTAAGGTCCGGGGGCCGCCCGTACACAGTCTGCCCTCTTACCCGCCAGGGGTCGAAGTCCTTTCGGTCCCGCCCCGTGCATCCGGCCCCGCCCCAGTGGCTCAGCCCCTGCCGCAGGACTCATGAATATGCAAGTAACAGGAAGTTATTTAAAGACGCCAGCGGCACGCGCAGGTCCCAGCACCGCGCCGCTCGCCAGGTAGTGGCCCCTATTCTGAGGCCTGGCCCTCTTCGCCTGAGTCTGTCACTGCGTGCGGAAGCGGCGCCAGCATGTCTGACAAACTGCCCTACAAAGTCGGTGAGTTCCAAAGACGAGCAGTGCACGCCGGCTACTCTGCATCGCCTCATGCTTGTGTGTGCGTGCGTGTAGGGGATGTTCCCACCCTGCCCGTGGCTTGTTGGAGGCGGGGGCCGCCGGGCGCCCAAGGGCGCCCAGGACCCCTAAAATCGCAGGCTGAGCGCGCTGCTGGGAGCGCGGGGCCTCCTGGGGGCTGGAGTTCGTGAGCCGCAG
>NW_022900934.1:24379778-24406769 GCF_012274545.1 Fukomys damarensis
TGTTCTCCGCGCCAGTTCTGCGGAGTGGGGAGGGGGGCGCATGTGCTGATCTGGAACCGGGATCTTGATGGAATCTGCCCTAGGGTTCCAGCCCTACCTGCCTGTCAGCTGGGTGGTCCCTGCCAAGAACCTACTCCTCTCTGGGCCTCCTGCAGGGCAGGCGTGGGCATAGGCGCTCACAAGCGCTTGTGAAGAGAGGCCTGGAAAGCGAACCCAAGGCCGGCGCTGGTCTGCAAGTTGTGGGGACTAAGGGCAGATTACTCAGTCTGTGGGATCACCCACCTGGCCAACGGAAACAAAATCTCAAAGAAAATTTGGAGTGGTTAGAAAGCTCTTTTCTCCTGGCCCAAGAATGGAAGGCTGAAAGTAAACGTTCGTTGAGCATTTACCTTGGGATGGGCACTACTTTCTAGCTCTATTCTGTTAACTCACTTTATTTTTACTGCTTTCCGGGGGTGGGACTCTTCTCACTTTACAATAAAAATCTTGAGACATAGAGCTCAGTTGTGCAGTCTTCGTGATAGGAAGGGATGGAACAGGTTTTCAACCCAGGGCATCTGGACCTTGATACCTTTCACCATTATATACAAGTGAACACACTTGCAACACCCCTAATGAGTTTTAATTTAAAATTCATTAAAAAAATGAATGAAAAATCAATTGAGACTTGCTAGCAGTTTTGTTTTGTTTGGTACCAGGGATCGAATTCAGGACCTTGCGCTTGCCAGGCAGGCCTGGTGCGGCTGAGCTAAATCCCCGGCCTGCTAGCAATTTTTAAGGTAACCAAGACACCATTAAACTGGAGAAGACACCATTGTTTGTGGGGTACTTGATGTATATCTGGTGATTTGTATGTGTTTACAGAATAATCTTTTTAGGTGCTTGCATCATTCCTATACAGAGGTAGAAGTTAGGAAATAACTTGCTGATTCTTGTTGAACTAGCAGTACATTCAGTAGCCACCAGAGTAACCTATTGATCTCATTGTGTAGATGAGAAAGCTCAGGAAGGTTAAGTTAAGATGAAGGGCTGGAATGAGGGCTAGTCATACTGTGGAGATGTGGGTCAGGGTCGGGGGTGATGGGTTGTGTGGGTGGAGATAAGGATTTGGAATGGGGGACCTTGGCTGTGTATGGATGGAGGAAGGGAGCGCCCATCAAGGAGGGCATCTTCTGTAATCCTCAGGGCACACAGCCATGTTAGGGGTGAGTATCCTCACTCCACAGGCAGTGAAACAGGTTTAGAGAGGATCTTACTGTTGCTGTTTGCTTGTTCTTGACAGGTATTCCTGAGACTCCTACAAGTTCTCAGTTCCCTCTGGGTATCAACCAAAGGCCTAGAGCTTGCAGTGTCAGTCCCTCTTTAAACTTGGGAGTTGAGGGTCCCATGGAAAGGTTGGGAGATGGCACAGCTGTCATGGCATTGAAAAAATTATTTTTAACTGGAGGGACAGATGGTAGTTGAGGGGGTCCCCTAGAGCAGGGCCTTGAGAAGGGCCTATACTCTATCCCTGCCTGGCCAGTCCCACCTCTGTCATTGATCGGCTATCATACTTGGGTCAAACTCTGATCTGGGTCCTTTCCTCATTTTTTTTTTTTTTATTGAGTTTATTGGTACATTTTAGGTATACAGTACAGTTACATTCATTATTGGGATCTTGTACCTGTTTTTGTTTTCTTGAGACAGGATCTCTATGTAGTTGTGGTTGGCATTAAACTCACTGTGTAGCCCAAGATGGCCTCTTGAACTCAGTCCTCCCGCCTTGGCTTCCCAAGGGCTGAGATTACAGGCCTGCACCACTATGCCCAGCAGCATCCTCATTGGTAAATACTGGGAGATGGACTTGGTTCAGCTTTGTTTCGTTTTTGCTGCCCTTGTCCTATGTCAGCTCTTTTCATAGATCTCCTTATTCAGTTGTAACAGCAGATCTGTTGATCCCTTTTCTGTGCCAGGCCCTGCTGGGTGCTGGAAATGCAAAGGTGACCCAAGAATGAGGCGGGACAGATACTGTATTTATTGTCTCCATTTTATGAGAGGAGATCTCCCACTTTTCTTCACAGCCACTGCCCACTTCTGATCTCCTCTGAGGTCTCTGAGTCTTTTTGCACCACATATACATAAAGCAGTCAATGAGGCCTTTCAAAAGAAAAATCTGACCCCTTAAAACTCTTGTAGGCCTTCCACCTCACTGGGAGAAAAGTCCTGGTTCATCTACTCCCTCTGTTTGGCCCATTCTGTGTTTCTTCAGCAGAACTATACCAAGTTCTCTCCTGTTTCTAGATTTTTTTTTCCCTTCTTGGTACTGGGCCTCAAACTCAGGACCTTGTGCTTGCCAGGCAGGCTCAGCACCATGGAGCTACATCTATGGCCCTGTTTCCTGATTATTTATAGTACTGGGGATTGAACCCAGGGTCTTTGTACTGAGCTTCCCCACACTTTAAAACAAATTTTTTTTTTTTTTTTTGGTACAGGGGATCAAACTCAGGTCCTTGCACTTACAAAGCAGGCAGCTGGAACCACTGAGCTAAATCCCTGGCCCTTTTAAAATTTTGAGATAGGGTCTCACTAAGTTGCTAAGTAGCCCAAGCTAGTTTCAGACTTTGAATCCTCCTGCTTCAGTCTCCCAGAACACTGGGGTTACATGAGTGCACCGCCATGCCCCACTGTTTTTTGAGTACCTTCTGAGTACCAGCAACTGTTGTCAAATACTATACTTGGGGAAGAGCCTTTCAGGCTAAGGACCCCTTGGGTTAAAGCTCTGAGATGGGAATGAGTTTAGCCTGAAGGGAGTTGCTGCAGGAGGTTGTAGGAACAACTAGTGAGGGAAGAAAAAGGTGAAGGTGGAGGAGTGGGCCTCAAGGCCAGCTGAGGAGTTAGAGGAAGTAATCAGAGGCCTTTGTTTAACTGTTTACTTTAGTAGAACAGTGGAGGTGATAGAATTTAAATTTTTCTGTTTGAGTCTTCATTTTTTTTTTTTCTGGTATGTGATCAAACAAAGGACCTTGTGCTTGTGAGGCAGGTACAGTGCCACTGAACTGCTACATCCCGGCCCAGAACTTAAAGTTTTAAAAGCTTTCCTTTTGGCTGCCATGGGGAGAGTCCAGTTGAGAAATGACAGGTTAGATGAATGTAGTTGAGTTGTGCTTGCATTGCTTATATATTTGAGATTTCAACCCAGAAATAGCTAATGGAGGTGAAAATAAATGGAAATGAGAAGTCAAGAAATCTTACGAATTTTTAGCTGGTTGGTGGTTTTATTTCCTAAAATGGAAGATTGAGGGAGTGTGGCTAAGGAATAGAGATGCTGAGTAGACAGTTGGATTCCACAGATGGGGAACCTTTTAGAACTTTCAGTGATACAAACAGCCCACTGTGGCCCATGTGCCATAGGTTCTCCACCACTGGATTAGACAAATCTCCATCCACAGTTCGGGGGAGAAGTCTGGACTAGAGATAAGTATGTGGGAACCATGACCATAGAGAACGTACTCAAAACCAGAAGATGGGTTGAACTTCTGTCAAGAGTTAGATAAGAGGGAGATTATGAAGCCCCGAGGGTTCCCAAACCTAAATCTGTTAAATGCAGAGGAGTCAGGAAGGTATAAAGAGCATAGGAGGACAGAGTTAGAAGCCAAGTAAAAGTTGGTTATGGTGATGCATGTTTGTAATCCTGGCACTTAGAAGGCTGAGGCAGGACAGTTGTGAATTTGAGGCTAGCTGAGCTATACAATGAGACTATTTTAAAAAAAACAACCCAAAAACAGTAGCTGGGCATGGTGGTGCAAGCCTTGTAATAACAGCATTTGGGAGGCAAAGGCAGGAAGCCAGCTTGGGCTACATAGTGAGTTCCAGGCCAGCCTGAACTACATAGTGAGACCACTCTCAAAGAACAAAACAAAATAAATAAATAAATAAATAAATAAACCCAAATCAAGCCAAACCAAACAGCCAGCTAAAGAAAAAGGTTTGAAGGAGGAGGGAATAATTAGTGGAGTAGGGGAATTGGTGCTGCTGGGAAAAACAGGAACATAGTATTGATCATCAGATGTTGGATCAGGCTGGTCTTTGAGTACCTTGAGAGCAGTTTCAATGGAGCAGTAAGGTCCTGAAGGAGGTGAGAAGGGAGGAGACTAGGGACGCAACAGAAAAAAATCTGCCAGTCTGTAACTACAGATAAGAACAGTAAGAGTCCCTGGAGGAAAAGTGATGTTGTTCTGAATTCTAAATGAATTGTAAAATGAGCTTGTCAGTCAAGGGAGAAAGGTATTGGAGATTTGGGAAAAGTGGAAAAGCAGAGTAAATTTAGTAGGAGAGTGTGATAGGATTGCTGGAATGTGTTATGTCTCTTGGGAGATCTGTGGTCTTCATAAATAAGACCATTGGTATGGTTATCATTCTTTTTCTGTTGGGTTCAGTGTCTTAGGTGCAATGGAGGTTTTAACCAGGATGGGAGTTTTAACAAATGAGTTCTCAGAGGGAGAGAGAGCAGAGGGGATAAGCGTTGGAAATGTAAATTACGGAAGGAAGGAAGTTGAGACCATGAAGAGGGTGCAGTGAGGGACCATGGAAGTTGGTAAAAGTAGTGGATTAGAGGTTCTCACCTGAGTGGCTGCAGTCTTGTTGGAGATGAGGCTCAAGAGGGAGAGAACTGGAAAGATGGGACAGAGTCAACTCATTGCTTGAGATCCAGATTTCCAAAGGAGAGCTACCATTGTTGATGGCCTCCCAGGGTGGGTGGATGGGGTGGGAAGAAGAAGGGGTTGTGTTAAGGTGCAACAAGAAGGATTCCTTCCATGGGGATGAAGTATTTCACTTGTGAAATTACATATTTTCGTCCTGGGGATTGAACCCAGTACCTTGCATATGCCCTATCACTGAGCTACATCCCAGCCCCTCTGGAATTGTTTAGATACACTGTAGGAAGTAGACTGATTTACTCTTATTATTTATTATTAAATTATTAAATTCTCTTCAGAATCCTTTCCCTCTAATCCCCTACCTTCTTGGGTGATTGCAAGGATCTAAGCTTGCATAAAGTTAAAAAATTACCAGCATTCCCAGGCCCCATGTTTGAACTATTAAGTTTGATTTTGCGGGAAAGATTTATAAGCATACCAGGTGACTTCTTATTAGGAAGTTTGCAAATATTGACCCATGTATGACCTTGGGAATGGGCCAGTGGGTTGTGTGTGTGTGTGTGTGTGTGTGTGTGTGTGATGATGATGATTATTAGAAGGAAGATTTTTTTTTTTTTCCAAGAAGGAAAGTATTGAGATAGTGAGAGACCTTGTGATAGTGTCCTTTCCTGCCTGAAAACTTGGGCAACTTTGAGACATTTAGTGTGTCAGATAAAGGCAAAGCAGACCTTTTATTAGTAATAGCCTCAGAGCCAGAGCATATAGCTTAATGTGAAAACTAAGAGATTCTTCTAACTGAATCCCAAAATTCAGCAGTTACCCACCAGTTGTGGGCAAAGCAGCTGAGAACACCTCACTTCTGTGTGTGGGGGTGGGTGGGAATTGCTTGTAGAAGGGGAGCAAAACCGAGTATGCCCAGTTTATTCCTCTCAAACTTACTAATCAGATAAGCCACTCCACCTCCCCCGGAGTGGAGAGTGGTCAGGAATGTTAGTTATCCTGATGAGTTCCTGCTGCATGGAGTGGGGAAGAAGCATTTTCACGCTGTGAAATGAGATCAAGGAATTGGCAAGTTCAAGATGTTGGATGATAATTCTTCTGTGGGCAGAATTACTAAGAGTGATGACTTACAAAGAAAGTTGGAGAGCCAGGAGCTAAAGCCTTCAGGGAATGGGAGTGACCTGGAGGTAGTGGGAGGTATATACATGGGTAGCTGTTTTTCAAAGGGGTACTTCTCTGTTGTAATTTTCTTGTACTTGTGTGAGTTTGATTAAATGTGTTCTCTCACAAGGTGGTAAGCTACACTTAGTCAGGGACTGTGTCTTTCTTTTTAGACTGCCCTAGTTCTGTACATAGTTATTGAATGAGTGAGAGAGTGCGGTGACAGATTGCCAAGCCCAAGGGTTTTGGGTCCATCTGAGGACTGGGTCTGCGCACAGTGGCCATGCTTTATGGTTGGTGGGAAGAGGGGCTCACAGGATTCCCATCTTGCTTCTGTAGCGGATATCAGCCTGGCCGCCTGGGGACGCAAGGCTCTGGACATCGCAGAGAATGAGATGCCGGGCCTGATGCACATGCGGGAGATGCACTCTGCCTCCAAGCCACTGAAGGGTGCCCGCATTGCTGGCTGCCTGCATATGACCGTGGAGACTGCTGTCCTCATTGAGACTCTGGTTGCCTTGGGTGCTGAGGTGAGGCTTACAGCTGTGTGGCTCTGGATGTGTCCTTTGCCTGCTTTGGGTTCAGCCAGGGAAGAATACTGTATGTGTGGCAGGGGGACTCTGGGTGTGGGGTTGACCTTGGGCCAGCAGGGGCTCTTCTTGTCCCTTGAGTTTTTTCTCCGTGTTCAGTGCTGCCATGCTTTGTGGTGGTAAATGTACTTCTGTAGATTTTCTCTCAGACAGGAAGACAAGCTTCTGAGTATACTCAACCCATCCTCCTGACTGAGAGCTCCAGTAGGAAAAACTCAGCGCATTTAGTTGTACAAGGACTGGCTCTCATTGGTCCTCCTAGGTTATGTTTCTGCCCTGAGCCAATCATAGTTGCCAAGAGAATAGTGTACTCTGATTGGTTTAGCCTTCATCATAATGTGGATTGACAGCTCCTCCAAGATTTTAAGGAGTCAGAGCAAGGTGATTTCCCAAAAAGGGGCAGGATAGGGCAGTTGAAGCTAGCAGAGTTCTCCAGGACTCAGTCCTTGGATCTGTTCTTTATTTTCAAATTCCATCACTTGTGGTCTGATTTTTGACTTTAAATCCTGTCTAAATGGTGATGACTCCAAAATACCTGTACTAGCCTGACTTCTAGAACTCTAGTCTTAATATTCTAGTACTGGTATGTCCTCCCCACCTGGAGTTTGAGGTGAATACTTCCAAACAAACTCATGATTTTCTGCCTGATCTTCTTCCTGAAGTCTCCCCCATGTCAGTAAATGTAAACTGTAGCCTGTCAAGAACCTGCAGCATTTCACAGCTTCTTTTTTTTCTACCCTAGACCTCGGCTTCTGAGGCAGGTGGTGGCATCACTGAGCTAAATCCCCAGCCCTTCACAGCTTCTTATCACCTCTACTGTTAGCAGTATTTCTTGTCAGGACTCTTCTTCAATAGCTTCTCCATTTATCTCCTTGCTTCACATCTGCCCCTTCCACACAGCATGAGAGTAGTGTTTGATGTGGATTTTGTCACTGCTCTGGCTCCGGTCTACTCACCCAATGTCCCCAGCCTGTCATTGTGGGGCTGGCCTCTTACCCTTAGCTCCACAGCTTTTCCCTCTTCCTGACCAGTGACCTTACACTTCTGAGCCATCAGTGACCAATTGCTTGTTTCACTGGCCCTTCTAGGTGCGGTGGTCTAGTTGCAACATCTTCTCCACTCAGGACCACGCAGCGGCTGCCATTGCCAAGGCTGGCATTCCAGGTAAAGTCTCACTTGCTGTTGGGGTGTGTGGGAATGTGTGCAGGGCTCTGCTTCCCCCTTTTTGCTCACCAACTCTTACAGCAACAGTCTTTATGGCAGAGGAGAGGATCTTAGCCTAGTGAATCATAGCAAAGAGCTGTTTTGTTTCACCATCATCTAAAACGCTATAGAAGTTGCTTACTGAGACATCTGAAGCCTGTGACCAGGAAGGGCAGGATCTTTTGGCAGCCACATGATGTAGAAGAGGGGAAGTTCCTTAAAAGAAGGGTGCGGACTTATTTTCAAAAAGCTGGGGAGGAATAGGGCAGAGGGTTGTTAGAGAGGTCCATTGACTGACGCATGATAATCTAGGAACCTGGAAAAGACCAGGACTAAAGAGGACAGGCTTCCTCACAAACTGCCGAGCAAAGGCACGCATCTGTTTGAATTTGGGGAAGGTAGTGGTTAGATCTGATGGTGATTAAATAGAACCATCAATTTCCCTTCCTAGCACTTACAGGCAGAGGGAAGAATTTGGATAGTGACTGACTAGGGCCGAACAGGCACAACCGCCACGCTGGCTAGGCTCCATGACCCTCTTCCCAGAAAGGCTTTGATTTTAAAATCATTACCCTGTCCAGCTGGGGAGAGGGCAGCTGTCCCTGCAAGGCCTGCATGGCCTGGGAGCCACACACTAGTGTCCCAGTCATATGATGGGAGGAGCACTGCCTGGCAGTCAGTAGCCTTTGGTTCTGATGCCTATTCTGTACTGCCATGCTGAGTGGCACAGGCATATCTTAGTCATCCCCCCCCCCAGCATCTTTATGTGATGACGATGGTAATGCCTGCCTCACAGAGTTTCTGTGAGGAAAAATAAGATGGGCAGTTAGTCATGTCTGGCACAGAGGAAGTGCTCCATATACAACTGCTTTTAGTAATTTTTTTGGCCAGGCACTGCCTGCGACAACCCATCTCAGAGACTGCTGGGCCCTCCAGACCCTCAGTGCAGAACCAACCCTGGGTCCTGCCTTATGGGTTCACTGAACAGGAGGTCCCATGGTGGGTGGGAACCTGGGTCACTGTGGGCAGATGTCCCAGTCCTTAGAGCCCCGGCAGAAGGGGATGAGAAAGCAATAATTATTTCTAGATCCCGAATCTGAGGTGTTGTACTTGGCCTCTGTCTCATTTAGTCCATACTGTTGTGAGCCTCATTTATTGAAGAAGAAACTGAAGCTCAGAGAAATGAAGTGATTAGCCAAGGTCACACAGCCGATAAGTGCCAGAGCCAGGATTTGAGCTTAGATCTGTGTGGCTCCAAGTAGTGCTCTTACTGCTGCTGAGTTCTCAGGGGGCTGGAAGTGAGAATTAGGAAGGGGATAGTATTAGCTGTACCCTGATGGTTCCCTGGAGCAAAGGTGCTGGAGGGGGAAGGTGCAGCCCTCATGTTCTACTTACTCTCCAGTGTACGCCTGGAAGGGTGAAACAGATGAGGAGTACCTGTGGTGCATCGAGCAGACTCTGTACTTCAAGGATGGGCCCCTCAACATGATTCTGGATGACGGCGGTGACCTTACCAATCTTATTCACACTAAGTACCCGCAACTTTTGTCAGGTGAGCAGTGTGGGTTTGGTGGACTGGATGCTCCTGGCCTGAACAGGGCCTGCTCCTTTGCACGAAGGCAGGAAGTCTGGCAAAACTCCCAGATTCTGTGGAAGACTGGGAAACAGTGGGTGCCTACAGGCTAGAACTTGACTTTCTGACTTTTTGGGTGGGGTTAGCTCAGCTTGCGGGAGGGGGACATGGCTGAGTTGATAGCCAGCATAGGGCCAGGGCTGGGAATATCTACAGCATCTAAACACTGCTCTAACACTGAGAAGGAGCCAGCTTTGTTGAAGGTAGAACAGGAAGAAGAGTAGTTGGGAAGTGGGGTACAGAGAGTACAAAGGCAGAAAAGGACTTATTATTCAGGAAACAGAAATAAAGCCAGTAAGATTATAGTGAACAAAGAGAATCTTCCTTAGGAAATATGACAGGATGTATATGGCGCTTTACTTGTGACCTGAATATGTCAAGAGAAAAGAATTTGGCTTGATCCTGAGGGCAGATTATTTATTGAAGGGTTACGAAAAGATTTCTCTGAAAACATACATGCTAAAAGTAGCTACTGGCGGCTGCTTTAAGACACAAAGGGCAGATGAGAAATGATAGTGACGGACTAAGGCAGGGGCAGTGGGAATAGAGAAGCTGAGAGACTTTGGGAGGTAGAGTCCCGAAGCCTGGTGATGGATTCCCTATAGGTGCCTCCTTACTAATGCTGGCTTGAGGGATTGGGTTGACTGTGGTATCAGTCATGCAGATGGGAACCCAGAAAAAGGAATGGCATCGGGCAAAGTGAGGAATTTGGGTGAGTTCAGATGTGGTCTCTGATGTTCTTCCCTTCTCTTCAGGCATCCGAGGCATTTCTGAGGAGACCACAACTGGGGTCCACAACCTGTACAAGATGATGTCCAAGGGGATATTAAAGGTGCCTGCCATCAACGTCAACGACTCTGTCACCAAGGTGAGCCCTCGCAGTGAATGCTGCAGCTGTTGGCTCCTGGTGCAGCTTAGGAGTGGGCCTGTGGAGGAGGGTGCCCATGAAGGCGGGAAAGGGGCTGTAGAGGGAGGGCAGTGGGTGCATTAGAGAAAGGAAGAATTACCCAGTGGGCCTCAGAGCTGGGTTTTAAGAGCATTATAGCTTTGTCAAGAGCTTTAAACTTATGCAAATTTTTTGACCTAGCAGTCTCTCCTGGTAATTGATTCCTAGGAAGGGTTCTGGACCAGCAGAGAAAGCCTAGGGAGAAGGTACTAGGGGGAGGAGTCCTGGAAGAAGAGGATCAATCGGTTCAGGCTGAGATGCTGAGTGGGCCTCAGGCTCTGGGGCCCTCTGAGGTTGGGATCCAGGGCTTCACCTGCCCCTGTCATTCCCTTGCCCTCTCTCCTTTCAGAGTAAGTTTGACAACCTCTATGGCTGCCGGGAATCCCTCATAGATGGCATCAAAAGGGCCACAGATGTGATGATTGCAGGCAAGGTTGCGGTTGTAGCAGGCTATGGCGATGTGGGCAAGGGCTGTGCCCAGGCCCTAAGGGGTTTCGGAGCCCGCGTCATCATCACTGAGATTGACCCCATCAATGCACTGCAGGCTGCCATGGAGGGTACGATGAGGCAAGGGTTGACTGTCAGCCATTGGGGCCAGAGAAGGGGCAAGGCCACCCTAGATAACCACAGCCGCTGTCTATACAGGCTATGAGGTAACTACCATGGAGGAGGCCTGTCAGGAGGGCAGCATCTTTGTCACCACCACAGGCTGTGTGGACATCATCGTGGGTCGGTAGGTGCCATGTGGGGATCCTGGGGAGTGAAGGGGTGGGGCAGACATGGGGCTGCTCCTTGTTACTGATGCTCTACCACCGGCTTGCGCCCCCCCACAGGCACTTTGAGCAGATGAAGGATGATGCCATTGTGTGTAACATTGGACACTTTGATGTGGAGATCGATGTGAAGTGGCTTAATGAGAATGCTGTGGAGAAGGTGAACATCAAACCCCAGGTGAGAACCCCCAGCCCTGCCAGCAGGCTGGCAGTAGAGGGGTATGGCGAGGCCTGCTTGTGGGCCTCCCACCAGAGAGGTGAGATGGAGCGGTTTTTCCAACCCAGATGGTGGGGTGTAGGAAGAGAGCCTGGTTTCAAGCTAAGCTTAGGTGTCAGACTTGGTGCTGAGGGCAGCTGGAGACCCCGAGGGAAAGAGACAGGTAAGCCATAGTTGGTGAGGTTGCTGTTTTAGAGGATCCTTCTGGCTACCATGTGGAAAAGGGAAGCAGTGGTATGGGGTGGGAGAAGGGAGAGTGCTAGGGATGATGGGCTCACCCAGGGGTCAGACAGAGGAGGAACTGAAAAGGGTGCTGGGTTTCTGGCTGGAACAGATGTGAGAATAGCAGTCTATTTACTGAGCTGGAGAAAGGACAGGTTTGCAGAGGGCATTGAAAGATGAGTTCCTTGGGGGGATATGAAATTTTATTTGGGCTTATTTATTCTCTGGGAAACATTTTGCCTTTACATATCAAGAGATTGCAAGTTAAGCAAGCTCTTTTTTGTTGTTGTTGGAACCTAAGGTTTTGTACGTGATAAGCATGTGCTCTATCACTGACCTACACTCCCAGCCCCTGAGCAAACTCTTTGACTGGGCAGTCTCTCCTAGCAGTTGATTCTTAACTAAATATGTTTGTTTGTTTTGTTTTTGGTACCGGTAATTGAACTCAGGTCCTTGCGCTTGCAAGGCAGGCCACCGAACCGCTGAGCTAAATCCCTGGCATTTCTTAACTAAATATGTATGCAAAGATATTTGCCACATTTTAAAAAGAGAAAACAGCCCACTTACTGTAGGGCACTTTGACTTTGTGCGGTGCTATCTTTGAGATGTAGAGCAGATGTAGACAGGGTTGACCAAAGCTCTGACGCCACCCAGTCAGAACCACAGCACAGGCCCAGCCAGGAGCCCGGAGCCCAGAGCCCCCAGTAGGCAGACAGGCCTGTGGGCACACACCACACACTCGCGTGCTCTCCCTGTCCCCTTAGGCCTTCTGCCTTCCTGTGGGGATTCTCTTTGTGTAGGTCCTTCACAGTTCCTGCCTGGGTAGAGGGTACCTCCATCTCTTTGCCCAGAAGTCCTGGCACAGCATAGGGCAGGCAGGGCGTGCTTCCCTGGTACCTTCTGCAAAGGCATCGTGGAGTGATGGGCACATTTCCACCCAGCTGCCCCCACAACTAGGTTCTGTTCTCACCCTCAGAATTGTCAGCCTTCTTCCCAACTTCATCTTTTTTCTGTCTTCTCAAAAACCTATGATCTTAGGTCATCTTGGACCCCCCTCCCCGAATATTTCATGACAACTCCTCTTGTCACTGTTTAGATAGCTCCTTTTGTTTGGAACAGATCAAATGCCCTTTTCTTTCCCTGTCCTCCAAGCCTCAGCTCAAAGGACCTTCCTTCCCCTTCCTAGCCAGCTGCTCAGGCAGAGGGCAGTGCCTGTGTGCTTTGTACGGCACCCACCTCATTACGGTTGGAATCACTGCCTTCCTCCGTCGTTGCACTGTGAGGCCAGACCCCAGGTTGATGTGTCCCTGCAGGGCCTTGGCTAGATGGGTGCTGGTGAATGCTCATGCAGTGAAGGAATGCTTGATGAGCATTGGACGACTTTCCTTTGACTTGTGCTAGGCCTCTTGGAGTAGTCTGAAAACCTAGGCTTTGGGGGGAATATTTGGGAGTCACTGTGAGGAAGGAGGAATGAAAGGATCAGAGTAGAGAGAAGGCAAATTTGTGTGGTCAGGCAGCTGGGAGGGTTGGAAGATTGAGGGCCTAGAGGCTGGCGTTTCCACATTCACTCACTCAACTGCGGCAGTCACTCCATGGATCATTTAAATAGGAGTCTCTGGTAGTGTGACCATGTGTTCCCTTAAAAGATTTTTTTTAAAATTTTTTAATAGGCATGGGGAGGGTTTATTAGGCAGAAATCTTAGGATGCACTCAAGAGCAATAATTATACCATTAGCTGCTACTTACGAGTACCTAGTATATCCCATGTGCTTTATGGGTGTCCGCTCATTAAATTCTTAACAGATCTGTGATGTTATTGGCTATTATTATTACTACTATTTTTATTATTATCATCATCTTTTTTAAAAAATTCATTTTATTTATTTTTATTTTGTTTTGCTTTTTTTTTGGTACCGGGTATTGAACTCGGGTCCTTGCGCTTGCAAGGCAGGCCACCGAACCGCTGAGCTAAATCCCCGGCCCATTATCATCATCTTTGATGGTACTGGGGATTGAATCAATGACTTTTGCACTGAGCTGCCTCTCCAGTCCTTTTTAAATTTGAAATGGGGTCTTGCTGAGTTGCTAAATTGCTCAGGCTTGGCTCAAATTTGTGATCCTCCTGCCTCAGCCTTCCGGAGTACTGGGATTAGAGGCATGCGCCTCCATACCCAGCTAGCTATTGTTAGTTGTATGTGCCAGTTCTGTTTGAAGGTTGTTTGTTTTGGGGCATTCTGGGCCTCTCCTGGGCAAGGTACGAGGCAGAGGTGTCATGAGGCAGTGCCTCCCAGCCTTCACTGTTGTCCTGTGACTTGCAGGTGGACCGCTACCGGCTGAAGAATGGGCACCACATCATCCTGCTGGCTGAAGGCCGGCTGGTCAACTTGGGTTGTGCCATGGGCCACCCCAGCTTTGTGATGAGCAACTCCTTCACCAACCAGGTGCTGGCGCAGATTGAGCTGTGGACCCATTCAGACAAGTACCCTGTTGGGGTTCACTTCCTGCCCAAGAAGGTGGGTTCTTGCTTCCCCCTCAAGTGTCCAATCTTGGGCTTCCACTGAGGGCTTGCTAGAATTTATAAAGTGCTTGTCTGCTCTTTTAGAGTTGTTCACAGGGTCCTCTGTGCTACAGAATAATTCTCCCCACTTGACAGAAGAGGAAACTGAGTGGGGCCTGACTCCTGGAGTTTATCTATTGTGCTAAAAAGAGCATGGGCTTTGGAGGGGGACACCCCAGGTTTTGGTCTCAACATCACCACATGAGGCTTTGTAATTCCGGAAAGTTACATACTTTCTCTGTGCTTCCCTTCTCTCATCTGTAAAAGGAAGGTGATGAGGATTGTGAGCATTTCCTTAATTTGGGGTCCCAAACCTGCATGTCTGTAAAGGGATGCCTGCCCCTCATTTATCATCATCTCCCAGCTCAGATCCATTGGACCAGGGCTTCTGAGCTTGGAAGAGAAACTGCATGCCAAGAAATGGCATGAAATAATTTCTCAGTGTAGTCATCTCATTATTGTTTTTAGAATAAGTGAGTGGGTTAACTCATGTCTGCGAGTACAGTCTGTAGGCCTTCTAATAAGCTGATACAGCACTAAGCACGATACCTGATACCCACCTTGGGCGTGGGAGGGTAACCATGACGGTGAGTCCTTCTGAGGTCAAATGCAGCACTCATTCACACACCCCTTGCAAACTGCCCATCCCCAGGGGTGAGAATTGTATTTTAGTTCTGCCTCATTTTGGCAGTATCACAATGTTCCTTTGTTCTTGCCTGTCTGATACAGTGGACCCTCAATTTATGACCAGCCTGACATATGAACAATTTAGACCAGAATTCTATTATGATCAGAATTCTAGTTTTAACGACCAAAGTCTTGAGTTACGACCCAAATCTCAGCCTCTTGTGCTTCCAGATAGTGTCAGATACAGATATAACACTTAAAGAGTTCTAGAAGGAACAGTACAACATCGCTTTCTGTATGGGATTAATTGAGAAGTCCTGGGCCGATGTCCTCTCTTAGGACACTGAGATCTTCCTGTATACAGGAGAGAGACTTTGAAGACTATGGAGGAGCAGCCTAACTCTTCAGTTGACCAAGTTGAGTTATAACCAGCCCTTGAGAAGAAATTGAGATCCTACGTCAAGGGTCTGCTGTATTCAGTTTCTCTACCAAGAGTATCTTTTGCTTTTCCAGACATTGGTTACGGGAGGGTCCACGGGGTCTCCCTACCAACCTACCACCCCATGAAAGGCTGGTTCTGCCAATTGAGGAATCAGGAAGACATCTGGGTAGACACTCAGGGCCTTGAATCTTACACCCCAGGACCAGCTAACTCCTTCCCCTTTGTCTTCCTGGGCCACTGTCCTGGTGGACCAAATGTTTTACCCAGAAGGACCTCAAGAGCCACCTTGGTCTGTGCAGCCTACTAGATCCCCAGTTTTGTTGTAGGACTAAAATTTTTTTTACCTGGCCCTTCATCTGATCCAGATTGGGAGAAATATGACTGAATTTGGGGAGAATTGGTCAGGTTTGGAAGTAAAAAAAGGTAAAAGATTTGCCTTCTCACTAAGATCCATCCTTATCTTCTTCCATCTCTGCTAAGATGTGGCTTGGGAATGGGACGTTCCTGCTTCATGCCTCCTATGTGTAGGTGAAGGTTTAGATACCATGGTTAGCAGTAATGATAGAGAGGCCACGGTTTATTAAACTACCTACTTGCACTAATCATTGATCTTTGTAACAGCTGTGAATTTCAAATGGTTGTTACATCTGTCCTACAGACAAAGAAACTAAGGTTTGGAGATCAGCTTGCTCTCATAGCTATTAAGTATTGGGCCAGGAGTAGAACTCAACTGTATCTGTCCAGGTTGTTAACTATCATGACACACTGCCTTCTGACTCAGGGTCCTGAGAGGAGGAAAGGCATCCTGAGCTAGGATCCATCCCAGGCCAAAGGACCATTCAGTGTATAATACACTCTGAGAGTTGGAGGCCTTCATTCCACTGCTAGAATTGACATGGACTTTGGACTAGGCTGGTCCTCCCTTTGTGTGTGTCTCGCTTGAGCGCATAATCACTTTCTCTAGCTCTAGCCCTTCCTTTATTCCTTAGGGATGGCTTTGGAGCTCTAGTGGATATGAAACTACTTGGGAATGTAACACCTCTGTGGGCTGGGCCATGGTCAGAAGCTGTCCTGCCATCATGGATGGAATGTAGGGCCCTAGGGGCAGAAAGAGGTTCCATCTGGCACTAGCAGCTGAGAAAGGGAGAACAACACTCAAGAGTTGACCTTTCTCTAAGTGTAGCCTGTTGAGGTTCTTTTCATGCATTTCAGCACTAGTCGGTTTGTCTTACCTAACCCCAGCCTCTGTCCTTGGTTTCTTCATAATCTCTTCAAAGCTGCCCTGGGTGCCATTGCTCAGATTTTTAAGATATGTTTTGGGGTATTGGAGCCAAATACTGGCTTTGTCTTTCCCTAGATGTGTGACCTTGGGCAAATCATTCCACCTTTCTGAGCCTTGATTTTCTTATTTGTAAAAGAAGTCCTGGCAGTTTTTACTACTCAGTGTCCTTTTGGTAGCCATTGGGGGAATTTTGTTCAAATCAGGATGCTAGTTACCTATGACTATAAAACAGTTTAAATTAAAAACTTAATGGCTTAAAACAATACATATTTAGCCAGGTATGGAAGCATATATCTGTTGTCTCAACTGCTCAGGAGGCTGAGGCAGAAGATTTCTGAGGTCAGGAGTTTGAGGCCAGCCTGGGCAACTTAACAAGAACCTGTCTCCAAAAAATGAAACAGTAGCTAGGTGTGGTGGCTCACACCTGTAACCCTGGGTAGTTGGGAGGCTGAGGCAGGAGGAGGATGGCAAGTTTGAGGCCAGCCTGGGCAATTTAGTGAGACCCTGTTTCAAAATTTAAAAAGAGCTAGGGATGTAGCTTAGTGAGCCCTGGATCTAATTCCTAGTGCCACAGTAGCAAAACAACAAAAAAACTAATACACATTTGCCTCTCAGTTTCTCTGGGTCAGAATCTGAGATCTGAGTAGCTGGGTGGTTCTGACTCAGGTCTCTCATGAGGTTGCAGTCAAGATTTCTACCACTGAAGACATCTGAAGGCTTGTCCAGGATTGGAAGATTGACTGCATGTCACTTTTTTTTTGGCATATTGCTCTTGATGGGAGGTCTCAATTCCTCATCACAGGCCTCTCCCTAAGGCTTCTAACATGCGATCAGGAGTTGGCAGCTAACTTCACTGATGGAGTGACCCAGGGGAAGCCAAGGAGGAGGCCACATTGCCTTTTGTGACCTGGTCTCTAATCATACTCCATTGCTTTTGTTTTATTCTGTTTATTAGAATTCAGTTACTCAGAGATGAGAATTAGTTTCTACCTCTTGAATGAAAGAGTATCAGAATTTATGTTTGCTTATTTAGTGAACTTCACATATATAGATATATTTTAGTCAAAAAAAGTATAATCAAAAAAGGAACTCTATTGACTATATAATGGGGAAATATAAGATTCAGACACTGGATCCAGGATTTAATTTCATCATAGTTTTTGTTTTTGTGTGGTGGGCTGCTGGGGAACCCAGGAACATGCTAAGCAGGTGTTGTACCTCTAAGCAACATCCCTAGGCCCATGGCTCTTCTTTCTGTGTCTCTTGGCTCTTTTTTTCTCTGTATTCATTTCTCTTGTCAAATAGATTGGCAGCAGTGAGCGGAGATGCCCTGCCCTGTTTAGGAGTCCTGGTGGAATTGGAGTGCCCCGTCTCTGCCTCATGGAAAATATGTCCTAGACCATAAATGGCATTTTAGTGATCTGCACCAGTTGGTAGAAGATAAATTGATGGTCTCACTAGGGTGACTTGGAGGATGTGGCATGGTTCCCTCTTGACAGGAAACGAGGCATCCAGAACAACATACCTACTAGGGCTGGGTGTGAGGGTTGAATGAACTATAACATGGATCACACACATGGCAGATACCCCAAAAGAGCAGTCTCTGCCTTTTGGTTGCCGGACACAGGTAAAGGATCCAAGGTCATGGTATTTACCTCAGGTTTTCCTTTTGTTTCTCCCCATCCCAGCTGGATGAAGCGGTGGCTGCAGCCCACCTGGGCAAGCTGAATGTGAAACTGACCAAGCTGACTGAGAAGCAGGCCCAGTACCTGGGCCTACCCCACGATGGCCCCTTCAAGGCTGATCACTACCGCTATTGAGAGTGAGAGCTGCCCTTCACCTTCCAGCTGCCATCTTTGTTTTTCCCACTTCTCCTGCCCAAGAGCACGTGGCACCGGTTTTGCACTTGCTTTCCCAGTGTCCTCTGTGGGGCCCCCTGGGGCTGGTCATCCATCATCGTGTTCCCAGGGTGGCAAGGGAATTGAGAGGTGTCAAGAAAAACATCGACAAGGAACCACGAGCTCAAGGGAAGTGCTCGGTCCGTCAGTCCTTCCGTAGGCTGGAAGTTGGTAGTGGTGGTCACAAAGTGCATGCACATTGCTGTCCAGGCCCTCATCTGGCCTATGGACTTAGACCTTTGTGCTTGGTTTACAGGTTTACTCATTTCTCAGCCCATGATAGATGAGAAGGAGTTGTATCAAGGGGCAAAGAAAAACTCTGGGAGTTTAAATGTTCCTGAGAGCTTGGGTTATTTAGTGTTGGGCCTTCTTGTAAATCTCAGAATATTGAGGTTGGTCCTTGTAGTCCCTATCTCACAGGGATTAGAATAGTCTGTTAAGGGAGCATTGAGAAAGGACAAAGAGGTACTGGCGAGAGGCTGACAGGGGCTACAAAAACATAAAAGCAGGCCTGACACTGTAACATGGTTCCTACCACAACCCTGGGTGAAGAGAACTAATTTGGCTTCTAATGTTCATGCAATGTTTAGAATATTAAAAGAAGGCAGGAAGGTAGGTAAATAAAAATTTGTGTTCCTAAAAGAAGCCTGAGCCTTTATTATATACATAATCTACTGCTAGCAATGTGTGACACGAGCAGAGGGCTATAACTAGGTACTGATGATGTATTGAGAAGACGAGGGGTCACCTGCAGTGTGGAAAGGGAAGGGCTGCAGGCAGCTCCTTAGGCTTGGAGGGATGAGTAAAGAGGAAACCCTTAACGTTTCAGGGTGTGTCTTAGAAATAACCTGTTTCTAATTTTAAACTTTTTTTTTTTGGCATCAGGTGCTTGCGAGGCAGGCAGTGGAACCACTAAGCTACATCCCCAGCCCTGAGACTATCTTTTAATTGGTTTATAAGTTTAACCCATTTAATATTGTAATCTCTATATTTTCCTCTTATTTTTTGAGTTCTATCAAATTTTGTCTCCCCATTCCCACTTTTTGGATTGATCCAGTGTACCTTGGGGATTATTGAGCACTTATTGGGTACTAGGTGCTCTGTAGTTGATTTATTTTTTCTCTTAACAACCTTAGTAATATTAGCTAATTTTACAGATGAGAGTGGCTCTCCTAAACTCACATGAGGCCTCATGATGTGAACCACAGGCATGTGGGTGGGAAATTGGACTTCCTCCTGTTTGCCTAAATGATCACTTACTGAACCCCTCACTGATCTTCAAAATCAAACAAAAGCAAGAGCCTGCCTTGCTTAGGAAAGACTAAGGAGACTGCTCTGAGGGCCATCCACTGAGTAAAAGGCCTGATGGAGATGCAGAGATGTTTTGAGAGCTGACACCAACTGGGTGGGAAAAATCAGGTGCATAAATACAGCTCTGGCATCTCTGGCCCTTGCTTTCTGCCTAGCTTTAGAGTTCAGTGCCTGGTGGCAGGAGAAAGACATCAGAGGAGAGGTGGTGCTTGAATAGATTTTTAAAGAACTGAAGATTTTTAATTGGAGAAATTGAAAGTAAACAGCAGGGAACACAGCACAAATTTGCAATTGTAAGGGGAGTTGGGTATGGAGGAGTTGTTTGGCTGTAATCTAGGAGGTGCCATGAGAGGGCTGGAGAGGTAACCTGAAGGACCGGAAGGAAAGGTCTTGAACATCAGAGTGAGGCCTTTGGTTTTAATCTAGAACAGCACAAATACCTGAAGTGTCCCCACTTTCACAATTGTGATGCTTGTTTTTGTATTCTCAGCCTCTGGCTGTGAAGTGGAGGTATTAACCACCATGTTGCTAATAGGAAAAGAAGAGAGTGGCCTGACCCACAATCCTAACGGTAACTAGTGACCCTTAGACTCATACCGGTTGATCTGAATGTAGGGTTATGCTCTCATGTGAGACATGGGAAGTGTAGTGTGAAGCCTGTTTCATTTAAGACAGATTTTGACAAGGCAGTATCTGGGATTACCAGAGGCAGGAGACCACAGAAGTTAGACCAAAACGAGTATCACAAGTATTCAGGAAAGCACCTCCCTTCCCCAATTGAACGCAGGTCTCATGCTACACAAGGGCCCTACCACTGAACTACATCCTTAGCTGCAGGTAAGGCTTTAAGGGGACTTCCACTCAAGCTTAAGGATTAACATTGCTGATTAAAAGAAACCGGGCTGCTCCCTGAACACAGGAAGGGGCAAACTTTATTGAGGTTGCTGTGATAGACTAGAATCATGAGTGTATTCTTTTACGAGAGTTCTCTGTGAAAGGTACTGGTCAGCAGTCATTTATTTTTGGAGACATGGTACCAACACCCTGACTCTTGCACATCTGATCTTGTGGTCCATCTGGTCCTTACAATAACATTTAAAGAGCTGAAAGGCAGGAAGAAATGTGTACTATCCTTTTAATGGCTTTAGGAGGTTAAGGATTAAAGATTAAGGGTTCAGGAGTTTATTTGCCCTTTGTGGTGATTCCTGTCTCAGTTGAGGCTCTCAATACTTTAGTATTCTTTCTTCCAAGATGAAGTTGAAGCATTTAGAGCTGCAATATAAGGGGCTGACCATTCCTCAGTCATCAGCTTTGTCAGCTTCATTTACATGACATTCCTTTGCCTGTGTCTTGCACTGTAATGCACTTCTATTTGAGAGCAAATGAATCTGAGTGATGTAGAAAAGGCCTTGTTTGCTGTATTTTTTAAAAGTTCAGTGGGTAGGAACTTACCCTAAGGATGTGAAGTCAGGCAAAATCCTAGAGTCACACTCAGTGGCCCTTGGTCAGATAGGCATGAAAAGCTGCAGACTGCTCGTTTGAAGCTAGATGCTCATTAGGGTGTCCTGCATTTAAACAGTTCTCACAACTCCTCACTCAGTGCATAGTTGAGGTTGCATGAATATATGACTGCTGCAAATAATGTACACTTTGGTAATTCAACTATTAGTTCCAAATGCCAGGAACCCACTTCTCAACTGATCACGTCAGTGGTCACAGTGGGTCAGATCTATACCACAACCCTTGCTGTTTCTCACAAACCTGTTGTGTGCCAGGTGTTGTGCCTAGTAAGCATTTTTTAGGTATGATCTTGTTCATTTTGCATGAGATCTTTGTAGAGACTTGAATTCTTGTGTTATGTATTGATAGAGAATACCTTAATAGCAAAAACCCTATGAAATGTCACCATGTAAGATAACTTCTGCCCTTTGCTCTGTTTAGTTCAGAATTAACTGGCACCGGAGGCATCTTAGTCTCCCTCAAAAATTTTGTAATGAAAAGAACCATTGCTAGCTTTGCTGACTAAACAGCCCGCTTCCCCTTGGCTAGAATAGATAACTAAATGAATTTTAAAGGTAACCTCCCCTACCAAAGAAGTGCTCTATCCGGGTTGAAATTCAGCTGCCTGGCCACCGTGTTTTGAATATCAGCAAAGTGAACTGTGAAAATGCAGTGTAACCACCTGAGTGAGATCAAGGCTGTAAAACCCTATAAAAGGGGGAGTAACAGCCCAGTACAGGATTGATCAGGCACTGCCATTAGGTGTGATCGATCCCCATTGATAGAGTAAATTTTTGTTATTTTACTTCCATTCTGCTGCCTCTCTGCGTGTGTCACTTGCCAGTTCCTTCCATAACAGTATCAGGAAACGGTAAGAATGAACTGGCTTTTGCACTAGATTGGACTCAGACTAAAATCCAAGTATGTTCCACACTGAGGCTCAGGTTTAGGTGGAGGACTAATTTCAGATTCCTCAACGCTTGGGCCAATCACTAGAACTATAGCCCAGGTCCCCTCAAGGCAGAGTTGCTCCACCTTAGTTTTACTGCAGTGGCTTTTGGGATGATGACTTGGTAGAAAAGAGGGGGAAGCTCCTGTTCATCTGAGCTAGAGGAGCTGGTTGCACAGCAGCCACGTCACTCCTTCCAAAGGACTCTGTCTGTGGGTATGCACCTCCTTTCTGTCCAGTCTTTCTCCACCCAGCCACAGGAAACACTCTATGTGTTCCTTCCTGTGAGATGCCATGAAGTCCCCCACTTCCAGTCTGTTGAGGAGTAATGGTTTCTGTTATCTTCGCCTTTCCTTTCCTCTTTGGAGATGTCCTGCCAATTCTCAGGACCTTTCACCTTTTTTTTTTTTTTGTACTGGGATTGAACTCAGGACCTTACACTTACATAGCAGGTGTGGTGCCACTGAGCTACATCCCGGCCCTTTCACTTTTTTTTTTTTTAAGCTCTCCTTTCACATCTGGTCTCAGATCTGCCTGATGTGTCACATGTGTGACTGATCAGGCACTCACAATGAAAGATATGCTCCCTCACCCCTATTCCTTACATCTGGGCTCCCCATCAAAGCTTCATGGGGAAAGAAATTGGTTGAGGGTCCTGTATCTGGCCTGGTCCTTGCAACTTTCCCTCCCCTCAGGAAAGAGAAGGGAAGATGAGGCTTGAGTGTTTGTGCAGCAGTGGTCTAGGATTGGAAGGAGGAGATCCAGGTCTGTTGTTGAGTCATGTAGCTTGGAACAGGAACAGAAATATCAGCTCAGATGGTTCTTATATGTGTGTAGAGAGTTTTATATTGAGTTTTAAGGGCTGTAGCTGGCACCAGGGTAGTGGACAGAGCTGTTCTGGGGACAGTGAATTTAGAATACTTAGAAAATATTTTGGAGAAATTTTAGGATCCTAGAATTAGGAAGGACCTTACAGTTAGAACATCTGTTGAGCAGAAACCAGAATATGAATATGAAGAGATGGAGGCCCAGAGAACTTAACTGACTTTTTTTTTGTTTGTTTTTTGAGACTGACCTGGAACTCACTATGTAGCCCAGGCTGGTCTCGAACTCACAGTGATCCACCTGCCTCAGCCTCCCAAGTGCTGGGATTACAGGCATGCGCCACCACACCTGGCATAACTGACTTACTTGAAGTCACTCTGAAGGTCTGGGCATCCTGCCTGCCACCATAGCAGGGCTCTTTGGACATCAAGCTCCATGACCCCCTTCATGAATCAGGTTGTGGTAGAAGGCCCCTAAACACTTGAGATCCCCTTTTAAATCTTGTCTGGGACATGGGCCGGGGATTTAGCTCAGTTTTGCTGCCTCCTGCGTCACAAGTGCAAGGTTCCAAGTTTGAACCCTGGTACCAAAAAAATCAGTAAATCCTGTCTGGGACAGGAGTAATGGGTTTAGAGGGCTTGGAGGTAGCATGGTCAAACTCAGGAAAGGGTGTAGGGACCTGTTTATGCCAGCAGTAGGGAGTGGTCAGTTCTGCTTAGGAGGTCTGGGGTTGCAGAAAAGCCCAGATTCTGATCCCTGAGACTCACTAAAGACTACTATAGTGAACAAAGCTAAAAAACCTGCTGGAGGTGGTCAAGGGAACCAGGACCATTTACGCATGTGATCCAGGCCTGGTCAGTCATTGATCGCTTCTCCAAATTGGCTCAAGGACAGGCATGTGGCAAGTTGGTCCAGACTTTAGGACTTTTGCTAGAAATCTGATGTGGTACAAGAGTGATTCCAAGAGCTTACTCTGGGCTAGTGGAGCTGCATTTAGATTTGAGTAGCTGCGATGTGGCTATTACTCTACTAGTCTACCTAGCCAGTGGTACAGGAATTCTAAAAGAATTCTGGAAGGTATGAAAATCTTCAGGATTCAAATAAATGAAGCCACCTGCTGGGCTCTCCTGGCAACAAGATAGTACAAGCATCATTACCACCACCACCATTGGGAAGTGCCACCTCCCAGACTCTTCATTTCGCGTATCCAGCTGGGAGAGTTGGTAATTAGCTACTGTTCAATGCAAACTATCAATCGGAAGCTATCTGAAGTGAACGTAAACATTTGAAAAATTTCAAGGATTTTACTGATAAAATACATTCCTTTTCTCCCCTACCATCTTCTCTAAACACACGCAGCTATATTGTTGGCTCACGAAAAAAGAGAGTAACAAGTCTGCTTGAGATTTATCTGAAATTTACTGCAGGTGGTTTGGCTAATTCAGCTCAGATCACATTCTTTACTTATCCTGTTCTTCACACATGGGAATTGGCCTTTGGAGTTAAATCTCTTTATAAAGTTCCCATTTAAAGACAGCAGGGGGCTGGGGATTTAGCTCAGTGGTTTGGTGGCCTACCTTGCAAGTGCAAGGATCCGAGTTTCAATCCCCGGTACGGGGGGGGGGGAAGACAGCAGGGCCAGGCGAGGTGGCGCATATAATCCTAGCACTTGGGAGGCTGAGGCAGGAGGATCACTGTGAGTTCGAGACCAGCCTGGGCTACATAGTGAGTTCCAGGTCAGTCTCAACTATACAGTGAGACGCTGTCTCAAACCCCCTCCCTCACCACAAAAAAATAAAGACAGCAGTAATTTCCTGATAGTGTGTAGTGGAGCTAGATCTGTGGTTGTTTAGATATATGGAAAAACTAAGATTAAGGACCCAACAATTGCCAATTAAGTTGACCTGTGGTCCACAATTAAAGAAGGGGTATATACTACTTCTGTGATATCATAAGCTTCCATTTTCTACTTTTAAAAAGATGTAATAAAAATGCATGTTTATATGTGCTGTGCACCAAATTTTAACACATTGGAAACCACCTGGACCAAATTTTGCAGTATACCCCTTGTTGCTCTGTTTAATAGAAGACTGTTTTGAGGTCACAGGGTAAGCTGTTAAGAACCTCATAACTTCTCTGTGTGATTTAAACCTTCCTCAATACTGTGCAAACAAAACAAAAAACAAAATAAACTCGTTGCTGGGTCTGATAAAGGAGGACAACTGTTAATCTATCTCTAGTTTTATATAGTTATATATAGCATGTACCCAGGTAAACATCCAGATCTCAGCTGTATTGACTTATAACCATACCTCCCTCAAGAACTAATCAATTTTGTAAGTCAAGGGTCCGCTGTATTTCTGATTTCAAGGGTTTTGTGCATAATTATAATACTAATTAAAGTGCTTTAATGTGTATTATATAGTGAGGTTCTCTATGATATCATTTGGGGGGCTGATGTAGCTCAGTGGCAGAGCATTTGCCTAGCATAGGCTAGGCCCTGGGTTCGATCCCCAGCACTGAGAGAGACAGAGCGAGAGGGAGCATCTATGTTGGATTTGTTTCATCACAGTATTTATAGCACCTGGCCTGCAGAAGGTGCTTACTACAAATGTGTTGAATAAATGAATGGATTAGTCTTCTATGGGTTGTCTAGACCCAGCAGCTAAATGGGCTGAGTCTTTGGTTTGTATCCGTAGCCTCAGGCCTGAGGATCAAACGGTGCCTGGTTGGTGAACAGTGTCTGGAAAACACAGGAGCAGTTGCTGCAATATGTTTCCAATATTTTCCTTACTGATGACATTTACTCAGCAGCAGCTGTGGGCCAAGGAACAAAAGGTTCTTGCCCAGTGGGCTTGCAGCCTAAATGACAGAAAACAAATCAAATAACTGCAGCTTTTCTGTGAGGCTATATGTTTGCATATATAACAAAAACAGCATGAATGATTAGTCCCCATTTTATAGATATGTAAATGGAAGTCCAGATAGACACAAAGATTTGCCCAGTGGGCAGAACTGTGTTGACAGCCTAACCTGGAGCTGGCTGTTGGGGGACACAGATGGGTGGTATTTTAGCCTTTGTCCCAGCAGCGTGTCCAGTCAAGCAGAACAAGTACAGTGTGTTATCTGGAGCGCTTCCTCCCAAGGTGCTGAGATTCTCCATGTGACCCCTCACCCTGACTGGCCTTAAAACTCTGCACAGACCTCCTACCCCTCACTTCCCAAAGCCGTATCCCAGACCCCAACCCCCAGTTCTTCTGAAGATGTGCCGGCTGCACCTCCGTTTCTCACAGACTCAAAGTCTGCAGAACTTTTAGAAAACAGCTTGGAACATTTTTTGGCAATGAGCCCCTGATAATTTAAGTATGATTGCTGCCTACTCGCTACGCCCAGGCCTGTTTTCCCACGGACAGCTGGGGTGCGGAGTGAGGAAAGATCCTTGAATTCTTGCTTCCTACTTGAGAACCTAAAACTCTAGGATTTTAGAGTTAAAAATGCCTGGGGACCATTCATTTAGCTGGGGTTTAAGAAACTCCTCATAGGTTCCAGCACCCCTGGGAAGGAGGGAAGAGGGAGGAGTTGGCTCAAGTGGCTCTTCTGGGAGCCTCCGAAGGCCCTAGGATCCTCAACGCAGACGCTTCTGGCTGTAGCCGCCTCTCTATTCCCAACACCGTGGGAACCAACAGCCAGCCCAGTGAGATTGCATATGCCGTTCCAACGTTTCTTCTTTCTTTTCTTCTTTTTTGGTGGGGGCCAGTGAGAGGAGCTCCTTAGAAGAAGGGTGAAAGAGCGAAAAGCGCTTCCTGCACGGCTCATTTCTGTGTAGTCCACATTCCCGGGCTTTGGAAGCAGCCTGTGTTCCCAGGTTTAACGGTAGGGGGCAGCATTGTGGCCGGCAGCCCACCCGGGAGCAGTCGGGTTAACCGAGCTCCCCAGCCCCAGGGAAGTCCAGCGTGCGGAATATCCGCGACTCCCCGCTGAAGGGGGCCGGGTGAGGAGACCGCGAGCTTTCTGGACCTTCAAAGAAACAGCCACACACCTTCCGGCAGCCTCCGGATACTGTATTCCGGTTTTAGCGAAAAGCCTTTCTCCTCGGAGCTCTGCCTCCCGAGAGCTCCACGCCCGCCCCCGGTCCCGGCCGTGCCCCCGCGGGGAAGGGCGCGCTCAGCAGCTGGGGTTGAGCACGCGGCAGGAGCAGAAGATGCGGAAGAAACGGCA
>NW_022900934.1:24406902-24433867 GCF_012274545.1 Fukomys damarensis
CGCGGGGCTGCGCCAGTCGTCCATGCCCGCCCCGTCAGTCCTCATCTCTGCCCGGAAAGTCTTGGGGCTGTGGAAGTCCTGGCCCCCTCACCCCTACCCGGCTGCCCACCGACGGCTGGACTCGTGCCTCAGGGCATCCCGGAGGGTTTCCCGCTCCCCCAAATTGATCTCCCCGCCCTCTACCTCCTTCCCCATCCACTCACCTGGCCCAGTGCTGGCCCTATCTTTCCTATAGGATCCCACTCAGCTCCGGTTTTAAACTATGCACTTAGTCTTCTGGCTTCCAGTCCGTCCGCAATCCCCGACTTCTTAATACATCAGGGCACAGCGCCCCCCAACCCCCATTTTTTCTCCCACGCTGCAACCTTGGGCCAGACCCTCTGTCGCTCTGGCACCTACAGTCTATCCTCCAGTGTACTGAAGGACCAGAGGGAAGACTTATGATCGTACCACATCCCTGCTTAAAACAACACCAGTAATTTCTCTTTGCACCTAGAATAAAATAGAAACTTTCTCAGGCTGTGTTTACTCCGCTGTCCCAGCGGACTTCTGTGACTCAACACAGCAAATACCCCTGCTGAGGAACCTTCGCGCTTGTCCCCTAGCCCGGGACATGCTTTGCTGGCTGTCCGACATTAGAAATCACAGCCGTGCGTGGCTATTGAATACTGTGGATAGTGGTCAACTGAGGAACCTGTTTTTCTATTTTATTTATTTTAAAACTGAAGCGATGTAAAAAAATTTTCCCTACTAAGTACAAGTTTATTGTTTTGTTAAGACCACGTTTCACTTCGTTGAAGATTTAGCGTTGGAACTGACAGGTGCTGTTCCATATACACCAGACTTCAAAGACGTGGCATGAAAAAGGAATAAAATATTTCAATCACTTTTTGCCCCTCAACACAGCAAATACCCCTGCTGAGGAACCTTCGCGCTTGTCCCCTAGCCCGGGACATGCTTTGCTGGCTGTCCGACATTAGAAATCACAGCCGTGCGTGGCTATTGAATACTGTGGATAGTGGTCAACTGAGGAACCTGTTTTTCTATTTTATTTATTTTAAAACTGAAGCGATGTAAAAAAATTTTCCCTACTAAGTACAAGTTTATTGTTTTGTTAAGACCACGTTTCACTTCGTTGAAGATTTAGCGTTGGAACTGACAGGTGCTGTTCCATATACACCAGACTTCAAAGACGTGGCATGAAAAAGGAATAAAATATTTCAATCACTTTTAAAATGGCTTACATGTTTTTTTCTTTTGTGTGCTGGGGGTTGAATCCAGGGCCAGGCGCATGATAGGCAAGCACTCTACCACTGAACCTCATCCTCAGCCCAAAATTGATTACATGTAGAAACGTCAGTATTTTAAATATATTGGGTTAAATAAAATATTAAAAAGAGGCCGGGCATTTAGCTCACTGGCGCCGCACCTGTCTTGCAAGGGCAAGGTCCTAAATTCGATCCCTGGTGCCCCCCCTGCCAATATATATAACTTTTCATAATACTTTTTAAAAATGTGACTAGTAGAAAATTTGAAATCATATATGTATTGTTTCTATTGGACATCGCTGCTCTAGATTACAAGTTTTTATTTACACGTGCTTCCTAGCCAGGGGGTGGTGTGCTCCTGTAATCCTGCCACTCTGGGAAGCTGAGGCCGTGGTAAGTTTGAGGCCAGCCTGGGCAATTTAGTGATTTAGCAAGAACCTGTCTCAAAAATAAAGAATACAAAAAGGACTGAGGAGGTAATTTAGTGTGAAATCACTGGGTTCAGTCCTTAGCGCCCCCCAAAGTGCTTCCCTGAACCTTCTCTGAAGACTCTTCCCTTTACTCTTTCATTCATGCTTTATTTCTTCACAGATTTATCATCTGAATTGATTCTACCTGTTTTACTGATTTATTTGCTGTTTTCCTCCCACAAGAATATAAACTCCACTAGAGCAGGGATATCTCTTGCTCACTTTCTATGCCCCCGGGCCTAGTAGGTAAAATCTGTCTGTCGTATATCCTTGTCGGTCATCAGATCTGCTCATTCTTGTTATAGTTGATCTGGTAAACCAAGGCACACCAAAACAGGATTAATATGTACATTTCAGCAGTGCTTCATTCCACGTCCCAAAGTGTGGGAGTCGGTATGAGGGGGGCATGATTTTAGGTGGTAACTGATGATTAAATGACCGTCAGTCATACAGTGAAAAATGGTTGTTTCAACCTGAGAAGCTCAGTTTAGTACTAACATGTCCTAAATTCTTCTTCAACACTTTCTATCTGCAGACCTCACGTTTAGAGTCTTCGGCAAGCAATAATGCCATCCAGCTAGATTTCACTAACAATGTTTTCTTTTCTTTTCTCTCTCTTTTTTTTTTTGTGGTACTGGGGATTGAACTCAGGTCCTTGCCGCTTGCAAGGCAGGCCACCGAACCGCTGAGCTAAATCCCCAGCCCTCTTTTCTCTTCTTTTCTTTTTGGCACCAGGGATTGAACTCAGGTCCTTGCACTTGTGAGGCAGGGAGTGGAGCCACTGAGCTAAATCCCTAGCCCTCCATATTTTCACTTTGTTACTTTTGAACTCAGGACCTTGTGCTTGCCAGGCAGGCATGGTGCCTCTGAGCTAAATCCCTGGCCTCCTATCATTACCTTCTATTTATAGTTATACAAGCTTTCTATCATAGTTTTTTTTTTAAGTTTTGATTTTCAAATATGATAAAAGTTGTAGAAGTGGTTCTGAAAAGCCTGAGCTTTGAGAAACATTGTATTCATTCAAAAGAATGAGTGACGGTGAAATTTCTGTTATCAGAAATTGCTTTTCAGCAGATAAACTATTTTGCTCAGTGAGCTGTAGCTCTCTGGGCTTCTGAGGGGACCAGGAAGCCTTTGGGTAATTTTCAATTCTTTGGCTAGTACAGGCCTGAAAAATCTTTCACTTAGTTTTAAACTACAGGTGCAGATCCTCCCCTTCAAGTCCAATCCCATTCCCACAATGAGGACTCCCAGGCCTACCTTGGCAGATCTTTTCCTTTTTTCTGCTTCTTTTCTGCTGATTGTTTTGGATTTCTTGTTCAGTGCTTCAAAGAGAGACAGAAAGAGCAAAGCCAGATGTTTCTGGGGCCCTGAACTGCAGTGAAACAGGAGGAGCAGAGGGGGACCTGCGAAGTCTCAGGGTGGAAGAGAGGAGCCGGGTGTTGGCTGGATGAATCACACTGCGGACTGAAGCAAGCAGGTTCTTGTTATCCTGGCTGCTGCTGGAGCAAGGGACTGAAACCAGTGTCCTTTGAGGGAAGGCAGATGGGAAATCTAAGGAGGTTCTATCACCTGCCTATGGCAACTATGCCTGTGCCCTTGATCCTGATAGCTCCAGAGCCCCCTTCTTTAGTCTATAATCTGGCAGGTACAAGAACACTGGGGCATTACGAAAACTGAACCAGACCTGGCGTGGTGGCGCATGCCTGTAAACCCAGCACTCGGGAGGCTGAGGCAAGAGAATCACTGTGAGTTCGAGACCAGCCTGTGCTACATAGTGAGTTCCAGGTCAGTCTCAACTACATAGTGAGACCCTATCTCAAAAAACAAAACAAACAAACAAACAAAAAAAAAGAAAGAAAACTGATCCAGTATCTTGAGTCTGGATATACCTATGTTACTTATTTTCTATTTCTCAGAACTTGGAGCCAGGCAGATCTGACTCTGCCATGTAACGTCTGTGTAGAATTAGGTAACCTACATAACTCCTCCACTCCCGTACCAGGGATTGAACTTGGGTCCTTGCACTTGCAAGGCAGTTGGTAGAACCACTGAGCTAAATCCCCGGCCCCTACTTATCCTCTTTGAAACTCAGTTTTCTCATCTGTAAAAAAGATTCTATACTACGTGGATACATGTGGTCTTTTAAAAAGTGAAATGTCTGGCAAAAGGTGGTCAAGAAATTGATGTTCCCTTTCTTGCCTGCCTTTGTTCCCTGATAGGTCTAGAAAATATCCTCTTTTTATAAGGAGAGCCAATGCAATAAAGGGTTAGTTTTGAGGTTAAATGCAGAATCTGCCTGTGTTTGAAAACCTGCACTGGCAACTAAGAACTGGGATTTTAGGTTATTTACTTAACTTTTGTGAGCCTTACTTGCCTCAAAATTGTAAGATATGAATAAAAACAGGGCCAACTGGGCCTAACAGCACACATCTGTAGTCCCAGAAACTTAGAAAACTGAGGCAGGCAGATCTCAGGCTCACGCCCAGTCTAGGTAGCTTAGTGAGACTTTGTCTCAAAAAGGACTGACGAGGGCCAGGGATTTAGCTCAGTGGTTTCGCCACCTGCCTCAGAAGTGCAAGGTCCTGAGTTCAATACCTGGTACAAAAAAAAAAAAAAAAAAAAAAAAAAAAAGGGAAGGAGAAAAAAAAAAAAAAAAAAAAAAAAAAAAAAGAGGGCTGAGGATGTAGCTCAGCAGCAGAACACTTACCTAGCACGAGGAACTCTGAAGCAGGCGTGAGGCCCTGGGTTATATCCCGGATCCTGCCAACCCTCCTCAAAACCCTACAGTGTCCACCTCACAGTGCCCGGCATATAGTATATACATCAATAATTATTATTATTATTATTATTATTGTTACTATTTTAGTTGTGAGGATTAAACCCAGGGCTTTGCGCACGCTTACCACACGCTCTGCCACTGAATCATATCCCCAATACATGTCCGTTGTTATTAGTATCAGGTGAAGTCAGGTAGAAGCTCTCCAAGGCCAGGCTCTAATGGCTCTAGGTTTTTCCTGAGCAGGAAACCTCAAACCTGGTATGGCAGGACCGGTTCATTCCAGGCTTAGTTATATTCTGTGGCATTTCCTCAAGTTTGTTGCCAGTGATAGGAGTTCTGTGACTCACTTAGTTTCAGAAATGTAAAGTGAAGCCACGTTCACCAAGCATCTTAACTTGAGGCTTTCTTGGGCTCTCTAATATGCTGAGTTATATATTAGATTGATGGTATACAGGCCTTTCCCAAACCAAATGAATCAAGGAATACCTTACGTGTTTCCCTAGAACTACTTTTCAGAATGAGCAAGGAGACACTATGACTATGACAATGAACCCTGGTTAACAGCTTGGGGAACAGGCTTGGCATCCATCCTACAGCGCCCCCAGCCCCACCCCGTGGGCCAGATCCAGAGAATGGTCCTCAGGCCCAGATACTCACCCACAATAGAGACAGAGGGGAAATCCAGTAGGTTCTTGGAGGAGTTGCTCCTCAGGCTTCTGTCATCTCTAGGCTTTTCCTCAAGTGCCAGGTGACCGCAGGCAGTGAGGAAGCATAGGAAGACCAGTAGGATGGCCAGCAGCCCGCGGGGGACATCCATCCTCAGAGGCCTGAGTGGGACACAGAAGGGGTTGGTAGCAGGTGGGCCAGACGTAGTGGCAACAGAACGTGCCTTTCTGCGTCTTTGTTCCTTGGGTTGGTATTCTGACTCCATCCCACCAGTGTCCAAGTAAAGCCAGAGGACTAACTAAGCTTAGGACAGGGAAGGGGAACCGATGAACAAAGAAGAGGGAAAAGGAGAGATCGGGGGAGGAAGACAGAAAAGGAAGGAAGGGAGGGAGATTGAAGTAAAGAGAAAAGAAACGCATTGCGTTGGTCCCTGCTGTCCAGAGGGTGGAGTACTGACTGTTGTGTTTTAGAGTCAGTAGCCCCAAGAGATCCTGGGCCTGGGAAGAGTTGTTGAAAGGCCCCGGATTGTGCCTCAGAGTGGCAGAGGTTTTGCTAAGGTGCAGAGAATAAAGCTAATAAGGCACAGTAAGAGCAATGCAGTGATAAATGGCTCCTCAGACAAATGTGAATGTTGGTCCCTTACACAGAAAAGTACACACAGAAAACAAATACAGGTATACTTGTGGCAGGAAGATGGACCTGCTGGCCTAAAGTAACTGGGTTTATTTACTTGCTAGCCAGATTGTGAAGGAGGCAGATGGAGCTCAGAGTGGATCTCTCCCCTTGAACACCCGGGTTTGACTCAGAACTTCAGCAGCCTTCCGTACTCTGGGTGTGGGATGCCCACTCCTCACCCTCCAGTCTTCTATTTTCTTTCTGGTCTTGGAAAAGACCGGGACTACTTTTTCAAGGGTCCTTCCACCCTAGGTGTAAGATACTGATTGGGAGAAAAGGATAAAATAGTGTGCTCATGCTGGTCCTGCCCGTTCTTGGGCTCACCTTATAGCAGCTTGGGCAATTTCTAGCTTTCTTCTCCCAGCCCTCAGTTTAGTCAGTCAATCATCTGCCTGTTTGTTACATTGCAGAAAGAGAGAGACCAAACAGCTGGGCTGCGTTCTTATTCCAAGCTTTTTGAAGCTGGAGGGGATAATTCTGACCTTTTGAAATCGACCTCTACCCCTCTCAGCCCCAATGCCAATTTTTTTTATTTCTTCAGATCTTGTCATCACTGGGCCTTTGCCTATCACACACTGACCTCTACTTTTCTTTTCTTTTCTTTTGTACTGGGAATCAAACTCAGGGCCTCATGCTTGCCAGACAGGCGCTGCATCACTGAGCTACATTCCCAGCTAACCACTAATTTTCTTTTCTTTTTTTTTTTTTGTGGTACCAGGGATTGAACTCAGGTCCTTGTGCTTGCGAGGCAGGCGCCAGAACCACTGAGCTAAATCCCTGGCCCGGAAACCACTAATTTTCTTAAAGTCTGGCCTGAAGATCACACACACACACACACACACACACACACACACACACACACACACAGGCTTAACAGTTGGATAAGCCTGTATATTTTCCTTTACTGTTTTAAACTAGTATAAGTAGTTTTCTTTTAATCACCTTTCTAAAGGCTATTTTCCCTTGTCAGCTGTAGAGACGTTGCCTCCTACAAGCAGTTTAGGTCTAACGTCAGAGGAACAAACTGTACAGAGTGTACGCTTCCTCTAGCGTGGCTGCCCTCCCACCCCGTTTGTCTTCTCTTTCCTTCCTCTTCTCTTCTCCTTGCTCCTTTCATTTGGAAGAAAAAGCCTGCTTGCCTTGAGGACAAATACTGTGTGAAAACATTCTCTTTCCTTCAACATCAGATCACAGTCTTCACGGTGGAAAACTCACACTGTGAGACATATACAGGAAGTGAGACGGGCTGAGGGATCAGCAGACCCCAGCTCCCAATTCTTAGGTGACTATGCCCTCACCTCATAGCAGATACTGTCTAGAATCACCTGTACCATTTAAATCACGCATCTCCTGGCTTCACTCACTCACAAAGCACAAAAGCTGTCTTTGTATATGTTAAATACGTGCACGATCCGGCCCCATTATATTCTCTTCCTGTGTCTGATGACCATCTTCCTCGGTAAAGAGTCTCGGTCTCCAGCTTTCACTTTTTTTCTTGACCTTTATTTCCTTCCACCATCGCTTCTCAACCTTTTGGCTAAGATCAAGTGTATTTCCTTCCATCAAGTTTTACTTTACGTTCCCTTTGAATTGTCTTATTTTCCGTTTCCTCTTCACCCCAGTCCATTCCTCACTTTTGGTAGACCAAGTTTCACACCGACTCCACCTCCTGCTTTGCTCTTGGTTTGCAGAGCTTGTCTCCTCTCAGCTGCCCCTATTTACATCCTCCGGGGCCCTGTTCAAATGCTGCCTATTGCACATCTTGTCTTTCAGCACCAGGCCAGCTCAAATAGTGCTCTCCCTTTTGTGAATTCCTCAGACTCTCAAACTCAATACTGTATTGTTTACTCCTTCATTGTTCTGTAATTGTTCACATGGGCTGTTCTCATCTGTTAGGCATAGTTCTTTGTTTAAAGGAGGTAGGACAGCACAGTTGAAAGAATGCAGGCTCTGTGGTCACACATATGTGACTTTACTACTTACAAGTTATGTGAGGTTGTAGGGGAAAGAGATCCCCACAACTCCCCCTTCGTTCTTATGTGGGCTCTTTGGCTGGATCTAGAAACAATATAAGAACTGATTTAACAAGAGAAAAGCATAAACATTTAAATTTAGATGCACATGAGGATCTCCGTAAGAGTGAAGTTCAAAGAAATGCCCAAAGCATGATGCTTTTATACTTCTTAGACAAAGAACAATAAATTTGTGAAGCGATGATAGGACAAATGGCTATCTGTGCTAGGATATAAGTTTTCGGGATGTTACTAAGAGATATAAGAAATGTGGCATGTAAAAGCTCGTGGAAGATTAGAACACTTCCTGGTTTGTTTACTTCTTGGTTCATTGAAGCCCCAATTACCAGCATGTGGTAATGAAGGCTTGTTTTTTGTTTTTTTTTGCCTTGTTATGTAAAAGCCATCTCTCCCCAAATAGTCTTTACATCTTACTGCATGTAGGAAGAGATAAGCCAATGATCCTGTCAAAGTTATAATTCCTCAAGTGATTTCAGTTTGAGATAGTCAGTACAACAATTTGCCTATCTTGAGATGGCATTCTTGATCTCTTTTAAGGGCAAGTCACTAAATCATTTTGAGTCCCAGTTTCTTCAACATTAAGAGTGGCACCATGCTATTCACTGCAGAAGGTGTTTTGGGAATTCAAACAGGACCAAGACTAGTAAAGTTCTGATATATTAGTTACATACACCACACACACAGACACAGACACACATGATACAGAGAACTTTTTTTTTTTAGCATTTTTTTTTCTTTTTATTGAGTTTATTGGTACATTCTAGGTATACAATACAGTTACATTCATTATTGGGATGTTGTGCCTTTACATGACAGGTCTTGGTTCTCATTTTTTCCCCTTGTCCCGGCCCTCTCTTCACCCCCTCCCCCCTCCCCATTTACAAACACTTCAGAGAACTTTTTTAAGTATCTGAAAACCTACAAAATATTAGGAAAATGTAAAATGACTCCTGCTATCTCTAACAGCGATCTGCTTTGTTTAGTTCAAGATTAACAACTCCTGCTATCTCTAACAGCGATCTGCTTTGTTTAGTTCAAGATTAACAGACACCAGAAGCACTGACCATGAAGTGGGACACGTGGCCTCATCCCTAACCTTGAACACCTCCTTCCTGTGCACTAGAACAGACAGCTAGAGGAATCCTGAGGTAAACTCCCTAACTACAAGAATTGTTACATCCGGGTTAACGTTAATTGTCTTACTACTGCAAGTTGTACATGGGTAATGTGAACTGAGGAAATGAAATGTAACCACCTGGATGAGATCATAGATGTAGAACCTGTAAAAGAAGAAGCTTCAACCCAATAGGAGGTTGATCACTGGCACTGCCTTTTTGAGTGCAATTTGACCTTTGCTGACAAAATAAACTTTTTATGATTTTACTTCCGTTCAGCTCATCTTTATGTGTGTGTCACTTGCCATTTCCTTCTGCAACACACACACACACACACACACACACACACACACACACACACCACCTCCAGCTCTGAGCTACATTCCCCATTTTATTTTTTTGAGATAAGATCTTGCTAAGTTGCCCAGGCTGGCCTTGAATTTGTGATTCTCTTGCACCAGCCTCCTGAGTAGCTGGGATTTCACGTGTGTGCCACCATACCTGGCAAGTTACCTATATTGATTGCAATGGACATATGTTTATAGAAACTGTATTGTGGCATTTAATACTTTCTCTCAAATTTATATAGTTTTTTTTTGTTGTTGTTGTTTGTTGAGGCAGGGTCTCTCTTTGTAGTTCAGGCTGGCCCTGAACTCACTAGGTAGCCAAGGCTGGCCCAGAACTCGTAGTGATCCTCCTGCTTCAGTCTCCCAATGTAGAGAACATTGCTCCCACCAAGCTAAGCACTGGTGGAAGCACATTAGAAATTGGCCAGACTGGTGCAAGGGCAGCTCATTTGCTATACTGTGGCCTATTTTGCTTAATCTCTCCGAACTTGGGCTCTCTCTCTATCTGGGTTTCTTCTTCCCATCTGATCTGGTGAACAGAATGATCTGCTTCCTTCTCACTGGTGATGGTGTCTTCATTTCCTCTCAGCCCTGCATGTTAAGCAGTATGTTACACTCTTGCATTACAGTTGTGATCTAGACAGACATGGCACCTGTTCTCACAGGGGCCTGCATTCTATCAGGGAAGACTCACCACTAAGTAAGTAGTGACTATAAAGTTGGTGTTATTACAGACTAAACAAGTGTAGAGGTTAGGGAAGCTAAGAACAGAGGGCTAAACTGGAGTTAGCCATGTTGAAGAAGAGGATAGAGGAGATGATTAGAAGTGCTGCAGACATTGAGAATAATATACAAAGCCAGGCGTGGTGGGGCAAGCCTGTAATCCCAGCACTCAGGAGGCTGAGGTTGGAGGATCACAGTGAGGTAAAGGCCAGGATGAACTACATAGTTTAAGGCCAGCATGGAATTAAGAGAGACCTTGTCTCAAAAAACAACAAATAACCGAGGATTTAGCTCAGTGTTTCCCCTGCCTGCCTCACAAGTGCAAGGTCTTGAGTTTGATCCCCGGTACAAAAAAACACAAAAAACAAAACAAAATAGGGCTGGGGATTTAGCTCAGCGGTTCAGTGGCCTGTCTCACAAGCTCAAGGACTCAAGTTCGATCCCCAGTACCAAAAAAAAAACCAGAAACAACAACAAACAAACAACAAAACTCCCAAACTGGAACCAAATCAAACCAACCCACCGAAAACAAACAAAAAACCCCCTCAAAATAAACAGAGACCGGGGTCCATAAAACAAGACTTGGGAGGGACTGGACTAAGCACATGTATCTGCTCTTTCAGTATCTATTGACTGTAATTGAAGTAATTAATTGCTTCCTTGGGTAAAGCTATTCATGACCCTGAGTCGGGAGGATCACAAGTTTGAGCCCAGCCTGGACAACTTAGTGAGACTCTGTTTCAAAAATTTAAAAAATGAAAAAAAAATTTTTTTTTAAATGAAAAATGGGCTTGGGATGTGGCTGAGTGAGAAGACCCTGAGTTCAATTCCCAGTTAAAACAAAACAAAAAACTAATATGATCTGGACAATATCATTTGTACCATTACCAACCAATAATATTTCTCATTAATTTATCAGGTTTAAGATTCACTTTAATAAAGGGCTAGTGCCTAATGAGACAGATATCAGGACTGATAAATTTTGATAATGGAAAAATTTGGGCTTGGTGGTGCACACCTGTAATCCTAGTACTCAAGAGGCTGAGGCAGAGGATTGACATGAATTTGAGGCCAGCCTGGGCTACATAGAGAGTTCAGGGACTGAACTACAAAGTAAGACCCTGTTTTAAAGGACACCCCCCAAAGTACAATAATACCTGGAATACAAATAAGAAATGTAATTATTTGAAAAAAAATTTTTTTTTTAATTTTTGAGACAGGGTCTCACTATGTAGTTGAGGCTGACCTGGAACTCACTATGTAGCCCAGGCTGGTCTCGAACTTGCAGTGATCCTCCTGCCTCAGCCTCCGAGTGCTGTGATTACAGGTGTGCGCCACCACACCCAGCTTAGGACTCTTTTTTTGGGGGGTGTACCGGGGATCGAACTCAGGATCTTTTATTTGTGAGGCAGGCAGCAGAACCACTGTGCAAATCCCAGGCCCAATTATTTGAAATTTAAAATTTTAGTTACATAAAATTATATTATGTAATTATACACACAAACATTTTACATTTTATTTTGTAGCTCTGATCTCTTCCAAAAACCATTTAGTATTTAACTCTGGCATTTTAATTGTTGCTAAAGAGTCCATTTTTTTTTTTTTTTCAAAGAGCAGAGCTTTAGCAATGCTCGGTATTAATCAGAAGAACAAATCAGAAATTAATCAATGGATGAAGATATGGTAGGATGGATGGTGGGGGGAGACTCTGATTAAGGAAGACACCAGAGACTTGCCATTGATTGAGAGGAAGGAGGCGAAGTGATTCTGTTCCTTGTGTTTTCCTTACTATAAATGAAATAGTGTTGTCCAACAACATAGTGGGACTATGTTCACTGCAAAGAAGTGAAAGGCTCACTGCAAAATCTGAGCTAGAAAAGGAGTGGCAGAGATTTGTGGAAGATTACTGAAACCACGTGGAGTCAGCAATTGAGTCCAATATCACAAATCCAGGGGGCAGCAGGGTTCATGACCAACAGAGCAAAGGACAAACGCCCCTAGGTTGGACATCTATGGTGTGGCCATAGTTCATGGTCATCCCTTGCTTTGACACCTGATAATGCAGGAAAATCACTTTACCATCAGAGCTTCCACAAAACTAACATGAACACTAATCACTTGGTTAATGGGCAGGGAGGAGACTCACCAAGTCAAATCCTCAAATTAACTCACAAATTGATTCACACAGTGAATCCTAGGGTTTAATTTAAAAAAAGAAAAAAGTTCTCCTGGTAGAACTAGAAAGTTGTACTTAGTCTGGGAACAGTGAAGTCTCAGTGCAATTAATCTTACCTGGAGATTGACGAAAAGTATTCCTTCTTACAATTCTGAGCTGAGGTGTATGTATTTTAAATGTAAGATAGGTCTATAATATTTAGTTGTATTAGGACTATTGGGGTTAGAATTTTTTAGAATTCAGAATTCTGTGAATTATGTTAAACCACATATAAGGGATTTAGGAAAAATACTGATGCCTCCACAGCAAAAGGTATGAATATTCATAATCAACAGGATAAATAAGACTTTTTTTTTTTTTTTTTTGGTTTTTTTGAGACAGGGTCTCACTATGTAGTGAGATTGACCTGGAGCTCACTATGTAGCCCAGGCTGGTCTAGAACTCACAGTGATCCTCCTGCCTCAGCCTCCCAAGTGCTGGGATTGCAGGCGTGCACCACCACACCCGGCTAATAAAGACTTCATTGATTTTTATCTTTTCAGGAAAGGTTTTGTAGCTTTTGGTAAATTTATATCTTCTTGCCAAATGAGTTATTTAAGGTGGGGGGCTTATGGTTTACAGACTTTGTAATTATAGGTAAAGGTTTATAGATCTATTCAATCCTATTCACTGCTACTGATCCAGGATAATAATTCTGAAAGCAATGACTATATAATTATGAATTTCAAGAGTTATTTATTCCTCTACTCTGTAGTGGTAAAGGCTGTTCTTTGATCTGTGATATTATTATTTTTTTTTTGGTACCAGGGATTGAACTAGGGTCCTTGCACTTGCAAGGCAGGCCACCGATCCGCTGAGCTAAATCCCCGGCCCCTGATCTGTGATATTCTTGATGAGAGTTCCTCTTCTTAAACTCATCATCTGATTTAAGTTAGTACTTACAACTTAAGATGAATTTCTTTTCAGCTTGGTGGGATTTTAAAAATCCAGGAAAGGAAGTCAAGTCATTTGGATGAACTTGGCATTGAAATGACTGTGTGACCCTCAGCTTTCTGATATGTATAATGAGGAGATTGAACTACATGAATCAGTATAGAGTATGAGGCACAAAGTAGAAACTTAACAAAGTCTTGTTTAATGAATTAAAGATCTAAGGACCTTGTTATTCTAAAATTTAATGAATCTTGTCTAAGTCCACTCAGGCTTACTACAGAGTGGGTGGCTTACTTATCAGCAACAATTCTGGAGGCTGGGAAGTCTACGATTGAAGTGCAGGCCCCACTTCCTCCTGTATAGCTGTCTTCCTATTCTAATCCCATAAGGCAGAAGGGGTCTCTGTCAGGTCTTTTTTTTGTTTTTTTTTGGTGCTGGGGATCAAACGCAGGACCTTGCACTTGCGAGGCAGGCGCAGAACCACTGAGCTAAATCCCCAGCCCTGTCAGGTCTTTTTTTTTATTCCTATATAATCCCATTCATAAGGGCTCTGCCCCCATGACCTAGTCACTTCCCAAAGGTCCACCTCCTAATAATATCATTTGTTTGTTTTCATTATTGTTTTGAGACTGGAGCTTCCTATTTAGCGGAGGCTGGCCTTAAACTCACGTCCATAGCCAGGTTAGCCTTGAACTTCCGATCCTCTTGCCTCAGCCTCCTGAGTACTGAAATTATAGGTGTGCATAATGCTATTGCCTTGGAGGTTAGTGTTTCAACGTGTGAATTTGGGAGGGCATAAATATTCAGTTCATGACAAATCCTTAATTTCTGATTCTGGTTTTCCAGTCAGTGTCCCACTGGGGCAAGTTAAATGGTTATTACACAAAGAAAGACTTTACAAAAGCCACTAATAGTGTAAAAAATAAGAGCCGAGGGATTTACAAATGTATAAATGTTAATGAATCAGAGAAAGGCCTCAAAAGGAGGGTATGGAGAGTCATGAGCTAATGCACTTGGCTTATGTTCCCCAGGAGTCTTGTTGACATGTGTGTGTGTGTGTGTGTGTGTGTGTGTGTGTGTGTGAATGTGCATATGAACGCTAACATGTAAGCTCTCTGATTGAAGGAAAATGGGGTATAACAGTGTCCAGATCATTCCTGGGTAGTACATTAAAGGCACTGACTGTACACCTAAGGCATCTCCTTAACTATAGTATTGAGAATAGCTTGATATCTTAATCCTTTGGGGTTAAGACATTGAGCCACAAAGCAAAAGAAAGGATTACAATCTCCCAGAGAGGGAGAATCACTAACTACTGTTGGGAATGGCGCTGTAGTGAGAGATGAGAACTGAAGAAGAAATGAAAGTAGCAGAATCTTCTTGCGAGGCAGGCAGCAGGACCACTGAGCTAGATCCCCGGCCCTAGAATTTTCTGGAAAACAGTGAACACTGTCAACTGCAGGCCATATTGGGTGTAGTCTGATAGACTGTCCTGGAATTTTCTGGTGACATCAATGAGGGCGGCCAGGGTGCCTGGGAAGCAGCAAACTGGCATCATCAGAGAGGCGGTGACCAGACTTAACTGGTTATAATAGTTGTTTTCACGAGCCCTGGCACATATTGATGGTCAGGGACCAGAGGGTATGGTGAAGGTTATCCATGTAGAGAAGAGTGGACAGAAGCCAAGTGGTGTTCATTTGGGGCCCCAAAGGAAGGAGCAGCTACTCGTACTGCAGCAGGCTCCCATAGGTTAGGGGAAATGGAGGCAGGCTCTCTCTGTCTAGTCTTTGGAACAAGCATATACTTGGGAAGAAAGGCAAATGATAACAAGAGAGAGCTTTTAACCTTGGAAATGTCTGCAAAACCTAGTGCGCACGTGATTTTTCAGTGGAAAGAATCTGTAGCTTTCTCTGGATCCAGAAGGGTGTTTCTGAGCCCTAAAAATCTTACAGCAACTAAGCTTCTAGCCACTCAGAGCCAAAATGGAAACATCCGTTTGTACATTATGTTTCTACAACTTGAATGGGGTTCAACCAGAATTACAGATACATGAGTGCAAGGGTTGGCTTTGGTGTTCTTCTGTGCAGACAGAAGATAGAAGTTCAGTTCTATTGTGAGGAGTGATGCATTGGAAGGGTACATCATTCTAGACCAGGTGCTGAGTTAGGGTATATTACAGAAATAATAATATTGAAGAAAGATGAAGAATATAAACATTGTGATCCCACATTATAAACAAACATCAAAACATCCTAAAATATGTGCTTGCTTGCAAGTGTAAAGAAAAATATGTGGATGGTTACCTTTTAGATTTTTTTTTTTTTTTTTTTTTTTTTTTTTTTAAAAACTCGGGTCATTGCACTTGCAAGGCAGGCGGCAGAACCACTGAGCTAAATCCCCAGCCCGCATCGTCTTTTCTATAGAGTAAGTAAATGTTTTACAGAGTATAGTAATCCTTAAAGAAGTAATCCTCAAATTTTGATAGCATTTACATTTGTAGCATTTATCTTTAGCATTTTTCTTTTAGCATTTATTTTTGGTTTATTTATTTTGGCAGAGCTGGGGACTGAACCCAGGACCTTGCACATGCTAGGCAAGTGCTCGATCACTGAGATACACCCAATCCCTCAAGATATTTATTTTTTCTCTTAACACATTGATCATTGGACCCCATTTCTTTAAAATAAACTTCATGCAGCTTCTTATAGTTTGGAGTAATGACTACAGTTCTTTTATCTTTTCCTGTTTGGAAAACTTAACTTACAGACTTTATTTCTGAATGTACCTTTGGCTCTTCATTGTCATTTATTTCACTTTTTCCTGAGGGCATTGCATTCTCCTTACCATGGCTCTTGTCTGGCAGAGAAGGAACTTTTGTGGTAGTTCTGAGGTCATAGTTTCCTGCTTTTCTTGATTCTGGGATTCAATATGATCATTTATTTTCTGCTTTGGAATAATCCTTCTTGGAGTCAGGATTCCCGTGGACTATCTTGTACCTTCTCATTTTAGTAAAATGGGTAACTGGGTCCCTCTCACCTAGCTCCTGACTGCTAATCTGAATCTCAATCTCACCACAGGGAGGATGCAGAAGTTTGACTTTCGTTTGGATTTTCATGTTTAAGGTGGGCTTTCATCACTACTAATAATTTATCTGCCTTCAGGTTATCCCAGAAGCCTACCAAGGGAATTCTGCTGCTGTCATAAAGTTGACAACTGGGGCAGCCATATTTCAGTCTTCACTAAGAAACCAGTATATTTGATCTCAAAGCAAAATTGTCTCATCCCTTTAACAGGGAACCATGAAAAGGGAAACTGAAACCATGAGGGCAATCTAAAGAAAATCATCCTCTGGGGCCAAGGAGTTAGCTCAGTGGCAACATACCTGTCTCGCAAGCACAAGATCCTGAGCTTGATTCCAGGTACCCCTCCCCAAAAAAGAGAAAAGCTGGGGATTTAACTCAGTGGTTCCACTGCCTGCCTTGCAAGTGCAAAGTCCAGAGTTCGATCCCCAGTACAGGGGGCGTGGGGAAGAAAGAAAGAAAGAAAGAAAAGAAAATCATCCTCTAAATGAATATGTAAACAGAGTTGGCTTACACTCAACTTTGTCTCCAGTCTAGGGAAAAGCAACAGAAGAAACCTGCTCTTAAGTTTGTAAATTATGCCTAAACTGGTGGAAAATGAAAACTCAGGGCTGCTTGGTAAAAATTTATGAGTTCAAGAAAGAGACAAGAGAGCAGTAAACCAAGCTTTAGGCTTTTAAAATCTGGGGACCCTGTGGCAAGACGTACACTCAGAAAGCCAGCCCTGAATATAAGATAGAGAAAGCTGACACTGATGATGTTCCACAGTGGCTACGGTGTGTGGGCTGGGAGAAACTTTAAATCATGCTTAGTAAAGCTTCAGCAGAAAGTTTTCTTATAGTGAGAGTACTGAGAGGCATCATCTGTGACTGGCAAAACCATGGATCCGGGCATCAGACATCTCAGTGGAGCAAGGACAAAGAATGAACCGGTACCTGACATCTTGTGTTCTTAATCTGGCTCTGCTACTACCTCACCGTGCAGCTTTCGGCAACTCAGTTCCTCACAATAAGCATTTTCTCTTTAGCTTTAGGAAAAAGGTTTTGGTTTAAATTTTTAAATTCTTTTCTAACTCTGATTTGTTGCAATTCCAAGAAAGCAGTATTTCCTTCAGAGAGGCTGAAACACATTCTGATGAATGTTTCTTTTGGGGGCAAGGATTGGCCCTCTGAGAAAGTCTGATTTCTGAAAATAGACAATGATTAGAAGCCAATTGGTAATCTAGTTGGTGAAAAATGAGGTGCAGTTTAAATTTTAGAATTTTATAATTTAAAAATGACTTTAATTTGTGGCTGACATGACCAAAATTATGACAGTCAATTGAGTGTTTTTTCCCCTCAAAGTTATAAGCTTGAAAAGCCACAAATTTATTCTAATGCTGTGAGTTGCTTGAAATATCTCTGAATTCTAGTCGTGTCTTCAGAGGCAATTTAAAAGTCATACAAGAAGCTGAGCATGGTGGTTCATTCCCGTAAGTCTGGCACGAACACTCAGGAAGATAAGGTAGGAGGGGCACTAAGTTTGAAGCCTAGGCTATACAGCAAAAGTGAAACAGCCTGAACTGCATAGTGAGACCCTCTCTAAAAAAAATAAGTCACACAAAAGAGTGATATATAATAATAACAACTTTCTTTTCTTTTTTGTTTTTTGAGATAGGGTCTCACTATGTAGTTGAGATTGACCTGGAACTCACTATGTAGCCCAGGCTGGTTTTGAACTCACAGCAATCCTCCTGCCTCAGCCTCCCGACTGCTGGGATTACAGATGTGTGCCACCACGCGTGGCTTCTTTTTTGTTTTTTTGAGACATGTCTCACAGTGTAGTCCAGGCTGGCTTTGAGCTCATGATCCTCTTGCCTTAGCCTCTTTGCTGGAATTAGAGTTCTGTACCATCTGACCCAACTCTTTTTTTCTTTGTTCTTCTCTCTCTTCCTTTCTCTTCTCTTTCCCTTCCCCTTTTTTCTTTCTTTTCTCCCTTCCTTCCTTTCTCTTTCCTCCCTCTCCCTCCCTCCTCCTCCTCTTCTTCCTCCTTTTTTTTTTCTTGTAGAATCATGCTAGGTCTTGAACTCACTATGTAGCCCAGGCTGGCCTCAAACATGATTTTCCCATATTAGCCTCCCGAGTGCTGGGATTACAGGTATGGGCCACAATATTCAGCCACAACTTTTATATTGGGATGAAAGCCTGTTTTGAGGACCATATATGCACCCCAAAAGGAATTGAGAGCCATATGAAATAAATATCAATTTAAGTTAGTCTTTTCTAAAAATATAAACTAGTAGAGGGACATATAAATGTTAAACTCATTAGAATGAAAGAAAAGAGAATAAAACAGAAAAGGAAGAGAGGTGAAAGATAAGTTCAGGGGAGAGGACAAAGAATTAGAAGACTATGGGGATTGGAAGAGTTGCTTGGTAAATTTCAAATTTATCACCTTTTTTTTCTCTCTCTGTGTGTGGTGCTGAGGATTGAATTTAGAGCCTTCTTACTGAGTAACCTATTTTTAAGGTAACTATTTTTAAAAATCCCTAGCCCTATTTAAAAAAATTAATTACTACATATTTGTGTTACACAGTAATTACATTCATACTGGCCTAACCATTTTTATTTTTTAAGATAGGGTCTTGGTAAATTGCCTGGGATTGAATTTGTAATCTTCCTGCCTTACCTCCCAGGTGCTGAGATTACAGGTATACCTAGCTTACATTAAAAAAAAAAAAGATAAAATAAATATAGTAGTAAAATAAGGACAATTCTGGGTGAAGGTAAAATTTTCTATATTTAAAAATATTTCACAAGAGAAAAAAGGAAAGGTAAATTATACTCTGGTCTGGTCTGTTTTTAGATAATTTGGGTCCTTTGAAATGTTAATTAGGGGTTCAGAACTCTTATGTCTAGATTTTTGCAAGAGTGAGGTGATTACCTACAAGATGGAATTTCTGATTTCTTTCTGAGTGGGATGACTCTCTTTAATCAGAATAAAACTCAGCTAACCCCACTGCAAGAATAAGACGCGGCTAACCCCACTGCAAGACGAGGATTTGTGACTTCCTTACTGTTGCTCACCCCTATGTGGGCTCCAGCTCAGAAGGAATAAAGGGAGAAAAAAATCAAGCTAGATCAGCATCAGCATCAGCTGTTGTCTATGGGCTTAGGCTGACCCCCAGCCTGACTCTCTAGAGGCTTGGGAGGGTTAGGGAACAGACAAGGGAAGAACAGAGCTGTGAACTTCTGGACTTGCAGCTTCCAGTCTGTGAGGCTTTTTTTTTCCCCCCTTAAACTGTATAAAGAACCCCATGGCTATTTGCCACCTCCTTCTCCAAAACCTGTCCTCCCCTTTAGGAACCTGCTTAAATTCTGCTTTTTCCAGGCCCACTGTTCTCTAGTCTACCTCTGAGCTCTTGTCTTCTTGCAGAGAAAAAGCCCTCTGCCTGAGGGCTGCAGAGTTGAATAACTGCCCTGCCTGGATTGCCATTTCTTGAAGTTCCTGTTGAAAGCCAGTCCTACCCTATGTTCCTTCAGATCCTTCTACCTGATGATTCAGGTCATGGAAGTCCAAGATCAATAATGTCCCCGGTTGATGTTTTTCTTCAGAGAAACTTTCTATGATCTGAATTCTATGGGAAGGTAGAGTGTGATTAGTTACAAAATAAGATTTAAGTTGTATTCTGCCTTGAAATATTTGCCCTTACTTAGCCAGGTCCCCAGCATGTCTTATGGACCACTAAGGTAATAGTGCAAATGATCTCAGACATGATGAAGTTGCTAGCAATTGGTATAATGAACTGTTTTTCTACCTAAGAATAGAGCTCTGAGGAGAAGAGAGGAAGGGAGAAGGGACCAGAGAACTTTGGGGCAGATTCTGCTGAGGTTTGGCAGAGAATCCGAAAGGGAAGAAGGGACTGATGCAAAGGATTTAGAGCAGCCATACTCAGACGCTGGCTCACTTCTCAAGACTTTCTCTTTGTGACTGGGACTAAAGAAAGGCCCTTCTGGGACAGCCCCACATTCTGAGGGATCTTTTGATCATCCTCAGTAATGACTGGGGGGAAAACATTAGAAAGATAAAGCCAACTGAGAATGAGGAATTCATCAACATCTGAGGATGATGAATGTTGTATTCATTTTGTTACCTTTAATACCAACATTGTTCTTGCTCTGTCTTTGGTTAGAGCAGGCCTAGAGGTTCAAAATCCCTCTTGAAATAGTAAGCAAAAGCTTACAGCTACCCTAGGCTGAGCGAACATCAGTGGACAAATGAATACCACTTCACTGCCGTCCCCGCCTCCATTCTGTTCCATCCATTTTTTCCACAGTTATTTTTTTTTTTTCTGAAACACAATTCAAGTCTCATTACTGATTACAACCATTGTTCTTGAAGCAAAATTCAAATTTCCTACAAGGTCTTGCTGTCTCTTCGATCTTATCTGTCAGACTCCTAAATCTTTACATTCTAGATATGCTGTCCTCCTGACCATAGAATATGCCAAATTCTTTCCTACCTCAAGGCTTTTACACTTGCCACCCTCGACCCTAAATAGTCTTCATGTGGTCTCCAGCTTCCCTTAGTTCTACAGATATCTGGATCATCGGCAAACTTCGGCACACATATCATGTTCTTCTGGCCTATCCATCTCTTTATTTTTTTCCCTTTCTTTCTCCCTCCCTTCCTTCACCTCCCTCTCTCCTTTCTCTCTCTTTCTCTCTCTTCTGGGGATTGAACCTCAGATCTGCACACTAAGCTACATATTTGGCTCTTTTTATTTTTTTAATTTTTTATGATAGAGTCTCACTAAATCATAGTTTGCTCAGGCTGGGCTCAAACTTCTGATCCTCCTCCCTCATTCTGCTAGAGTGCTGGGATTATAGGTGTGCATGAGCACACCCAGCTTCCATCCTATTTATGATAGCACTTATCATCTTTCATAATTATTTGTTTATATTTTATTGGTTTTCTCTCCCTTGTAGAATCTAAACTCTACAAGGACAAGTACCTGCTATCAAATTAGTTTTGTTACTTCTACTACCAAGTAATGCCGGGCACAAAACAGGCACTCAAATATTTGCCAAACGAATAGACAGAAAAGAAACCAACAAAAGAAAATTCTGATTTGTTCGGTCCTTCTAGCCAGTGGGGCAGGTTACAAATCAGATTGGAAGTGAGTCGACATCCTTTTCTTCAACTTTGTGGTACTCTGTTGAGGCTTGGAAGGCCCTTCATCAGTTATTCCTCATCTAAGCGCTAGGATAGGCTCAGGACTCTGGCTCCCCGCCCCACCTTTGGTACCAGGGATCGAACTCGGGACCTTGCTCATTCGAGGCAGGCAGGGGAACCACTGAGCTAAATCCTTGGCCCTCTGGCTTCTCTTCCTATCTTTGATCTCTGACCAAGAACAGTAAAAGATTATTTAATTTGGGATAAAAATGATTGGCAAGGGTCTATGGGGGGCCTCCGTAAATGAGGCAGCCCTAGGGATGGAGCGTCTTGTTCAGGATATTTACACTATGCATCTGCGTTATCAGGGAAGCTTTTTCTCTCCATGCTAACAGCACTTCACCAAGATATAATTTATATACAGTAAAATGAATAAATGTTCTGTATCCAGCTCGATGGATTTTAACATCTCTCCCCAGCACACACAACTGTGTAACTACCGCTCAGCTCACAGAACTGAGTGCTTCTTCTTTTTTTCTCTTTTTGGGGGCTTGTGACCACTCATCCTGGTATATCAACTTTATTGAATTCAGAACGCCTAGCAGACTAGCAGAGCACATTCTTGGATGTGTCAGGGCGGGTCGTGGAAGTGTGGCCTTGGGTACTCGGTCCCTTGCCCATTGCTCTCTGGTGCTGCTTCCCTGCGTCCACTTCCTGGCCTCTGGGAACTAAGCAGCTTTGTTTGGCCATGCCATTTCCACACTGATGTTCCTGCCTTGGTGACAGCTGAGGATGGACTGAATTTCCCGACTGTGAGCTAAATTAAACCTTTCTTCATTTAAGGTACAAGAGTTAAACATTGTGTTCAGCAATGGGAAAACGGACCAATACAGTGCAGGAGACCGAACCTGGTGTCTCACACAAGCTAAGCACACGCTCCGCCACTGAGCTACATCTTCAGCCCAGAACATTTCTTTCACTTTTGAAAGTTTTCATGTGAACCTTTCCAGTTAATATCCATTTCTACCCCTCAGAGGTAATCCTTCCTATGACTCCTACTACAAGATCAGTTTTGCTGATACCTGTACTTCATATAAATAGAATCATACTGCAGAAAGTTTGTCTGACTTATTTTCACTCAAGAATGTTTTTGAAAGTGTAACCATTTTGTTCTATGTATCTGTAGTTTTTTTAAATTGCTGACTTGTATCCTACTGTCAACGTACCACATTTGTTTATCCATTAGGAAAACTTTTACAAAATACAAACCCTACAGCCCAGCCCAGCCCAGCCCACTGAATCTGAATCTCTGGGGATGGAGACTAGGAGATTTTTTTTTTTTTCAGCACTGGGGGTCAAACCCAGGCCTTCATGCATGCTAGGCAAGTGCTGTACCACTAAGTTACATCCTCAGTCTAGGAGATATATATTTTAATAAGCTTGCAGGGGATTGTGATGTGTAAGAGACATTGATTTGGTCCAGCCATTCTGTTTCTACAGATTAGAAACTGACGTCCAGAATAGGGAGAAGATTTCTTAAGCAGACACGTCAGAGTCCAGACTCAAACTTCTTTCACTGTACTGCTCTTTCCACTTTCACTATAAGACAATTCCAATTACTATGTTGTGACAAAAGTGGGGCCAGGAATCATAATAACTTCCATTTACTGAGTATCTGCTGTGTGACAGATTCTGGTCTAGGTATGTTACGTACATTTAATCCTCTTAAGCTATACATCTCAGAGGAGAAATTTAAACCCTGTGCACAAGGTCACAGAGGTATTTAGTGACGAAGAAAGGAGTCAATCCCAGGTCCGTGTACTCCAGAGCCACACAAAAAGGCTGATACTTTTCCTGAAGTGAAAAGAAAGAACAACAAAGTCCTTCATTTGCTGCCATGGCCCAGTCCAACTTACTGTGGAAGAAATTTTTTTAAAAACCAAATAGTATTTTATCCTACTTCCTAAAGCCTAGTTTTAGACCTCTTTCAGTTCTATAACACAGTGAAAGTTGCTGGCTGTCAACATGACTAAAGCTGTACCAGCAAAGGGAGGGTAACGTGTTTACTCAGTCACCAGCTCTGTCTCCTTTATTGACCATTCTCTCCCCAGTGGTAGGACTGCAGATTCTTCCAGTGGGGCTTCCAGGGATGGCTCTCCACATTTGGGAGGCAAATTTTCCAAAGCAAGAGAGGACCGCAACTGTTTTATCAGGGAGTGAACTTACCCTAGAAATCCGGGACTGGAAGGTGTCAGAGACACATGTGCTAGGTGAGATGCTGAATCTGGAGTCATGAGAGGCCGGCATTCTCACTTTTCAATAAAGAGGGAGTTCTGGGAAGTATAAAGCAGGGGGCTGGTTGAGGGAAGTAGAGACCTCTCCTTTGTAAGTGGTGGGGTTGAGGCAGCAGGGTGGGAAAATGGAAGAAAAGTTTATAGATACTGACAGACTCTCTCCTTGACTGAACTTTAGTTAGGCTCAACTGAGCCCTCTTTTTCAACTAGGCCTTGATTTTGACCTCCAGTCCTGTCTTTGGTCTGTTTACTCTAGTTTTAGCAAGACTTGTTAAGCCAGTTTAGTGAATCACCCCTCTGTTGCTAAAGCTCCTCATTGCCCACTTTTGATGTATGTGTTTCAGAAATTATCCCCTTAGGTTAGTTTAGTGAGAATCCCTCTACCCTTGATGTTTCCTCCCATCATCTCCCCCATTGGACTGCTCAGCTAGAAATCCTCAGTTGCATCTGCTGTACTCGGAGCTGAACACAGTTTCTCTCCCCTAGTGCAATAATCTTGAATAGCCATCATTTAAACAAATATCAGAATAATTGTTTAACAATAAAATTATTTTATCTCTTGGGCAGCATCTACACACATAAACTTTGACTTTGACTGACTTGAGTCACAATTGCTATGCCTAATAGATGCCAAGTTGAATAATATAATCAATGGTGTGATCATGCCAAAAAATGTATTTAGTCTTCCTGCCTATTTCCAGACATACAATTCATAAAGTCCTCGGAATCTACAAACATTAAGTGTCTTTTTGTATGTAGTTGACTAATGACTGGCAGCTTCTAGATACCTTCAGAATAGAGGGTAGTAAATGAAGGACCAAGGCAAGATTAGAGGGTTTCGACTTTCAGCTCTACCCACAACCTTCAGGAAGGGGGAAAGTGGCTGAAGGTTAAATTGGCCAATGATCTAATCAGTCATGACTATGTAATAACCCTTCATAAAACCTCCAGAGGAAGTCTCAGAGAGCATTTATCTATTTATTTATTGGTACTGAGGATCAAACTTGGGACCTTGCACTTGCAAGGCAGGCGGTGGAATCACTAAGCTAAATCCCTTGCCCCAGAGAGCATTTAGATAACTGATCATGTGGACGTTCCTGGAGGATGGTACCCTGGGAGATAACACAAAAGCTCTGCAGCCCTCCCCCTAAACCTTGCCCCAGGCATCTCTTTATTAGGTGTTCATCGGGATCCTTTGTAATATCTTTTTGTTTGCTTGTTTGTTTTGAGGTAGGGTCAGGTTGGCCTTGAACCTGCCATCCTCTTGCCTTTTTCTCCAGTGTGCTGAGTTTACAGGTGTGTGCCGTGATGCTTGGCTTATAGTCATTAAAATCTAGTAAGTAATTCAAGTATGGTCATATAAAGTTCGGCAATTAAAGGCTGGAATCAAATGCTCTAAAAACAGACACGAAAATAAAGACTGAAAATTTGGGTCTCTTCCTCTCATCTACGTGCCTAAACATCAGGGCATTACTGCAGAAAATAAACTTATATATGGTTTCCATAGAAGAGAATGACATTTCAGACAGTACACAAGGTGTCAAGACCCATAGTTTGCTTCATCAAATGCTTTTCTAGCTCGTTTCAATTCTTCATTCATAGTAAGCAAGTCTTTAATGCTAGCAAACTTCGTTGGGTCCTTTCAAATCAAGAAGACAGTATCTTTGACTTGTACTCGACCTTGTCTTCCAATGGACATTGCCTAATGAGTCATTTCTCTATGAGAAGGTCTTCAAGAATCCCACTGAGTGTGAAAAACTATAATAGTACACAAGGTCCTAATGGGATAATTAACAATTCGAAATAGGAAGAAAAGGGCTAAAGGTGTAGGGAAAGTGGGAAGGGTAGGGGAAATGGAATAAGGGAAAGAAAAAATATGAGAAGACGAAAAAATGGAAATAAAGTGTTTGTAAATGGGGAGGGGAGGAGTGGGTGAAGGGAGGGCAGGGACAAGGGAAAAAATGAGAACCAAGATCTGTCATGTAAAGGTACAAGATGTCAGTAATGAATGTAACTGTATTGTATACCTAGAATGTATCAATAAACTCAATAAAAAGAAAAGAAAGAAAAAACAAAAAAATACCCACTGACTCAGCATAAGGATTGCAGTCATCTCCAAACCCATACATCATACATTGTAAATCTTTAGAAAAAAGTCTCTTTCTTTTACTCTGTCCACCTTCAGCACCTCCTCCAACTTCATTTTCCTCCTCAAATGTAGGATCCTTTTTCTCATCTGCCATCCCACCAGTCAGCTGGCTTGTAATTTTTTTTTTTTTTTTTGAGACAGGGTCTAATGTAGTTGAGACTGACATGGAACTGTGTAGCCCAGGCTGGTCTTAAACTCCCAGCGATCCTCCTGCCTCAGCCTCCCGAGTGCTGGGATTACGGGGGTGGGCCACCATGCCCGGTTTTTATGCTTTATGAATATCTGGTAACATTTTTCCTTGAGTTCCATGGGTTGCTCTAGAAAATTAATTGGACCTGAGGAAGGGATTGTGAAAACCCCAACTTATAAGTGGCTAGTCAGATGTCCAGGTAAAAGCACCTGGGGCATATAATTGGCATCTGAAGAGGTGGCAGACCGTCTTAGGGACTGTGCCCTCAATCTGTGGGATCGGACACCATCTTTAAGTAGATAATGTCAGAATTGAACTGAAGGGCACTCAGTCTGATGCAGAATCATTTGCTTGCTTAGTTTGTCGAGGGAAAACCCACACATCTGTCACCCAAGTCTTCTGTGTTGATTGGTGAGTGAGAATACAGGACAGTGGTGGTGAATCTTTTAGAATTTTCAATGGTGCAAACAACCTGCTGGGGCATGCATGCCAAGATTCACCACCGCTGGTATAGGAGAAACTGAATATGAGTTTGTTGTTTCCTGTATCCTCAAGTGGTTTGGATCTCATATTACAGCCTGCTTCAAGACGCTTCTGAAACTAAGAACCAGATGGCAGAGACTCAGACTCTTCTTAAGGGGCTCTAAATTAGAATTTGAGAGCAGGCTTTGGCCCTTCTTAGGAAACAAAGGACAAGAATCTTCCTAGCAGCTGTTTCCCAGTATAAAACTTGTCTCCTATTTCACTGAAACAGGGATAGAGTTCAGGTTTCCCAGGTAGATACTCATTCCTTGTGTATGAAAAAGAGTATGGGGCCGGGGATTTAGCTCAGTGGTTCGGTGGCCTGCCATGCAAGCGCAAGGACCTGAGTTCAATCCCCGGTACCAAAAAAAAAAAAAAAAAAAAAAAA
>NW_022900934.1:24433973-24443436 GCF_012274545.1 Fukomys damarensis
AAAAAAAAAAAAAAAAAAGAGAGAGAGAGAGAGTATGATTCTGGTAGGAGTAGCTAAAAGGAGTCCACTAAATCTGACATCATTTTCACCAGCCTGCTTTATTTATCGTCACTCCATGAAGACCTTAGCAGGTACTATGCTGATCTGGCTTTTGCTAGTTAGAAATCATGTCTCTCCTTCTTCTTTGCCCCAGTAATCGTGCTGTATTTTGATTTTTCTGAGTTCCTTTTACATAGGATGCACCCACTCATCAAGCATAGCCAAATTTGAGCCGACAGCTGGGCGTGGTGGCGCACACCTATAATCCCAGCACTTGGGAGCTGAGGCAGGAGGATCCCTGTGAGTTAGAGGCCAGCCAGGCAGGCCACATGATGAGTTCAAGGCCAGCCTGAACTACAATAGTAAGACCTTGTCTCAGAAAACAAAACAAAGCAAAACAAAGCAACAACAATAAAAAACTGAGCCAATCATCTGCTGTAGCTCCCAACAACTTTATACCTAAGGGAGGGGAACAGATTTTGACATTAGGTGAAATTTTTTGCTGGAAAGGATCAAATTAGAACCAAGGAAATTCAATTGAACAAACCTTCACAATATGTATAAGTTAGTTTTATTTGGAGAAAGCAGAAAAAGCTTTGAAGACCCATACCTATGAAAATGCTTTTTTAAAAAAAGTGGGTCAGGATTTCTTGATTTCATTAAAGTACCCCAAATAACCAAACAAAACCACAAGTGAATCCAGGATGCCATTAGTTTAGCCTCCTACAGCTTCTCTAAAGAAAACAGCAGAACAGTTGTCCAATGTCATTGAGATAGAGCAAACTCATTCACAACTGAAGACATTAACTCAAGCTTTCATCCAATGGGCATTAGTGTCAAAATAGGCATCCATTCTGAAAAACCAATCACTTAGATGGCAGGGTTTGTAATAAATGGAATTTTGGATAGATAGAGAGATCTCTCTACTTTTTTTGGGGGGGTACCAGGAATCGAACTCGGGACCTTGAGCTTGTGGGTAGGCAATGGAACCACTAAGCTAAATCCTCTACCCTGGTAATATGTTTTTGTTTTAATAAATGTGCAATGAATCCAAACTACACATGCAGACTAATCCCCAAATTCTAAATTCTGCTCTGTTAGAGCCATTAGAAATCTGAGGGGATGAGGATTTAGCTCAGAGGTGCTGCGCCTGTCTGAGTTCCATTCCTGTCTGCTCAAGGTTCTGAGTTCCATTCCCGGTACCAGAAAAAAAAATTAAGAAATCTGATACTACGAGCAACTTTATGACGACATGTAAAGAAACACTAAAATGTGACCAGGGGTCAGGGTTTAAATTTAGGAATACTTCTTTCTTGGAACATTTTATTTTATTACTAGAAAATGAAGAAAGCAAGGTAAAAAGAAATAGAAAATGACTAGTTAGCAAAAGGCTGATTGTTTCCTTTATATAAACCTCCTCTTTACCCTGCCCATTATAAGTTAATCAAATAGATCTGTAAATTTGCAGAAAATGAAGGATGACCAAGAAGTTCTTTATTCATTCTGGAGGCATATTAAAGTTGCCAACCGAATTCACGTGCTTCCCACGGAAAAGTGGAGGTGAGGGAACTTTGTTTCCACCTTGCTGCAGAGAAGGGTTGTTGCTTCATTTGAAATATCAGATATATGAGCAAGAAAACAACTAGTCATACTACAAACATCATTTCAAATGCTACTTTATCTCACAGGCAGGAAGACTCATGAAAAGTGGTAATATTTCCTCAGATGAAAAGCATCAGTAAGCAGACTAGGAGACAGATGTTACAAAAGAAGCCAAAGTAAAGGGTAATCTTTCTTTTATAGAAGGGATCTTGAGCAGCCCAGATCATTTGAAGCTTAAATTTAGCAAAGGCAATAGGATCTCTGAAGGCAGCAGAAGAAAAGAAAATTGTTTCTTCCTACTTACGTTCCAAGTGATTATGCCCTTAATCAGCCTTGCTAAGGGAAGCCAGAGCAGAGTGTCTTCCCTGTCCTTGGGTAGGAGAAGCAAGACGCACTTCTGTGAGATATTTGAAAGACCCCAGGAGCTTCCAGCATCTGCCTTTTCAATCTTATCCCTTTGCTTTCAGCCAAGCAAAACTCGTGTTTTTCTGAGTCATTCTGATGGCCACAAGCTTTGTGGGTTGGTCTCTCTATATGTCTTCCTAGTCTTTGGAGTTAAAATTGGTGTTGACACTAAGGTTAGGAGGGAAGTGGTTGTACTGAGGATATTCCATGGGCAGAATTTAATGAGAATTTAATTCAGAATGAACCCCAGGAAGCAAAGTGAAACTTAGGCCTAGTGTGTTAATCTGGAAATACAAATCCTGTTAGTAGTGCTTAATTTCTTTTCTTTCAGAAATTCTGGGTGGACAAAGGAGCAGCTGGTACAGAAGTTAAGCCTTAGATAGGCAGATTGCTGAGGTCTGCTTGCTTTATTAATAAAATCTCTTTGGGGACTTTCAATATTAAGTTTCACAGTTTTCTATGAAAATTTTCACAAATTTCTATGTAAATTTTCACTAGTCGAAGGAGCCGCTCTTCTGCTGACTCTGTAAACTATTAGGCTGCGGCTCTTCTCCTTACTCACTTGGTTTTTCCTTGAGTCAGCTAAGGTCATAATTTATGACCCACTGAGTGATTGAAGCTTAGAGGCTGTGCAGAGGAACACAGCTCAATGCAAGGCCCTTATAGAAAGCATTGTCTATTTGTGAAGCTTTTTGTGGGGTTAGGGGTCAAAGGGTAGCTAGGGACATAGCTCTCATTGATTTATATTTATTTTTAGGGACCAGTTCCTTTTTGGTGGTTTGTAGGGACAAGGGCAACTCCAAAGAGAAATGAATAAACAGTCAGCGTGGGCTGAAGACATGGCTCAGTGGGGAGCGCTTGGGTACCATGGTGACGGACAGTGGGCTTGATCTTCAAAACCATTAAAAAAAATCCAGAGATCTGGATTCCAGTTCAAGCTCTGTCAATTTCCCTCCTGTGGTATTGGGCAAATCATATACTGCATGAATTCCACTATCTCATCTACTTACCGCTCTGGGTGAAAAGAGGATCAAATAAAATCATGTAGATACTTTGAAAACTGGGAGCATTCCACAAGTGTGAATGTTTTTAAAATTCTAATTCATCATATGACTTAACAAGTGCGCTCTTGGATAGATAAAGAATTTGGAAACAGAGTTGGGAGAAGGGATCAACATATTAAGTCTGAGGGGCTGAGGTATTGGAGGGAGTGGAACTAAGCAGAAAATAAAATTTTAAAAATGGAGGGAAAGAAAGCAGAAAAGACATCAAACTCCTAAGGAAAACTTTAGCTTGAATGCTGATTAGGGTTCATAACCCTACAATATAATTCTGCTTAAGTAATGGAATGTAAGTGAGCAATAAAAAAAATCATTATTTCCTTAAAAGAAATTAGCCAGGAGAGGACTCTGGGAATATGGCAGATTAGGAAGCACTAGGAGTCTATTTGTCCACTTAGACAAGAACGGCACTGGCAAAATTTATAACTGTTTTGGGACTCTAGCATCTGAAGGCTTCTAACTTCCAGAGGAAGTTTTGGAAGGTAAAGTGTAGTTAATTTCAGGTTTGTTGTTTCCTCTCTTTAGCACAGTAGCAGTTGCTCATCCCCCAACCTCAGCCCTGTGGTAGGAGCAGTGTACAATGTGTTCTTGGAGCAGATGGTACAAAGCTTGTAGGAGCCAGAGTGGGCACAAAGGACTTTGTCTTACAAATGTTGGAAATTTGTGGTCTGAGTGCTTTCTGCGGCTTCTGATTATATAGGTACAAAGAGTTTGGGAGTCATTCCTGTCCCTTCTCCCAGTGCTTTAGGCTCCCCAACCAAAATAACTTCAATGGGATTTTAAGGGCCTGTGCTCCCCATCTTTCCACCCTTCATTTTTTCTTATCCCCCTTCAGGAGCCAGACATCAAAGACGAGGGCATTAAAAAACTCCATCTGTGGGGAAAGTTAGAAAGCAACCATGTATGTCCAGAGAAAGATGCAGCAAACACTGGGGACAAGAGAGAACCCGATTTTCAAAGTTATCACACTATTCGATTCAAAAAATATAAAGCCAACAAAGAAGCAGGAAACTATGGTACATTCAAAAGAAAAATAAGAGGCCAGGAGTGATGATAAGTACAGTGAGTTCAAGGCCAAACCAAACTACGTAGCAAGGCCCTGTCTCAAAAAAACCTAACAAGCAAACAAACAGATGAAAACAATAACCAAAGAAGAGACAATAATAAATCAAATCTTGAAAAAGATTTGATGGCAGATTTACTAGACAAAGACATTAAAACTGCCTTTAAGATGCTCAAAGAACTAAAGAGAGTCAAGAAAATAATGTATGAACAAAAAAGAAATATTGACTAAGAGATAGGAAACCTAAAAAGAAACCAAAACCTGCCTTGTGTAGGTATTTGAAAAAATCAGCAAACTTGAAGGTAGGACCACAGAAATGACCACATCTGAATAACAGAAAGAGAATAAATTGAAGAAAAGTAGATGGAGCCTATGGGACATGTAGGACTCCATCAAGCAGAACAACATATGCACGTTGGAAGTCCTAAAAGAAGAAGAAGAAGAGAGAGAGAAAGGGCTGGGAATTATCTCAGTGATTCCACCACCTGCCTTGCAAGATCAAAGTCCCGTGTTCAATCCCCGGTACCAAATTAAAAAAAAAAAAAGGAGAGAAAGGGACAGAGAGTAGTTAGAGAAATAATGGTTGAAACTTTCAAAATTTGATTGAAAGACACAATGAAAACATCCAAGCAGCTAGTGAATTCCAAGTAAAATTAACTCAAAGAGATTCATTATAAAAGCATTGTAATCAAACTTTCAAAAGTCCAAAATGTGGAGAGAAATTTGGAACCACCAAGAAATAACTCATCACTACAAGAGATCCTCAATAAAAGAATTAGCAGATTTCTTAGCAGAAACTTCGAAGGCCAGAGGGCAGTAGTGCTGAAAGAAACACTGCCAATCAAGAATACCATAACTGTATCACCTCAATTGATGCAAAAAAAAAAAGTATTTAAGAAAATCCAATTCCCCTTCATGATAAAAGCACAGTATACTGGGAATAGAAGGAAACTACTGCAGCCCTTAAAAAGGCTGATATGAAAACTCCACAGCAAACATCACACTCAGTTTATTTATCCACATTTTACTGTGGTACGAGTTACTCCCAGTTTGGACTATTAAGAATAATAATGCTCCGAACATTTTTCTGTTAAGTCCCTGATCACACATTTAGTGTTTACTACGTATACACTGGAAAATAACTGGTGAGGTCAGAATTGATGGGTTCTGAGGTATGGGCGTGTTCAGCTGTCAAAATGTTTCACAAGTTCATTTTATCAATTTAACAATAAAATCAGGAGGCTGTGACTTGCTCTCCGTATGATATATATCTATATATCTGATAAAACAGAATCTTACCACAGTTTTAACTTTTGTTGTGTTGATTACTAGAGATTGTCTCCTTAATATTTTATGGTATTTTAATTTTCTTTTCTGTGATATTTCAGTTCATGTTTTTCCCTCCCTCCCATGTCTTTTTTTTCTCCCATGTTTTTTTAAAATTTCACTAATAGCCTGTTATCAATCCTTTCTTGGTTATAGATGTTGTAAATATTTTCTCCCAGTTTTTGGCTTGCCCTTTTACTTTTCCATAGTCTCAAAATTCTTAATCTTAGTGAAATTGAATTTATCAATATTTTCTTTCTGTGCATTTAAGAAATGTTTTCCTACCCCTTGGTCATAAAGATATTTTCCTATATTGTCTTCTAAAAGGTTTATAGCTTTTTCTTTCACATACAAGTCTGTCTGTCTGTCTGTCTGTCTGTCTCTCTCTCTCTCTCTCTCATGCTAATAGAACCCACTGAGCTATATGTTCTGCTCTTCTTAAAATTTTTTATTTATAAATAAGTTCTCACTAAGTTGCTAAATTGCCCAGGCTGGGCTTGAACTTGGAAACTTCCTGGCTCAGTCTCCCAGAGTGCTGAGATTACAGGTGAGTGCCACCACCCCCAGCTAAGAAAATAGTATATTAAACTTATATTTTCCCTTTGCTAAATTTCAAAAATGTTCAAATATTGTTTTAGATATACTTCTACCCATTATACCCCAGAAACATAATATTTTGCTCATTCATTTGTAGAAAGTTCTTCTCAAATATAAGAATCATTTAAAAAATATAACTGCATTAATATTACACCTCAAGCTCATGCAAGAATTGAGATAGCTGACAAAACAGATTCCTACTACCTGTTTCATGTTTATAAGATTATTATTATTTTTTATTATTATTATTTTTGAGACAGGGTCTTACTATGTAGTTGAGACTGACCTGGAACTGACTATGTAGCCCAGGCTGGTCTCAAACTCACAGTGATCCTCCTGCCTCAGCCTCCCGAGTGCTAGGATTACAGGTGTGTGCCACCACATCCAGCTCATGTTTATAAGATTATTGAGTAGAGCAATGAAAGCATCCCAAGAATTATTATTATTATTATTTGGTACTGGGGATTGAACTTGGGACCTTATGCTTTTGAGGCAGGCAGTGGAACCACTGAGCTAAATCCTTGCCCCCCGCCAGCATTGTCTTTCCCTATTCTTTTTCTTTACTTTCTTTTGGTGTAACAGTATGATAGTGTTTATAATAGCTCTGTAAAGCCTCCTAATGGTACAAAGTCTTAACAGAGGCGTAGGTCTTCAGTGAGACTATATCTTGATAGTTGGGCAGGCAATAAACTGAAACCTTTTTGTATTGCACTTGATTTCCTAAAGACCCCAAACCACAAAGCAAATATTTAGGTTCTCAATGAGTTTAGCATGTTAATTCATTCAATTTCAACAAACTCAAGTTTTTGTTGAATATTTATTTTGTGCTAGGCATCACTGGCACCAGAGATAGGAACCAGTCAGACAGGAACAATACCCTCCTGGACTATAGAAAAGGAAAAAGTTAACTCTTCACTACTCTATAAACTTCTCTCTCTCTCTGCTCTGCAAACCTCGTGCTTCCCAGTCTTCCTTTCTTTGGTTGTCTGAGACCTGATCTTGCTATGTAGTTCAAGCTGGGCTTTTGCTCACTGTGTTAACCAGCAACCCTGCTTGCCTTAGACTCCCAAGTGCTGGAATCACAAGTGTGCACAACCATGCCTGGCTCCTCCTTCCCAAATTGCTCAAAATTAAGAGGAAACGAATTAATGGTAATTTAAACAAATGACAATTTAAACAGTGTGAGACTCAGGTTACCAATTTGTTATTTTTAGTAACTTTTTAAACTTTTTTTTTTTTTTTTTTTTTTTGGTACCAGGGATCAAACTTGGGACCTTGTGCTTGTGAGGCAGGCGGTGGACCCACTGAGCTAAATCCCCAGGCCACTTTTTTTTAGTCTTTAGAATCATGTGGAAATGGCCTAGCCAGCAGGAATAATAATCAGTTCAGGGGGCATTGTGGTGCATGGTGGTGCAAGTTTGAGGCCAGCCTGAACTACATGGTGAGACCCTGTATCAATTAATAATAAAACTACTAATTACCAAACTGATTTCTTATTGTGTGCCAACCACTATGTTGAGGGTTTTTTTTTCTTTTTTTTTTTTGGATCAGGGATCAAACTCAAGACCCTACACTTGCAAGGCAGGCTCTGAGCTACATTTCCCAGCTGTGTTAAGTAGATCGTCTTGCCCAGCTCTTACAAAGACCTCATGAAGCAGGTTATATCCTTATTTAACACTTGAGAAAACAGGCACAGAACAGTTCAATAATCTGATTTGAATTTTTTCACTATATTGCCTCTCAAATGTCTTAACATCGCACAGAGGGAAATATGATTGTTTAAGGCTTTCTAGTTGTGCAGCTTTGGGCCCATCTTTTGGAAAAACAGAAGTAGACAGATTTTATCCCTGACTTCAAGGAGCTCATCTCCCTTTTTCTAAAATTAGAGGTCAGGCCGGGCTTGGTGGTGCGCACCTGTAATCCCCGCACTTGGGAGGCTGAGGCAGGAGGATCGCTGTTTGAGACCAGCCTCGTCTACATAGTCAGTTCCAGGTCATTCTCAACTACATAGCGAGACCCTCTCTCAAAAAACAAACAAAACAAAACAAAACAAAAACCAAATAAATAAATAAATAAAATAAAATTAGAGGTCAGAAAATATTTCAGTGAGGAAAGTAGAGGAGTTGAGCATGACTTGGAGACAGACTGTTAAAGTCAGCACTGAGATGTGAACTTTCTAATGCTGAATTGAGGTCATTCTCTCCCTTTCAGAAGATCTCAACCCTGTCCCAAGTTCCCATCTTTTCATTTCTACCCAATCCGCACTTGGCCATTCCGGGAATCTCACAGGCGCCATGGAAATGGCCATCTGATTTTGCCCAGGAAACAATGGGAGAGAGTTTGGGGGACTTGTCTCGGGATTCCACACTGTGAGGTTTTAGAGAGTTCGGATTGAATATGAGAGTAAGAGAAGAATTCTATTTCCAATTAAGAAAAGTAAATCTTTAGGGAAAGTTTCATACCATCTCCGGGACAGCTGGATTAGAGGCATGTATTTGAGGCATCATCTGACAGACTTTTGTACCACAGCCATTTCTTGTGTTTTCAGAACTAACTGGTTTATAAATTGTTGAAAGATTTAGCAATGCATAATGAATAATACGAATAAATACTGCCACTAGAGTTCATGGATATCCTGAACTTGTGAACTTACTGGAGATGTCAGAGGGTGGTATGGTTCAATGCTACTATTTATTTATTGAATTACTATTGTTGCAAATAGGAAAGAATACGCCACTAGCTTTTGCTTGCTTGTTGCTTTCTTAACACAGGTGAGGTCTCCCTGTTATTTTCATGGTAATCTGTACTTTTCTTGCTTTCTTTCTTTTTTTGTACCGGGGATTGAACTCAGGTCCTTGCGCTTGCGAGGCAGGCATGTACTTTTCTTTCTTAAAGTCAACAGAAGTATGATTATTTGTGCAGTTTGCTCAACATTTGTATGTCTTTTCTGGAGAAGAAGCTCCGCAAGTGGAGACATTTAAATGCCTTTGTTCACGGGCCCGGGGATGTAGCTCAGCGGCACAGCACCTGCCCGGCCAGCGTGAGGCCCTGGGTTCAATTCCCAGTACCAAAAAAGAAAAGTGAAAGAAAGAAAAAAAAAAAAAAGCAGCCCCTAAATGCATTTGTTCTCCACTGTGTCTCCAGGTTCTATTTAGTGTAGGACCTGGCCCCAGAGGTGCACAATTCAAGTCTAGTGAAAGATGATTAAATATGTCCTCTGAAGAGCATTGAGTTTTCCAAAATAAAAACAAAGGGCAAAATAAAAGATTGATAAAAGGAAAGCGATCTTTTGCAAATGGGAAGGGGACCAAGAGTCTAAGGGTAGAGAAAGAGGGGAGGGGAAGGGGACTGTAATATCTCAGATGCATTA
>NW_022900934.1:24443510-24464219 GCF_012274545.1 Fukomys damarensis
CTAAAATTAAAATAATAATGAAAATAGGGAAAAGGGGTCTAGAGACGGAAGGAGGGAGGTGGGTGGGGAGGGAAAGGGAATAAAAAGAATCACGATATATTAAGTATAGTACCACTTCCTCAGAAGAATGGAAATGTCAAGTACTCCAAGCATGTACTAATAAAACTTCATCGAATATGAAATAAATACACGAATAAATACCGCTTGGAAACTTAAAAAAAAAAAAAAAAAGAACTGAGAGAGAATTTAAGGCCAGTTCACTCAACTTCCTAAGTTCATACAGAACTGAAAACCGAGTTCTCTAGAAATGACAGACTTTTCCCATTGTTGTATTGTTTTATGGGAGCCTCAATATTCAAACTGGTCTTTTAATTCCCTTTTATTTACTTTATTGTACGTAGGGTTAATTGAAAAATTTTAACCAACAACTTTAATTTAATTTAAAATTATTTTAATTTAACTTATTTAATTTAAATTGCACTAACCAGCAATTACAGATGTAGTGGGCTGAACAGTGTCCCCCTCAAAATTCTTGTCTACTTGGAACCTCAGAACATGACTTCTTCTTTCTTTTAACTATTCCCTGTCTGATTTTGTTTTTTACTTTTGATTTACCAAAAGAGCTTCTACTATACATATATATTATTTTTTTGGGGGGGAGGGTCTCACTATGTAGTTGAGACTGACCTGGAACTCACTTATGTAGCCCAGGCTGGTCTTGAACTCACAGAGATCTTCCTGCCTCAGCCTTCCAAGTGCTGGGATTACAGGCATGTGCCACCATGCCAGCTCAAGGGCTTCTACTATAAATATAATACCTTCTCTAATATGTATATAAATCATGTATTTAAATTGGTGCTTTGGAATTTATCATAAAGTTAATATCAAGTAACTTGCTTGTTGAACTCAAAATAATAACGTAATAATTAAAGTTGATTGTCAGCTTATTTTATGCCAAGTTTTGTGCTAAGCTCTTTATATACTTAATTCCCTCAGCAACTGTATATTTCATTATTTTACAGATGAGAAAACCAATAGAGAGATGTTATGAAACTCATCCAAGATACGAATTATAAAACTGATGGAGCTGAGGTTTGAATCCAAATATAATTTTTCCAGAAGACTTTTAATTTATTTTTTGGGGGGTACTGGGGATTGAACTCACGTCCTTGGGCTTGTGAGTCAGGCTCTGGAACCACTAAGCTAAATCCCCAGCTCTCCCAGAAGACTTTTTTTTTTTAAATGATATTCCATAAGAAGAGAAGAGAATTTGCCTTATTTTATTCTAGAAAAGTTGACATGTCTTTAAATGATCATTATAAAAAATCAGATAATACATAAGAATCAAGGAGAAGGATAATTGATGACTAGAAGTCTAGAACCTATAACTAATAAAATAATCATTTGAATGTATTTTCTTTCAAACTTTCTATGCATATATACCACACATGCCTTAAAAAAAGAAGGGTGGCGCATCATACTGATATATATGGGAAAATGGTGAGAGATTTGGAATTTAGTCAAGTGTAATTATCACCTCAGTTTATAAGGTTGAAAACTTGAGCCAAGTTTCTATGGCTCAGATTCCTCATCTATTAAATGCAGATAATAGCACCTGTGTCAAAGGGTTACTAAGGGCATGTTGAGTGTTTAATACAGTGTCTAGTACTGAGTAAATGCTAAGTAGATGGTAACTAAAATGACAATATGCAAGCCACTTCATCTGCTTTTTCCCTAAACATGCTGTGGACATTTTTCCCAGGTCAGTAAGTATACACGCATAACCACAATTTCAGCTCCAGCGTAGTGTGCCTCTTTAATAAAAATTTCTGTTTCTAGCTTATTATTACAAACACTATGAACAACATTGCTCATTCTACATTAAACAGCCTTATTAAAATAGTTGACATACAATAAGCCATGTGTAAAGTTTATAATTGGAAACATTTTGATATCTATAAATATTCCCATAATTAAGATAACGAACACATCCATCACCAAGAAAAATTTCCTGCTTTTTCATAATTTCGCTCTTGTATCCTTCTCCATCTGCTCTGCTCATCCTAGTTGTCAGGTAATCACTGACCAGATTTCAATCATTTATATACTCGTTTTTACTTTATAAAGTTTATACATAATGAATCATAAAGTATGTACTATTTCTGGCCTCTTTCACTCGGCAAAATCATTTAAAGATGTATGCAGCCGGGTGTGGTGGCGCACGCCTGTAATCCCAGCACTCGGGAGGCTGAGGCAGGAGGATTGCTGTGAGTTGGAGACCAGCCTGGGCTACATAGGGAGTTCCAGGTCAGTCTCAACTACATAGTGAGACCCTGTCTCAAAAAAACAGAAAAAAATAAAAAAAAAAGAAGCAGCTCATGTGGACATAGCTGGACACTATGTCTTCTGTGCCTGATACTACGTGAGCTGCCCAATGTGGAACTCCCTTCTGTGTGAACAAATGCAAATTGGCACAACCATAGTTCAGTGTGACTGATACAAAATGATAAGCCTTGCCTCATGCCTCAGTGGCCTTGTTTATGCTATATATGTGCTTAAGACTGGCCTTGGACTATATCCTAGAGTTTTAAAGTAAGACCTACCTGGGCCAGGGGTTTAGCTCAGTGGTGCGGCCACCTGCTTTGAAAGCCCAAGGTTCTGAGTTCGATCACTGGTACCCACCCCCAAAATAAATGAATGAATAAAGTAAGTAAGACTTACTGATCCTCCCTAAGATTCAGTCATGACCGACTGATTCTAGGATTCTGAGGTCAATACTGCAGGTTTCCTGTGAGAAATCGAAAGTGTCAATGAGGGTCAAAATGTATAATAGATAACGTGAAATGGGAAGAAAAGGTCCAAAGGGGAAGGGAAAGGGAGAGGGGTAAGGGAAAGGAATAAGTACGAGAAAAGGAAAAAAACAGAAACAAAGTCTTCATAAATAGGGAAGGGTGGAGGGGTTGAAGGAAGGGCAAGAGAACGGGGAAAAAATAAGAACCAAGATATATCATGTAAAGGTACAAATTCCCAGTGATGAATGTCATCGTATTGTATACCTAAAATGTACCAATAAACTTAATGAATGAAAAAAAATCTTCTGGGATTTTTAAAATTTTTAATTTATTTTTTGTACTGGGGATCAAACTCAGGACCTTCCACTTATGAGGCGGGTGGCAGAACTACTGAGCTAAATCCCAGCCCTGGGATTTTGATTCACTGTTGTGTTGAATCCATAGATCAACATGGTAAGAAATGACATTTTAACAATATTGAATCTTCTGACATGTGGACACTGGAGAGCATCTACTTATCCACGTTTTCTTTAATTCTCTCAGTAATGTCTTATAGTTTCAGTAATATAAATCTTGAACAGATTTTTTTACTAAGTATTCAATGTTTTGATGATATGTGCATTTTTTACATGTCAATTTCTGTTGTCTTTGCTAATGTGTAGAAGTATGATTGAACTTTGTATACTGATCTTGTATGCTTCACTGAGTTCAATCGGGAGAGAAAGAGAGATAAAGAGACAGAGACAGAGAGACAGAGAGAGATTTTGTATATTTCAACTTTGCTAAACTTACTTATTAGTTTATTAGTTAGAGTGGATATCTGCCTTATTTCTCATCAAAGAGGAAAATATTCTGTCTTTAATCATTACATATGATATTGGCTCTAGGTTTTTTGTGGAAACCCTTTATGAGGTCAACAAAGTTCTTTTCTAGTTCTAGTTATGATTTTTAAAAAATTGGAATAGGTGTTGGACTTTGTTAAATACTTTTTATACATTTATTTAAATGACCATATAGTTTTTTACTTTTAGCCCATTAAAATGATAAATTACACTGACAGATTTTTACGACAAAAAACCTCATACTACTAGGAAAAACTCCATTTGATCATAATTTATTCTTCTTATTATTATCATTATTATTGTACTGGGGATTGAACTCGGGACCTTGTGCTTGCGTGGCAGACACTAATTTATTATTTTTAATACTTTGTTAGCTTTGAGATATTGGTCTTTGCACATCTCTTTGTGGGAAGATTTTAAACCACAAGGCCAATTTTTAAAATAGATAGAGATTTTTCTTGTTATATTATTTTTTCTTGAGTAAACTTCGATAGTTTTTGTTTTTCAAGTAACTTATTTGTCAAAGTTGCTCTTAATATTTTATTATAATTCAGTTTCTTCACATGCTAGGGATTGAACCAAGAGCCTCGTGTTCGTTAATTTACCCTGTGTTATACCCCTAGACATCTCCTCCACCTTTACATATGGAGACAAATTCTCATTAAATCACCCAGCTGGCCTTAAACTTGCCACCCTTGGGTCTCAGCCTCTGAATGGTTGGGACTATTCAGGTGGTAGAGTCTACCACCTCGCCTGACAGATCTATCCATGCTTGTTTCATGTATTTTAAAGCTATTTTTCTAGGTATACAGATATTTAGGATTGTTATAGCCTCTTAAATTTCCTGTTTGTGGTTACTTCACTAGTTAATAATAAAGATAAAATTTCTGTATTTTTTTATTAGTTGGTGTTTTCAATAGAGATGGAATTTAAGCCAAGTTATCCAAGACCATGCTTTTGACACTGATTCCTCCAAGAGGTAAAATACTATAAAACCACCAACTAGCTGGTGGCAAGAATTTGACAAAGTATAGAGTTGGCCCTTACAAATGTTTAAGAACACTGTGTCCTTTTGTTCAGTGTCTTAATTTTATTACTTTAAATAGAACAAATATGACCAACCAAGATACAATAACTGGGACTGAATTTACCCTCCTACATAAAGCAACTAACCCCCCAAATATGTGTATAAAACTATGGTTTTCAAGACACAAAGACAAATATATATTGTTGGATTCTGATTAGTAACATACTGAAAAAAAAAAAGACATAAGGTACCAGGCTATGAAGGCCAGTGATTCCCTAAAAGATTAAAAATAGGAATTGAGCCTTAGAGAGGGCTGGGGAATTAGCTCAGCGGCACCTCACCTACCTTCCAACTGCAAGGTACTGAGTTTGATCCTGGGCAGTGAAAACAAAACAAAACAAACAAGAAACCCCAAAAGAATAATAATACCTATCTACTAGAGTTATTGCGAACATTAAGTAAAATGACAAATATAGTGCTGATCCCAATGGCTGATACACAATCTCAATAAATGGTAGCTATTCGCCACAGTTTGCAATAGTTAAAACTTGGAAACAGCCCATTTGCCCATCAGTTGGAGACTGGATAAAGAAGACGTGGTTTTTCTATAAAATGGAGTGCTACTCAGTCATAGTAATTTCTCAGAAAGAGTGAGAAACTAGAGTCATTCATAGGAAAATGGATCCATATTGAGGATATACGCCTAAGTGAAATAAATAAGTCACACATGTGTAAATACCGAATATTTTCTCTGGTGTGAAAAACTATAATAGTACATAAGATCCTAATGAGACAACTGACAATGTGAAATAGGAAGAAAAGGGCTAAAGGTGTAGGGAAAATGGGAAGGGTAGGGGAAAGGTAATAAGGGAAAAGGAAAAAAAATGAGAAAATGAAAAAATCGAAATAAAGTATTTATAAATAGGGAAGGGAGGAGGGGGTGAAGGGAGGGCAGGGACAAAGGGAAAAAATGAGAACCAAGACCTGTCATGTAAAGGTACAAGATCCCAATGATGAATGTAACTGTACTGTATATCTGAAGTGCACCAATAAATTCAATGAGAAAAAAATAAATGGTAGCTATTATTGTCAAAGACACTTAATGTATATAGCGCAGTTCTGGGGATCAAACCTGAGTCCTCCTGCATGCTAGGGACACACTTTACCACTGAACTACATCTCTAGCTGCAGTTTTTGCATTGATATTCAACTTTAAAAAGCTATAATTCAGGTGAGGACACTGCTTGTTTTTTGCAAAGCTGTTGCTTGTCTTAAAATTAAATTTTGTGGTTTTTTTGGATGACACTGCCTTAGAAATAGCTTATGAAGTTTTTTAATAACACTTCTTGGATAAATCAAATTTACAATCATAATGACTTGAGAAAAAGCATCAGCTAATTAATGTAAATTATATACCCAATACAAAGGCAGCATGTTACTGCCAATATGGTAAGTTGACAGGAAACACGTGTACTAAAATAACTGCAGACCTGTTATGACAAAAATATTTTTAAACCAGTGTTTTTTGTACATATTAATGATAACTCATTAAAAACTATAGTGGCAAAATAAAAAGATCTTATAGCAGAAACAATAACAAAGTAAAATAATTACTCTGACACCATTATGAAGGTCTCCATGAAAAAGCAATTTCAAAGAATCATACTACAGCGATACATGCACACCCATGTTTAAAGTGGCACAGTTTGTAATAGCTAAAACTTGGAAACAGCCCAAATGTCCATCAATTGGAGACTGGATAAAGATGTTTTTCTATAAGATGGAGTACTACTCAGCCATAAAGAACAAGAAACTAGAGACATTTATAGCTAAGTGGATGCACATTGAGGCCTTACTCTTAAGTGAAATAAATAGAACAGACATGTAAATACCAAAGAGTTTCTCTGGTGTGAAAAACTAAAAGTGCAAATAAGGTTCAAACTGTATAATTGATAATGTGAAAGAGGAAGGAAAAGTCTAAAGGAGTAGGGGATATGGGAAGGGTAGGGGAAAGGAAATAAGGGAAAAGAAAAATACAAGAAAAGGAAAAAATGGAAACAAAGTCTTTGTAAACAGGGAAGGGTAGAGGGGGTAAAGGGAGGGCAGGGGAATGGGGAAAAAATAAGAACCAAAATACATCATGTAAAGATCCCAATGATGAATGTTACTGTACTGTGCATATAAAAAGTACCAACAAACTTAATGAAAACTATGAGATAACTAATAACACAATGAAAAAGGGCTAATGAAGAAAGCACATCCTATTAGACATTAAAAAGCATTATAGAGCCGGGGATTTAGCTCAGTGGTTCTGCCACCTGCCTTGCAAGTGCAAGGAACTGAGTTCTATCCCCGGTACCCCCACAAAAAAAACATTATAAAGCTATAATAATTTGAAGTGTGTGGTACTGGAATTAGAATAGGCCAGTCAGAACCATAGAAAGTCTAGAAATAGAGTCAATAACTAATAATTGTGTATATAACAAAAATGACTATTTCATGAAGCCTGTAGTAGGGCTACAGAGGACATAAGGGATTAAAGAGATGCATTATCATGTGTAGAGAGAAGGTTGAGTTAAGAGCACAATTTTTAATATGAAACAAACAAATCAAGTAGCGCAAGGGACATAAAATTAAGCAACTGTAAAAATACTGGGAAAAGAGAAGAAAGGTTTTCCCTAGGTCCATCAAGCTTGGAACTTTAGCACTTGCTCCGTGTGCCAGAGATTGTCAGCTCACCCTTGTTGTGCCATTTCAACTGGGATTGGGCCAGTGTGGGAGCCGTAGAGGCTACTCCACCACACTTCTAAATCATTTCATTAGAGTTGCCGCAGACATCTTAGTGGGATGATCTCAGGAGTCCTCTTTGGGTTTTTTGCTTGCTTTTTTCAAGAAAATTCATTCTGCTAGATCTCTGAATCTTTTTCCGCCCCAGCCTCCACAGGGTCATTTAAGAAAATATATGTATGTTTCAGATTCATTACTGTTATGATGATCCTTCTCACAAATCCTTTTGATGTCTTCAAGCCCCAAGAGCTACTCAATGGGTCTGTCTGAGTCAGTCTCCTGGAACATGAGTATCTCCTTCTCCTTCATGGCCAGTGCAGCGGAATGGCTTTGATCAGACAGAATGGTCTGGCAGTCGTGGGGCTGTGTGGTGAAGTCATTTGAGTCCTGAGAAGGGATATACACAGACAGGAGCCCGGTCATCCTGAGGCAGCTCGTGTTTCCCTGAAAGTTTTTCAAATGGTAATCTGAATACCTTCTGCATTGCTATCATTTTAAGAGCTTGTCAAAGATTTCAAGTCAGGATCTCAGGATCTAGGCACTTAAAAACATTTGTTTCATAATCTTCTCACGTGCTCCTCGTTTGTCTCTAATTTCGGAGTTGCTCACTCTGATAAATACTGCCATCTAAGCAATGATTCTGAGTTGAACGTCCTTACTGGTTTTCAAAAAGTGGTTCAGAGATTCTGAGTTCTAAGCCTCCATAGAAGATTCCTAAGGCTGGGGCTACTTATTAGCTTTAGATCATGATAGTCACAGCCTTAGCCTTAATTTGCAGCTTTTTTTTCATTCTCCTTTTTCTCTGTAGCATATCATTACTAAACTAAATTATTTTAGGTTTAATAAGCAGTAACTGGGCATTTCCTAAGGTAAAACTGATGCCTTGGGGTTTAAGAGTCTCTGTATACATATGCCCTATCCATCCTTTTAAAAAAAATGTTCTTTGCCTATCAGGTGTGGTGGCACATGCTTGGAATCTTAGCACTTGGGAGGCTGAGGCAGGAGAATTGCAAATTCAAGTTCAGCTTGGACTACATATTGAGTTCAAGGCTAGCCTGACCTACGTAGTGAGACCCTGCCTCAACAAGCAAGCAAAAATGTCCCTTGTTCCTTTCTTTTTATTTCTTCTACCATATCTGAGATCCTATGTCCAGATTAGGTTCATATACACACACTCTTAGTTGTATGGTACTAGTCTTCCTTTTCTCACGTCTTTCTTATCTACCTGCTATTAAAAAACCTAAAAAGACTTTCGGTATCAACTAGGACAAGTCTAAACTTCTCTATTTGTTATTTTCTATTTGTTATATCTCACATTCTGCTTGAAGACTTACACAGTTTTTCCACCTCTTAGGACTTCCCCATTCACTGAAGGAAAAAATGGAGGTGGTGATAAGAAAAGAAGGAAAGCAGGAAGAAGGAAGAGGAGGAGGAGAAGGAGGAGGAGGAAGCTGCCAAGAAAATCCCCCTTAACAGAATGGATTTTAGAGGTTGCCAAAACAAAGGGAAGAGAAAAGTTAGTAGTCCAGTAGCAGTCACACTGAAGGTATTCAGAGAACAGCTCAGTCTTGGAATATTCATCAGATTTATAGAGTGCCATATAAACTGCAATGTTTGATCAGAACATATAAATTGCTAGTGTCCTTGCTAAGTTTTTCAAGTGCATTCATTCTGCTTTCCTGTGTTTGTTCATTTTTTCCTGCTTTGATTCCTCCATGTTCATTCAGTTAAATACTGCTCTTGATGGTCCATGACATTCTGTGCTTATTTTAAAAATATTATTATTATTATTATTATTATTATTGTTACTATTACTATTTAGTGGTCCCTCTCAAAGACTAGTTCCATTTTGTGGGTACTGGCTATTGAACTCAGGACCTTGCTCTTGTGAGGCAGGCAGTGGAACCACTGAGCTAAATCCCCAGCCTCTGTGCTTACTTTTAATTCAATTTCTTATATTGAAAATACCCATTTATTCATCTCACTCTTACACTGTGAGTTTCTTGAGATGAGGTCCAGGCTTATTTGTTTTTATATTTTCCATTTTTTTATTCTGTATACTTTTATGTAGGTTTTGTACACGTAGATGCCATGTAAATAATATCTCAAGTAGGGTTGTAAACTTTGTAGGATAAAGACATATTTTATACTTCTCATCTTTGTATTCTTGGAATTCAGGTGCTCGGAAAAAATTTGTAAATGTCAACATCTCTGTGTTCTGTTTCTCTCACATGCCCATGCCCAGCTTCACCCTTATAAATACCTAGTAAATAAGCACTTAATAATAGCTCAACAGGCTGTTATTCATTGAGATCAATGCTGATGACCACAGTAAGAAACAATAAACAATGCAGTATCGTACTTCTTTTTAGAAACTCTGTTGCAGAGTTTGTTTGCACAAGCGAGATCTTTTGCTTCTCATACTTTCAGAGAATAGGTGTGGAATCAGGAAGAGTTAGATTTGAATCTTGGTTCTGCAAATGCACTCACTTTCTGACCTTGCATGTGGCCTTTTCAAATCTTAAATTAAAAACAGGAATAACAATACTCATTCTATAGGATCATTATGAAGATTGAGTACATCTATAAATAGAAGATATCTTAGCATTGTACTTGGAATGCAATATGCCTTTCTTATTAGATAAAAGCACTTCTTTATAGATTCTGTTCAGAATCCAGTAAATTACACGGTGCTGCCTAGCTAAGCCTAAGGTTAGTCTTCCTGTTCTCACACTTCCTGTCCCCCTCGGAGCTGTGAGTCTATGCCTATATACCCTGAGACGTGTAATACGTATGATGTGTTTGGGAGTCTATGTGTGTGTGGTTCCCTACATCTGTACACAAGAGCCACAGGCTTACAGCTATCCCTATGTTTGGTTTGAGAAATTTCAAGGGTGTAAGTTAAAATGGTTGACTATTCTCTGTTCTTGTTGCTGTCACCTCCGCCAGCCTGATTTCCTCATTGAATGACAGTACAGGGAGAGATTCCTGCGGTTAAGCCAGCACGAGCAGATTCTACTCTCAGCTTATAAAGGCAAATAGGATGAGTGCTCCTCAGTATTATTCAGCTACAAAAACCACATACTGCTATAGCTCAGTAATAAAAATGATGAATGGATGATGCTACTTTGCCTTGGTGAGGCTGGATAAAAGTAATGAGCCAGGAACTATTCCTCCCCTCTTGTTTTTGGGGGATGATGGTGGTGAGGGGTTAGTGAATTCGTAAGGCACACCAAATAGCCTTGGTGAGCAGCTCCCAACATCATATTCCCTTTGTGGTCGCTCCCATTCCAATTTAAGGGTCTGTGGTAGTTTTTCTCCCTAGTAAGGTTGAAGCCAAACCCATATGTTAGCAATGTTCACTTCTTTAGGGAATTGCCAATTATCTCCAGATCATTAGGAAACTATGAATATATTTTCCAAAACAAAGTTAATTTTAATGAGCCTAAATTTTTAAAATGTATGCCACAGAGTTATACTTCTGACAAAGCCTCTCTAATTAGGCTGTTTCAGACAACTATCTTGCTGAGAACAATTAGAAAATTTGAAAAAATTATTGCTTTTTAAACAGCAAATTGAAGACGCAGAAGAGCAATTCAGTGAGAACTTTCTATTCCAAGGTTAGAAGAAAGGAGAAACCAAGAAGGTGAGCCTAGTGTTTGAGGACACTCTACTGTGAAGATATTTGCTGATTCCCAAAGAAAAACAACATTGAGAAACTGGTATGTTAAGAAGAGCTTTCAGCAGTGTCCATCCAGGACTAACGAGACACAACTGTAGAAAAGAAGGAGGGGCCATAGTAAAAACCTCAGGCTTTCCATAGTTACCACAAAGGATTTCACCCTAGGAATAAAGTGAACCGACAATAGACTGACTCTAACTACAGATCTGCTGTGAATTTCTCAGACCCTGCATAGAGGTGTTCAGCTGTTAGACAGAAGCAAAAGTAAATCCTCTCTGGAGGAAGATGACATCGTCTAGAATCTAGAATCACTCTAAAGTTCAGCAGGCTTTTTTGAAGAAATTGACAATGTGGTTCTAAAATATATATGGAAATGCAGAGGATCTAGAACCGTAGTGGCAAACTTATGGCACGCGTGCCACAGAGGTTGTGTGTATCCCTGAAAGCTCTGAGAGGTTCTCCATCACTGACGTAGAAAAAAACCAAGAGTATCTAGAGTTCAAGATTTATTACACAGCTACAACAGACTTGTAGCAGAAGTAGATAGGAATAGACCAATGGAACAGGGGCAAATCCAGAAATAGACTGAGACTTATGCAGTCAAGTGACAATCAGCCAGGCACATCAGCAGGGAAGGGAAAGATTATTTAATGAATTCTCCTGGAATAACGATATATCCATGGAAGGACAACTATGGCCCCATGACACTCCATATGCAAATGTTATTTCAAGACAGATCACAGATTGTTTAAAATCAATAAGTGCCAGTAAAAATGCAAACATGAAAAGAAACAGATAAGTAATTCAAAGGATGTCTCAGGCTTTGAGGAGGACACTGCCCTCCCGCTTCGACAATGTAGGTTTTTGTTGTTGTGTTGTTGTTTGTCCTCGGGATTGAACTCGGGACCTTGTGTTTGCGAGGCAGACAGTGGCACCACTGAGCTAAATCCCCAGCCTAGGCGATCTAGGTTTAATTGTATGTGTGGGTAGGGCTGGGGGGTAAATTACATTCCAGCAAATTTTTTATTCTACATCTTGTAATTCCACATAACTTTTTTTTAAACCATATTTTTTTTTGTTGTTTTGTTTTGTTTTTTTTTAAAGCTACTCATGATTGAACCCAGGGCCTTTGTACTCAGCTACATACCTTTTAATTTCTTTAAATTTTATTTATTTGTTTGGTGTCGGGGATTGAACTCAGGTCCTTGCGCTTGTGAGGTAGGAGGAAGAACCACTGAGCTAAATCCCCAGCCCACTTTTCATATTTTTAAATTTTGAAACAGAATATTGCTAAATCACTAAGTAGCCCAGGCTGTACTCAAACTTTCTTTCTTTTTTTTCCCCATTAAGTTTTTTGGTACATTTAAAGCAAACAATACAGTTACATTTATCATAGGGATCTTGTACCTTTACATGGTATGTCTTGGTTCTTATTTTTTTTCCCCATACCCCTGCCCTCCCTTCAGCCCCTTCACCCCTCCCTATTTACAAAGACTTTGTACTCAAACTTTCAATACTCCTTCCTCAGCTTCCCAGAGTGTTGGGATTACAGGAATGTACCACCATGGCAGGCTTTAAAAAGTACAAATGAGCATTATCTTGATAAATAGGGAGAGGAGGAGGGAGGACAGAGAGAGAGAAAGATTTCATGTCCATCCAGATGTATGATATAAAATGGCATAGGACTTTTCTTTACAGAGAAGTTTGGGGAAATATCAGAAACATCAGAAGTAATAACCTCAGATGTCTTAGAACAATATAATGCTAACTGTGCGGGCCATTTTCTGGGAAATACTTATCACATTTAGTTTGGGCTTTCATAGGTTCTGCCATCCTCCAAAATGAGAGGAAATAAAGTAGAATGCTAGAAAACTGTTTTCTTCTGAATTCTTCTTTTTTTTTTTGAGTTTATTGGTACATTTTATGGATACAGTACAGTTACATTCATCGTTGGGATCTTGTACCTCTACATGACAGGTCTTTGTTCTCATTTTTTCCCCTTGTCCCTGCCCTCCCTATCTTCTGAATTCTAATATCTCTTACTGGCTGATTTTATTTACTTTTTTTTTTACTGTGAATTAAATGAATGTCATAGATATTTGAGAAACTCAAGGAGGCTTTCTTCAAGCTAATGTCATGAGACTGTCTTATACATGGAATTAGAAAAATCTACGTTCAGGCCCCCTTTTTACTATTAATGGTTCTGGAAATCTTCTGAATTCTAATCACTCTTACTGGCTGATTTTATTTACTTTTTTTTTTACTGTGAATTAAATGAATGTCATAGATATTTGAGAAACTCAAGGAGGCTTTCTTCAAGCTAATGTCATGAGACTGTCTTATACATGGAATTAGAAAAATCTACGTTCAGGCCCCCTTTTTACTATTAATGGTTCTGGACCTTATTTATAATATTTTCTCTGGCCCTCCCATTTCTTTTGTTTATCCCAGAAGCTAAACTGTAGAGAATAATGGCAGTGTTGCCAGATCTTTCTGAACAGCATTCAGGCCTCAGTGTCCTTCTTAGGGATGATTCAGCCTCCCCTGTTAAACCGTAAGAACTTTATAGTACTAACTTATATCTTTGCCTCTGAAGTTTCCCACACATTCCTGTTATTATGGTTCTCTGCCTCTAATGGGCACCAAATAAATATTTCCAGAGATTTATTGATTGGTATTGTGGGGAAAATGTTTGTCATTAAATGTTTTTGCAACTCCCTTCTCAAAATGAAAGAAAGTTCTATATGTTCCAGGAAAATTCTAATTTCATTGTTGAATTTATGATTAAGTTGGAGCTAAACAATAAAGTAAAAGCAAAAGAGCCTTATGTTTTTCCCAAAGAAAGAGTTTCTTAATGATTTATATTTTTATAAAAAGAAGAATTTTTATTGAAAATACAGACACAATAAATCTGGGCATACAGAACTCACTAGATTTGGAAAATTTAATTTCCATTCTTACTTCTATTTACATTTTTATGAATTTTAACAGTAGAATGTGCAGTCCACCTAAACATCTAACACGATAGCATGAAAAGGTGAGCCCTGAAGAGGAGTGTTTTTGTGAGACAGGGTCTCACTATTTTATTCAGATTGGTCTTGAGCTCATTATGTAGCCCAGGCTGGCCTCAAGCTCGTAGTGATCCTCCTGCCTCAGCTTTCTGAGTACTGGGATTACAGCTGTGTGCCACCACGCCTGGCTTGTGATCTTGATAGTATAAACAGCATGAACAATTTATTCAACAACTAGAATATTAGAACTTAATATCAACCCCGGAAATTTAAAATACACTGCAATAAAAATGCCCTCTGTAATGGGACATTAAATTTATAAGACATTTATTTATTTATTTATTTGGTACCAGGGATCTAACGCGGGACCTTGCGCTTGCAAGGCAGGTGGCCAAACCACTGAGCTAAATCCCTGGCCCCTATAAGACATTTATTTAAACATTTTGTATGTTGTACAGCATTACAATGTACCAATTAAGAATATAATATAGCTAATATTTATTCAGTGCTTTCTTTGTTCACACACACCTTGCTAAGCTGTTTAATACATTATCTTATTTCCCTATTATAAGTGACCCTGTAAAATAAGTACTATAATTATCTCCATATGACAAATAGGAAAATGGATCCACCTTACCACTTGGTTTTATCTCATAAAACACCTTTGAGAAGCAACTCATTTTCCGGTTCCCCTTCTGTCTCTCTTAGACAGAAGCTATCTTTTTTTCAATACACTTTTCCTACTCTTGAAAAAAACAATAAGGGCTGGGATTTAGCTCAGTGATGCTGCCACATGTCTCACAAGTGCAAGGTTCTGAATTCAATCCTAGGTACAAAAAACCCAAAACAAAACAAAACAAACAGGAAAATGGAATAAAGAGATTAAGTAATTAATATTCCAGATGTGGTCTGGAAACTGGACTTACAACTCATTTAAATATGACAAATCTTTTTTCTTTTCATAGCTGTCATGCTAGTTCATTCTCTGAAGTGTTTTCTCAGGGGTTTCTTTCTGTATTTACCATTTTATCTGTATCTCCTATCTTTGTGTTATAAATTAATTTTATAAGCATAGGTTATATGGCTTTCTCTAATTTGTTGATAAAATGTTGAAGTGTGGCCCATTAATATAGACCTTTGTCCAGGTTCACACTGGTCATTCCATCGACAACAAATTAATTTAATTTTACTTGTCTAGTGGCACCAATTTTTCCTTTTTTCCTTTATGAGAGACTGTTAAATATGAACCTAAAATAAGGATACCTTGTACAGAAAGGAGGATGTACTTTATTTACCTATTACAAGCTGTTATGGCTTGTATCTAGGTGTCCCTTCCAAAGTCTCATGTGGTCTTAGGCGGGGCTTTTTGTAGGTGGCTGGATCTAGGGTGTGTGATGCTTGAGATTCAGGGCTTGATGCTCGGATTAAGTGAGTGGATAATGGAAGGCCTTCCCTGGGTGTAGTGCAGCCTGGATGGCACATAAAGGGAGGCTCTGCTGCTGTGGCTGCTTCTGCTGCTTCTTCTTGCCTACCCTGCTTTGCCATGGACTGTTTCTCCTCTGCAATGCCTCTCTGCCATTCCACCCTGCCTTGGAGCCAGCTGACTATGGACTGAAGGCTATACAAACTGTGAGCTGAGATAAACCTTTCCTCCTTTAACTTTTGGGTGTTGGACGTTTTGTCTCAACAATTAGAAAAGTAACTAAGACAGAATTTGGTACCAGAGAGGTGGGGTTGTTGCTGGGACTGTACCTGACCATGTTGTTCTGGACCTGGCTTTCGGGAAGAGTTTGGCAAGGTCAGGAGATGCCAGCTGAAGAAGCAGCTCTGGAATGCATTAAGCTGTACTTGATGGGAGATTCTGGTCAGAATTCAAAAGACCAGAATGCTGATAGAAATGCAGCTGGTAAAGACCAGGCTCAAGAAGTTTCAATTAGGAACAAGGTCTGCATTGGCTGTTGGACTCCAGACCATGTATCATATGTTTTGGCAGAAAATTTTTTGTGTTTTGCTCATGTCCAGAGACTTCCTGAGACTGAAATTAAGGGCAGGGGACTAATTAATCTGGCAGAAGAAATTTCAAGGCAGTCTGATGTTGGGGTAGTAGCATGGCTACTGTTGGGGGCATTTTAGCCAGATCTATGTTGAGAATCAAAAGCAAAGAGCCCAGCAGAATGACTTGAATGGTTTTGAGTTTGGACAGAAAGGAAGCACCAGTAAAGTTGTAGACTGAAAAGATGTAGCAGAGGTGAACATGGTTGCTGAGAAAGGAGAGGAGAATAGAAAAGATGGTGTAAGGACATCACAAGAACCAGCAGGACCCCACACTTTGTTGCCTTAAAATTGCAAAGGTGAAAGACTTTGCTTTAAGAGGAGAGCCCCAGAACACGTTTCAGAATGGTGGTGGCCTAGAGAATTCATTTATGCATATTGGGGTCACAGTGCTTAGCAATCCAGGCACTCAACCCCTATGGCCAAGAAAGAAGGAACCGTAGCTACTGCTTCAGCTGGTGAAGACCCTGGCATTATCCAGTGGGTGCTGATTTTAGGCACATGCATGATGCAAGAGTTGTGGGGCCGGGAAGGCTTCCATCCAGATTTCAGAAGAAGGCCTGGGAGGCCAGGCAGGGTGCTCCTGAGAGGGCAGTGTGACGCTGTGAGTGTGAAGCTGAAGGTGCAGTGGAGACCCCAGAAGTTTGGAGAAGTCAAGAATATGGATCATCTGAGGAAAGCTGCAAGGAGGGAATAGAGCCAGCCCAAAAGAGAAGCAGTGAAAGCTATAACTACTGGCAGTGTCAAATGGGTGGAGCCACACAATCCCTTTGGAGCTCACATTTTGCCACTGATTTTCCCAGATGATGGACATGGAGCTACAGGACTTAATGTTTGTCCTGCTGAATTTTGGACTTGCTTTGGTCCTGTTCCTTTCTATCCCCCTATTTGTACCTTTTGGAATGGGAATGTTTATTTTGTTCCATTTTATGTTGGAAATGTTTAACTTTCTTTTCATTTGTGTAGTTGAGTTTGCCTTAAATCTCAGAGAGACTTTTGACTTTGAATTTCTAGCAATGATGAAACTGTTAGGACTTTGGCAACTCTTAGAGATGGACTAAATGCCTTGATGGGCATGAGTCTTTGGGGGTGGGCCAAGGACTTTTTGGAGGTGATTGGATCTAGGGTGTGTAATGCTGAGATTCAGGGTTTGATGCTGGGACTGAGCGGCCTACCCTGGGTGTAGTGTAGCCTGGACGGTATATAAAGGGAGGCTTCTGCAGCTGTGGCTGCTTCTGCCACTTGACTTCTGCCTGCCCTGCTCTGCCGTGGACTGTCTCTCCCCTGTGATGCCCCTCGGCCAGGCTACAAACTGTAAGCTGCAATAAATCTTTTACTCCTTTAACTTTGGGTGTTAGATATTTTGTCTCAGCAATGAGAAAAGTAAGACAGCAGCCATATATGATGATTCTGTCACCCGAATGAACGTCAGGGTTCAGCAGTCTCTGGTCTGTGCTAGGTGTTGCCAATTGGCTGAGGTTGTCTTGTACAAGCCAGCTCCACCTCCCTCAGCACACAGCTGCCACAGGCCAAGCTCCTGTGCGTGCTTATGTGATGTAACACCACAGATTCAGGACAGGTGGCTGCCTCTTGTCTACTGGGAAATAATTTCTCAAGCTTGGGCATAAGAAACCTTATACAATTTGCATAAACAGTTGAGAGTAAACAAGTTTACTTGGAATAAATGCAAGTAACTTATTTTTACAGTGGCAGACTCAATTGCTACTGAAGACGATATTTGGGGGTCAAAAGATGTTGAGTCAGGGTTTGCTGTACAAGATGCTGGAAGGCACAGAACGAGCCCCAAGTTCAGTTTCTGCATTTTGTTTCCTTGTGATTCCCTTGTTCAACCAAGCACTGGAGGGGATTCTAACCACTTGAGCACATAGGGTTTGAACTGCTCTAGAAATCTGTAAAAACCTCACTTAATGGGGAGCTTTTAAAAGAGACAATGTAGAAGGATTCCTTTTTCTCCACAGCCTTGCCAGCATTTTATTATTTGATTTCTTGATGCTAATCATTCTTTCTAGGGTAAGAGGGAATTTCAGTATTGTTTTAATTTTCATTTCTCTAATGACCAGAGCAGCTGAGCATTTCTTTACATATTTATCGGCCATTTGTATTTTATCTGAGCAGTGTCTATTCATTTTGATTAGGTTGTTTATTTTGGAGCGTCTAATTTTTTTGAGCTCTTTATATATTCTAGATATTAGTCCTCTGTCTGGGAAATAGCTGGCAAAATTTTTTCTCATTCTCTCACTACATCTGGCTTTAAAAAAATTTTATTAGCACATGTTTGCAGTACACAATGATTACATTCATCCTGAGGAGTTGATACCTGTAACAACTCATCTTCATTCTATTTCAAGATACCTAGAAGTGGAATAGTTGGGTCAAATGGACTTTCTCATTTTAGTTTTTTTAGAAATCTACATAATGATTTCCATGGTGGTTGTACTAGTTTACATTCCCATCAACAATGTAGTGGCACACACCTATAATCCTAGCATTTGGGCAGAAAGATCGCTATGAATTCAAGGCCAGCTTGGACTACATAGTGAGTTCAAGGTCAGTCTGAATTATATAGCAAGACCCTATCTCAAAAAAAAAAAATTACCCATTAGCAGCTCCCCCCAAAGAAAGAAAGAAATCTTTGGCTATATCAAGATTGCAAATATTTTGTACTATATTTTCTTCTAGAGTAAGAAATTTGAACCCTCAGCCTTTTAATATTGGCCAAGCATCTGCTAGGCCCTTTAACACACTTAATTGTATCTGTAATAAAATTGTAGTTTTCTGTATTAAGTGAATGTATCAATAACACTCTGAAATTCCTATATAGTAAATAGATTATATAACTGATTATGCTGTCACAGAAATTATAAACTTATCTAGATAATGATGTAAGGAGGACCAAAAACACTGGAATAGTTGTATAGGAAGGTACATAGGAAATTTAGGAAGACACATAGACAATTATTTTTTAAACCCCCAAACTACAGAATTATAAATAGGATCCAGTAAGAATGACAGTAAAAAAAATGCAAAAAAAAAATCACAAAACAAAATGAACAAACCTTGTATAAAGGCTAGCCTGAGATAGTAAGTCTCATGTATTACCAGTGTAACAGGTTTTAAAAGTTTCTACAAGTCTGGATTCCAGGACAAAGCCTTGTATATCAGCTATACAGACATAGTAATCACTGGATAGATCATTTAGAAAAACCCTACTCTCTCCTTCCTCTTACCAGTTAATATTTGATCAGTCCTGACTCTGGGTCTGAAAAATTAAAGTACAATGAAAGATTCAGACCAGCAGCATCTTCTCCACCCTCCATTGGAATTATATGTTATTAGTCATCAAAGAGAAATGTAAAAAAAGAGGAATCTGATATCCAGGTAACATCTTCATCTTTCCAGGTAGATCTAAGTTCTTTATAAGATCCAAATTCTACAAAGAGAAGAGCCTTTTTCCTTCACTAAGGTTTTCTGGCCCTTTCCAAATCAAAACCTGGGGTCAGGCCCAGGATTTAGCTCAGTGGCACCATACCTGCCTCACAAGTGCAAGGTTCTGAGTTCGAGCCCTGTTACCAACCTCCCCCAAACAAAACAAAACAAAAAAACCCTGGGGTCTTTCATCCTCACTTTCTGGATAACTCCCTAGTACCTCTTTCCCTTCTTCTGGTGCAGTTCACACATCCAGAGACAGCTTGGGACAAAACATCAACCAGTTTACAGGCTTACAAACCCTCATTCAACATCAAGCATAGTCTTACCTATTGCTCATTTAGATTTTTCTAAATGGAAATTTATATTGTTTTTCTGGCGCTAAAGAAATTAAAAGCTCATTAAAATAAAATAATATGCATAAATATGAAATGAAGGTCGACCAGAATTTTATTATGTATATACAAATACACACACTTTATTTACAAAAAGGTCATTATCAGATATATTTTTGCCTGTAATTTTTCAATTAATAAATGGTCTTTTTTATGTTAGTGCCAACAGATCTTATTATTATTAAAACTGCATAATAAAGGGGGGACACAAAATCTAGAAAATAGGCAAAACCACATATGACATTATTTATTGATATGACCTATAATACATGAGAAGTTTAATGGTATTTTACGATACATTCACAGTGTCTTCTCCTTCATTAGTAATGTACGGTTCAGTGAGTAGTTCAAAATTGCAATGAACATGGCCCAATAGAGAAGGCTTTGCATTTTTTCATGTGATGAGAAATCAGATGCAGTTACAAGAGGAGACATAGGAGAGGCTCAGGAAAACAAAAGTTCAATACTCACAAGTACTAGAAACAGAAGTCACATGGGAAAACCCCAGAATGGTTAAGATGCAGAAGATAGGTGTAAGGAAAAAGCATTAGACTTGAGTAGTAAAGGAAAGGTAGGGCTGGGGATTTAGCTCAGTGGTTCTGCTGCCTGCCTCTCAAGCACAAGGTCCCAAGTTCAATCCCTGGGACCAAAAAAAAAAAAAAAAAAAAGTTTTT